>NC_034602.1:4283246-4325606 GCF_900095145.1 Mus pahari | reverse complement strand
TCCTTCCTTCCTTCCTTCCTTTTCCTCCTTCCTCTCCCTCCCTCCCTCCTTCCCTCCCTTCCTTCCCTCCCTCCCTCTCTCTCTTAACAATTTTTTAAACAGTTGTGATTTGTAAGCCATATGAATGTTCCTGTTGTAGTCTAGTAGTAAAGTTGCATTTAAAACACTTTATAGATTCCACATAACTGATTTACAAAGTCTGCTTCCCTGGATTCAGTGCTCCTGGACTTTAAACTTGGAAGATCTTTATTTTCCTTTCTTTTTGTAACATAACAGACAGGTCTTTGTGGCATCCATATTAGAAATGGGTGATTTTCCTTCTGGTCCCCGTCTTCCTGCTGAGTTGATAATGTTTTGATGTATTTTTCTTTTGCTCTGATGAGAGGTCTGCTGCTGCTGCTCTGACATGCTCATTTGGATGACTAATTATAACGTGCACAGTGTCAGGCCGAAGATGGCAGGGTTTTGTGCGGCATGACAAGCCTCGTACCAGTGCAGGTGTCTCACAGCATGAGCAGCAGCAGCCAGTGTCCTCTGGCGCAGAGGAGACATTTCCTGTGGTAAGAAATCGGCAGCAAGGGCAAGGCGGCTGCGTGTGCTGCAGGGGTATGTGCCAGAGAGACACAAAAGTGCTTCTCAGACCCGGTGGCTGGCCCTTCGCACATGCATGTCTTCCTTACTCAGTAAATCCTGCCTGTAGATTTTAGGATACAGTGTGAGCCCTCCTCTTCATATCACACACACAGACCATACATGTCGATCTTGTCAGCTGATAGATTGACATGGGCTAATGTCAGACATTTATACAAAAGAACTTTCATTTTGCCCAGGTCACAGACTTTGACTACCTGAGACTGTGTCATGAACTACAGGTTTCAGGGAGTAGCCTTGCCAGAGGCATTAGAATATTTAGATTTGATCAGAATCGAGAAGCAGTGTCTTATATATTTCTTACCATGGAGAACTCTGATCCTCCTGGGACAGAGCCATGGGTGAAGAAGAGTGAGACTTCTCATACAGCCTCAGTCTGGCAGGCGATCTTCGATGACTGAAGAGTAATTCAAGAGTCCTATTGCCTAGCAGGGAATGAGGTCTTTCCTCAAAGCTGCAGGCCCACAGTTGGGCATGCCCACTTCATTTTACACTTCATCATGGCTTTTTGTTTGTTTTATTTTTTTATTTTCCTTTTTAAATTTTTTCAAATTCATTATTTATTTATTTATTTATTTATTTTGAGGCAGGTCACACTGTATAGCTCACACTGTCATGAAACTCAGTTCTGAAACATAAGGCCTCTGTTTCCCGAATATGGTTTCTTAGTCAGTGGCGAGCTGCTATACTTGGCCCTTAAACTGTATGCTTTATGCAGGACTCTTGCCTGCTTATTACCTCAGTTCACACATACTCAAAATTTCCCTCTTCACCGATGTTCAGGAAAATAGACTTTGTTAAGAAACACAACTTCTGGGCTGGAGAGATGGCTCAGTGGTTAAGAGCATTGACTACTCTTCAGGAAGTCCTGAGCTCAATTTCCAGTAACCACATGATATATCACAACCATCTATAATGGAATTAGATGTCCTCATCTGGTGTATCTGAAGACAGTGACAGTATACTTATACATAAAATAAATTTAAAAAAATAATAAAGTGTTTTTAAAAAAAGAAAGAAAGAAAGAAAGAAAGGAAACCTGACTTCCTTGAGGCTACCAGAGCTCTGCTCTGTTCTGAGCAACCACTGGTGGTCAGCGCCCTTAGGCTTCACCTATTATCCCTTTGTCGATTTGATCAGAAAACTCACAAAACATTTTCCTTTACTCCTAAATTAGTAAGTTATACATACTTTTGCTTTTGTGGCAGTATTACTTTTGTTATTGGTAGTATTACGAATAAAAGAGAAAAGTCATTTTTATTTTTTATTTATTTATTTTTTATTATAATGTGAATTTTATTTAGTTATCTACATCTTTTTATTTTATTTTATTTTCATTTTTAAATTATTATTTTCTTTATTTACATATCAAATGCTATCCCGAAAGTTCCCTATACCCCCCTCTTCCCCCCCCCCCCCCGCTCCGTGAAAAGTCATTTTTTAAATTCTTTAACATGATAGAAAAAGTCCAGGGAAGGGGTCATGAGCTCTGGCTGGACTCAGTTGCCTGGGAGCTGCCTTTCTTTGTTTCTGTTTCAATAACATCTATTTTAAAAAGACCAGGCCTTAAGTGGAAAAAATGGAAATGCCAAGAAGCAAAATTAGAAAATTATAGTCACCTTGTACATCTTTATGTACAGTGTGGAACTATGCCTTGCCGTTTCTAAAATATCAGTAATAAAATGTGCATTTATTCAAGCGATTCTTAGGATCATGGGAGTTTTCTTCATAATTGGGTTGGCATATGTCCATGAAGTGAAGACTATGTATTCACAACAGTTACCTGATACCTGTCTATTTCCTTTGGTGCTGACAGCAGTGGCTTTTCTTCTTGATCCAGGTGTCCTGCATCTTTAATTTTCCCCTTAGGTAAAGATTTGGTTGTAAATACAGTCTCTGTCATTGCATTTTGTCATAGTATGTATAAACCATTACTTTAATTTTCTACCAAAATAGAACTTACACTTGAATATAGTTTGAGTTAGGATCCAAGGTATAGTTTCATATTTTTCTGTTTTAGACAAAGTAGCATGGCTACCCTTCTTCTCACCTGTTTCTCTCTCCAGTGTCAATCACTTTAAACTGTTAAGTATGTGCTTTTAATATTTGTGTTACTCAGTTTTCTTGTTGCCAGAGTGGATAACTGAGATAGTCAATTAAAAAGATAGAAGTTTGTTTGGAAATAGAGCATGGGCTCTAGAAGGGGCCATTATGTTAGGTGACTGGTATCAAGGGTCTCATATTAGAGAGAGTATGTGCTTTAGAGAAAAAAGGAGGAGGGGGGAGAGGGCAGGAGGTAAGGAGAAGAGGAGAAGGGGGAAGGAGGAAAGAGGAGGAGGAAGAAAAAAGAAGGGTCCTACCTCACTGAGATAACGGCATCAGTGGCCTGCGGCCTCTTATCAGTTCCACTCTCTCTACAGTTACTAGCTGTTAAGTTCCACCTTTCTGGGAACATTGTTAAAGCCTTTAACACATAGGCCTTTGAAGGAACATTTGGGATTCAAACTGTGATAGTATTGTAATTTATGATATTACGTGTTCAGTATATATATTTGTTCATTTAGGCATTATGTATAATTTTATACTGTGGAAAGTGAGTTGGCTGGATTTTGCTTGCTTATGTTTTGTTTTTGTCTATTTTAGCCTGCCAAACCACCCCCTCAAAACAAGCCTAATGTCTTGATCTTTACCAAATAATTGTATTATAAGTTTGATATGTTATTCAGTATTTATTATCATGAATATGTATACTTTGCACAGATAAGCAATGAGTGGTTGAGTGTAGTTAAATTTTCCTTTGCCACCTTATTTTTTTTTTCTTTCTAGAGTTAATGTTTATCTTACCTCATTTAACAGTATCCCCATGAGACATGTCTGTCTGTCTGTCTATTTACCTAGATATCTATTTATAGATAGATATAAATAGGTTAGAGTACAAATGGATGGGTACCTTTGACTCTTAAATAGTTACCTTAATTTTAGGGAAAAAAATTTTAATTACTATTGATTTCCAAACTTATCAAAGTTCATTTAAGCCTAGTAGGAAAATTTGGGTCTATGCAGGTGGGATACTTCTTGCAATAATAAAAGTCTTGCAATAATAAAAGTCTTCTGTGCATGGAGACCACAGAGATTTCTGTAGTGGAATAAGCTGTTTATGTTTGGTGTTCAGGAGTAAAAGTTCTATATTGCTAGCCTTTTCTTTATCAGGGTACTGACACTATACTGTCTAAGAGAAAATTATATTGGTCTCTGGAAGTAGTTCCATTGGTAATGCTTATTGCATAAGCCTGAGGAGCTGTTTGAATTCCCAGAATCATGTAAATTTTATGCATGGTGGCACTTGTCCATGACTCTAATGCTCTGCGGCAGTGACAAGCAGACCCTTGGATCTCGTGCATCAGGCAGTCTGGCTAAATCTGCGAACTCCTCGTTCAGGGGAAGACTTTGTCTCAAAAAACAAACAAACAAACAAACAAATAAAAAAGATAGACGCTGATGAGAAGATACCTGTTAATGATTTCTGGATGTCAAATCAGTCCACACACATGTACAACACATGTACATATATGCATACACTGCACATATTACACACATACAGACAAAGATAGACTGCATTATTTCTTTTCACTAATTGACTTGCTTTTTCTTGGTTTGGTTTGGTTTGTAGTGTAGTGTACAACATAGAAAGCTAAGGACAATATTAAAAGTGCCTACTTATTTTCAACATGAGCTTGACAGACTTTCTTTTCCTCAGTAAAATTGTTACAGCTGTTCTGTCAAACATGATGGAATTCTGCTTCATTTATTCCCTCATGGCATATAGCTTCTTCACAGGAATTGAAAGAGGAGCAAGTACCTGAAATGGTCAGTTGCAGTTGAAATCATATTGGACAGGAGAGACAAATCATTTGTGGATTTACTTAACAGGAAACATGGGATTGAATAGATGTAGCCACAGAAGTAGCTACAGACTCAGGTGAGGATCTTATTGGAAATGCAAGTAAAATCAAATGAACTGGATATGTAGATTTATTTAAAGATACCTGATTGGAAATATTACAGTCAACTTTAATATTAAATTTCTGAAGTTTAATCTCTATGTTTTTACATTCTATGCAAGCCTTTCGAATCTTCCAAAGATTAAAATGGTTATTAGAGGGTTTATCTGCCAGTATTATAGAGAAATAAAAAAAGAAAAAATAGAAAAAAAGAATAGGAAGCAACTGTTGCAAGTCCTAGAAAATTATGCTATTAATTTAAGTGTCATCAGAGCACAAAAGCTCACATTCCAGGACTATGTGAACATTATTAAAATACTGGAAATAATAGTGCTTAAGAGGAAGATGTTACACTCTGAGATTTGCTTAAGTGACTGCCGTTACTGATTCTCTTCAGGCATTAGGAAAGTAACAAAATGCTTTTAAAGATAATAAGCACCACACTTTGAGACTGGCAGTGTTCACACTTTAAAGCCTAAGTGCTTTTGTAGTTTAACATGCCTTAATAACAGCTATGGGGTAAGAGCCAGTATCTTAGTCCACACGCATCTCTCTTTCTTCCTTCTCCAGTGTGTCTACCATGCACCTGATAAGACCTCATTATCTCTGTGCATGTATGGGTATGAACCAATTCTTTTTCTGTCCTCTCTTAGCTGTAAGGAGTATTGTTACTTTGGCCTATGTTTTTTAATTGTTAAGGAAAACATTGCAAACATACATCTGTTACTGTATGGAGACCACAATGTTGCTTGAACTGGGTTTGTTGAGCTGTCATTGACAAAATTAGTGGAACACAGTTAAAATGTACAATTGGAGAGTGTGAACTTGGTAGTGATGTTAATTATCTTGGCAGTGGAGATGATTTCATGGTGACTGTTTGTCATCCAAAGCTATATTTCCTTGGTATAACTGCTTTGAGGTTCACCATGCAGCAGCATGTCATATAGTTTATGCTTTTTTATTGTGAAGTATTTATGGATAGATATGCCACGTGCTGCCATTAACTTGTCTGTGGACACAAGGTTTTAGGAGTTTCCCAGGTTGTTAGGCTGGAGACGTGGCTCCCTGGCTACAAGTGCTTGCCTTGCACAGATGAGGACCAGAATTCAAGTTCCCAGAGTCCATATAAAAACTGGACGTGTTGTGGGAGCATCTGTAATCCCAGGGTTTCTGTGTGGAGGAACCTGGCAAGTTCAGCAGAGAAAACAAGAAATAGATCTTGTCTCAAAGGTTCAAGGTGAGGACTGACACCCAAGGCTTTGACCTTCACACTACTGCCATGATACATGCTCATTTGCATGTACACACATGATTGCACATAAGCATACATTTTAACTCGTTTTATTTTAATGAAATATAACTAGATCATTTCCCTCCTTACCTTTCCTCTTTCCAAGACTCCCCTGTCTGCTCCTTCCCACACGTCTCATTTCAGGGCTACTGGTTAACCATTAGGTGGCTTATTTCCAGAGAGAATGCTCACACCCTCTCTATAGTTCATTGTCTAGGGAAGAGTCCTACCTGAGGTTTCTGCCTTCTATGTTAGTATGCCTATTGGTGTCACCCTTATTCATACTATGTTTAGGCAGATATGTTGTTGAGGGATTGCAGGTATAACTTCCCTGCCATTTCTAGGAGACACAGTCTCACAGCAGGCTTTCTGACCCTCTTACTCTTACAAGCCTTACACCACCACTTCCACGACACTCTTGAGGTTCCAGATTGTGTTGTACTTACATCGACTGAGATTAGGTACCTATGATGTCAACTGTCAGTTGTGACATCTTCGCTTTGATGCACATGGCCTTTACATATAAAAACGAAGCTGCTATAAACAGCATGTATCATTGTGTACGAATATGTTTATATTTCTGTTGACTACATGTTTAGGAGAGAAGTGGCTGGATATTACAGAAGCTGTATATTTAACTTCTTAGGGAACTATCAAAGTATTTTTTTTCTTTCTTCTTTTCATCACTAATTATTTATTTCTTCACTTTACATCCCAGTTACAGCCCTGCTTCATCCTCTCCTCCCAGTCCCACCATCACAAAACCCTCTCCCCATTACCCCCTCTTCTTTTCCTTTTCTGCCCCCCCAGTACCAACCCACCCTGGTACATCAAGTTGCATCAGGACTAAGTCCATCATTTTCTACTGAGGCCAGACCAGGGAGCCCAGCTAGGGGAAAGGGATCCAAAGGCAGGCAAGTCAGAAACAGCCCCTGGTCCCATTGTGATGGGACCAAGCTGTACATTTACCACAAATGTATAGGGGTCCAGGCCCTGTATGCTCACTAGTTGGTGGTTCAGTCTTTGTGAGGCTCCATGGGCCCAGGTTAATTTGACTCTGTAGGTCTTCTTTGAGGTGTCCCTGACTCCTCCAAGACCCACAGTCCTTCCTTGTTCTTTCCACAAGACTCCGCCTAATCTTGGTTGTGGGTCTCTGCATTTGTTCCCATCAACTACTGGATGAAATCATTCAGAAGACAGTTATGCAAGCTAGGTTCCTGTCTGTAAACAGCAGAGTATCATTAATCAGAGTTGGCCCTCTCCCATAAAATGTGTCTCAAGTTTGGCCAGTGATTGGTTGGCCAGTCCCTCAATCTCTGCTCCATCTTCATCCCTGCACATCTTGTAGGCAGGACAATTTTTGGGTCAAAGGTTTTGTCCCCTTTCCTCCACTGGAAATTTCTTCTGCCTACAAGAGGTGGCCATTTTAGTCTCTATCTGCAGCTGCTAAGAGTCTCAGCTAGGGTCACCCCCATAGACTCCTGGGAACCTCCCCTATGGCAGATCTTCAGCTTGTCCCAGAGATTTCTTTTCTCTCTCCCAGCCCTCTCTCCACCTGCCCACATCTTATCCCTACCCCATGATTTTCTTTTTGGGTCTGGGTTACCTCACTCAGGATAATCTTTTCTATTTCCATCCATTTGCCTGCAAATTTCATGTTTTTGTTTTGAATAGCTGAATAGTATTCCATTGTGTTAATGAAACTTTTTTTTTTTTTTTAATCCATTGTTCAGTTGAGGGACATTGAGTCTATTTCCAGTTTCTGGCTAGTATGAATAAAACTAATATGAACATAGTTGAGAAAGTGTCTTTTGTGGGATGGTAGAGAATCTTTTGGTTATATACCCCGGAGTGGTATAGCTAGGTCTTGAAGTGGAACTATTCCCAATTTCTGAGAAACTGCCAAATTGATTTCCAAAGTGGTTGTACAGATTTGCACTCCTACCATCAATGGATGAGTGTTCCCCTGCTCTATATTTGTAGTGTGTAATATTAAAAAACAACACACACTATTGCCAGCTAGGTACTGGCTGGTGGTCATGGTCTGTTTCCAGCCTGATGCCGAGACTACATGTTTCCCTTTTGTCAATGGTTGTTCTACCAAAGCTAGCTCTGTCTCCCCAGAGCACCTTGTGGCTGGCTGCTTCCAAGCATGCTCAGAACTCCCAAATTTCCATGGCTAGCTGGGGTGCACTCTCACAAACACACACTCTGCTATGGTTACCTTTTCCTGGACCTCAGTTAAATCACCATAAGAAGGAAGACACCAGACAATCTTAGTTTAGAATCAACAGATAACACAATCGCTGGGCGTAGAACCTAGCATCCTAAATTTGTCAACTATTCTGTGTTAGAAATCTTCTGCTACTCCACCACCTGAACTAACACCCTCCATCCTACATTATGTCTGCCTTGCTCCCACAGTGCAAAAAGAAGTTCCTCTCCTCCTGCCTGCCTTCTTCCTCTCTCAGACCTGGAAGTCCCATTTCCTCCTTGCCCAGTGATTGACTTCTTGCACTTATTATAATAGTCGATTAGGGGAAAATTCTGTTATACACATCCTCATCAGCATGTGCTGTCACTTGAGTTTTTGAGCTTAGTCATTTCGACTATTGTAAGATGGAATCTCAGAGTTGTTTTGATTTGCATTGCCCTAATGACTAAGGACATTTACTTTTCTTTAAGTGCTTCTAGGCCATTTGAGACTCCTTTGTTGAGAACTCTTTTGTTGAGCTCTGTGCTCCATTTTTCTAATTGGGCCATTTGGCTTGTTGGTGTCTAACTTCTTGAGTTCTGTATATATTTTGGATATTAGTCCTCTGTCTGTTGTAGGGTTGGTGAAGATCTTTTCCCATTCTGTAGGCTGCTATTTTGTCCTATTAATGGTGTCCTTTGCCTTACAGAAGCTTTTCAATTTATTAATTGTTGATCTTAGTGCCCTAGCTATGAGTGTTCTCTTCAGGAAGTTGTCTCCTGTACCAATGTGTTCAAGGCAGTTTCCCACTTTCTCCTCTATTAGATTTCATGTATCCTGTCTTATATTGAGGTTTTTGATTCACTTGGACTTGAGTTTTGTGCAGGGAAATAAATGTGGATCTATTTGCATTCTTCTACATGCAGACATCCAGGTAGAGCAGCACCATTTGTTGAAGATGCTTTCTTAAGAGCTGGTTCTTTGAGAAAATCAACCAGATAGACAAACCCTTAGATAACTAAGTAAAAGGTAGAGAGACAGATTCAAATTAACAAAATCAGAAATGAAAAGGGAGGTATAACAATGGACACTGAGGATTGTACCAAAAGATCGTTAGACCATACTTCAAAAGACTGTCCTCTACAGAGTGGGAAAATGTAAAGGAAATGGATGATTTTCTTGATTGATAACATTTACCATAGTTATATAAGGGTCTGAAATTCGGTGGAGGAAGACCCCAGACTCAGAGATTATGCAAAAACAAAGTATGTTTACTCTGTAACTAGCATGCTAGGGTCACCATCGTTTCCAATGGCAACACAGTCAGAGACATTGGAGAGCCCCTTTTATAACAGAACTGCTTAATTGCTTCCGAAATAACAATAGACTTCAAAAACTTAGGGCACATTCCAAGGTGTTACAAAAACCATTAACCGAAGATCATAAAGAAGATATACACCAGAGGACAGGAGTGCTAGACTGCAGCCTCCATCCCCAGAGGAACTCAGACAGGCAGATCAGCTGCTGAAGTAGAGTATCTTACACCCAGGATAGCAAATGGTCCATGGCCTGGTTTTCTAGTGGAGACAGAATGGAATAAAAAGGAGTCGTCAGTTATATCAAAATCGGGTAAACAATTTAAATAGTTCTATTACCCTAAGTGAATAGAAGCAGTCATCAAAAGTCTCACAACCAAAATAATCCCAGAATTTTACCAGACTTTCAAATAATACCTTGTAGCAGTACTCCTCAAACTATTTCACAAAATAGAAATAGAAACAACATTGCCAAACTCATTCTAGAAGGCCACAGTCACCTTGATCCTTAAACCACACAAAGACTACCAAGTAAGAGACCAGTTTCCCTTATGAACATTGATGAAAAATTACTCAATAAAGTACTCACAAGCTGAATCCAATAACACATCAAGAAACTCATCCACCATGATCAAGTAGGCTTCATCACAGAGGTATCAGTATGGTTTAATAACAGAAAATCCATCAATGTAATCTACCGTATAAACACATTGAAAAAAAACAACACACGATCATCTCATTAGGTGCTGAAAAAGCCGTTGGCAGAACCCAGTCTGTCTTCATGTTGAAATTCTTGGAGAGATAAGTGATACAAGGTGCATAGCTAAACACAAATACTCAAAACCCTAATAATCCAAGAACACACCAAAAGGGTCATTCACCATGATCAAGTAGACTTGATCCCAGAAATGCAGGGATGGTACATCATAGAGCAATCTGTCAAGTAATCTACTATATTAATAAAGCAAAAGAACAAAAAAGAGCACATGATTATTTCATCAGATGCTGAATGAGCTTTTGACAAAAATCCAACATCCCTTCATGATAAAAGTCTTAGAGAGCTCAGAAAAATGATCTTGTGTCTCAATCATTTGACTTGCTTCTCAAAGTTAAACAAACCTGATGCAACTGTCTGTGACTTTCTAAGGAGTTTTGCTGCCAGAATGTTTAACTCTGTTCATAAAACGTAGGACTAGGCTTCTTTCAGATGATTTCCTTTGCCCTAGAGAATTGTAACTTCCTTCAGAGTTGTTCATTTGACTTTTTGTCAGTGTGTGGAAAGCGTTTGTAACTTCTGTAACTGTGAGCTGGAGGTGCTATCTTCATAGGTCTGCTTACCCCTAGGTAATTTGTAGAACAAAAAATATATTTTTTAAAGACTTATTTATTATAAGTATATGGGTACACTGTCGCTCATCTTCAGATGGTAGCTGTCTTTTGACACACCAGAAGAAGGTACCTGATCCAATTACAGATGGTTGTGAGCCACCATGTGGTTGTGGGAACTGAACTCAGAACCTCTGGAAGACCAGTCAGTGCTCTTAACCACTGAGCCATCTCTCCTGCCCAAGAAAATATTTCTAATCATTTCAAGAACAGGTATTCATTTTATTTTTAAGAGTTTAAACATAAGTACACATCACTTCCAAATGACAGTGTGATAGAAGCCAAGAAATAAACACTTTTTAAAGGTACATCATGTAGTCATGGAACAAATAAAACCTTTGCCTTCCTATTCATTGGCTCATATTTCATAAGCTGTTAAAAATGCCCTACCCTTCCGGCCTTTTAAACAATGTGATTGTCCTCTCTCTACTCATTGTGCTGGCTAGGTTTTTTGTTTGTTTGTTTGTTTGTTTGTTTTTTTCGAGACAGGGTTTCTTTGTATTGCCCTGGCTGTCCTGGAACTTACTCTATAGACCAGGCTGGCCTCGAACTCGGAAATTCGCCTGTCTCTGCCTCCCAAGTGCTGGGATTAAAGGCGTGCACCACCACACCTGGCTGTGCTGGCTAGTTTTATGTCTACTTTGCACAGTTCATCTGAGAGGAGGGAATCTCAATTAAAAATGGGCATAAGCAGGCACGCTTGTAGGCTTTTTCTTAATTAGGGACTGATGTGGGAGGGCCCAGCCTCTTGTAGGTGGGAGGGCCCAGCCTCTTGTAGGTGGGGCCCCCCTTTGCTGGTTCCTGGGTTCTGTTAGAAAGCAGGCCTAGCTAGCCACCAGGAGCAATGCAGTAAGAAGCACCCGTCATGGGCTCTGCAGTGCAGTAAGAAGCACCTGTCATGGGCTCTGCAGTGCAGTAAGAAGCACCCGTCATGGGCTCTNATGGGCTCTGCAGTGCAGTAAGAAGCACCTGTCATGGGCTCTGCAGTGCAGTAAGAAGCACCCGTCATGGGCTCTGCAGTGCAGTAAGAAGCACCCGTCATGGCCTCTGCAGTGCAGTAAGAAGCACCCGTCATGGCCTCTGCAGTGCAGTAAGAAGCACCCGTCATGGCCTCTGCATTAGGGCCTGCCTCCAGCTTCCTGCCCTGTTTGATTGACTGCCCTGAGTTTCTTCAGTGATAAATGTGCAAGTATAAGCCAAATAAGCCCTTTGGCTTCAAGTTGCTTTGGTCATGGTGTTTTAGCACAGTAGTAACCCTAACTAAGAGACATCAGTAGAGTTATCTGAGTTGTCGTTAGCACCTCTTTCCTATCTCAACCCTATTCTACATTAAAATAAGTCCTATTGTGGTTGGTGTACCTTTATATGGGCCATAACTTGTAAACATTTTCACATAGGTGGAATCAAATGTACTTGGCAGCCATTATTTTTAACTTCTGGATATCCTCCACCTTTCTCGTAGTGTTTCATAGTTACTGTCTTCTTCTAACTTGTTTCCTCTCTATCTCCCTTTCCATCTTTTTATATATTAGTGATACAAGATATTTTTCTTTAGCATGTCTCTTCCCACCATATTAAGATTTAGCTAAAAGGCTTCTGTGTTGTTGTTTTGATTATGTGATACTTTTTGCCTCTTGAGTTTTTTGGTTTGGGGGTCGCTTAGCCTTCTGTTTGAATGTTTGTGGGCTGTTCATTCCTCTTGCCTTCTGTCCTGCATCCGTTTTGTTTTGTTTGAGAACAGTTCTTCTGTAGACTTTGCATTTGGAGCCCAGACTGACCTTCAACTCTTTCATTCTTTCATTCTGTATTTTTTAATCATCTTCTTGATAATATGTGCATTAATGGATAACATTTTGGGTTAGTTTACTAGTTGCCCTGGTATAGGTTGAAATTGTCTTATTAAATTTTTTTAGCATATTATAAACATCATGAAATGCAAAGAAAGCAAAGAGATTATCTTTTCCATTTTCTACATAGGCTTTTTAGTATTATAAAAATAATGCATTCTTTTATAGGAAATAAAAAGTACAAAGAAGAAAATAAAAAAACAAGTGTGTGTGTGTTTGTCTGTCTGTCTGTCTGTGTCTGTTTGTGTCTATGTTCAACCATTTTAACTAGGAATCAATGGAAAAAATAGAACAAAGTTTTTCAAACAGATTCAGAATGGATCTAAGATTGATTAATTTGGAAAGGGTTAAGGGTATTGATTAAGGTCCCATAGGATCTGCAAAATCTCTTCCCTGAGGCCCTGCTATAGAGCATCACAAATAATGGCAATACTGTCAGATAATGGGAGAGAAGTGAGACTGTGAAAGTGAGCTCTCTGTTGAAGGATAAGTTACTTTGGACAATTCAGATATTCCAAGCACTTCATTTTCTCCCTCCTTTCCGAACCCTGAAACTGTTTCTTTGCTCACTATGTAGCTCTGCAACTAGAGGAGTTTTGTCTTAATCACAAGGTGGTATTTCTGTTAGATCATATGCTTGTTTACTTTAGGAAATTATTTCTTCCCCATTTTATGTTAATGTTTTTTCATTTCTATTTTACTTATGCTTTAAATAACCTTTATGTGTTAATATATAAGTATTCTTGGTATAAGTATTTTCCTATTTGATTTTTCTTTAAATCAAATAGGATACAAATTCAAGTCAGGAACTATATGTCTTAAAATACTTGCTTTGAAAGTGTAAACACACACTATATACTGAGCAGTTGACATTTTATAAAGATTATCCTTGTCAAATCTTGGAAGAATCTCTGTGTGTGGAAGTGCTAAGGTGTGGGTGAGTAGCCCCCAAAGGCCACATAAAGCCTTGGTCTGTAGAGTGGTTTCATTGGCAGCTGTCAGAACTTGTAGTATGTAGAAAGCCCTTTAGTCATTGATGGTCATCGCTGGTCCCTTTGAAGGAAATTGAAGGATTTTGTTCACTTCTGTCTTCTGTGTTTCCTAGCTGTGCTTGAGAGTCTATTCCTCCCTCATTGCTTGGTCAGCACAATAGTGCTGAATTATGTAATTTACTGTACAATTTTATTAAATCTAAGAGTTTGTTAGTAGAACCTACTATATCGTATAAGTACAGAACCATATCTGCATATAGAGATAGATTGACTTAATTTTATCCTTTTAATGCCTTTCTCTTTCCTAATTGCTATAGCTAGGACTTTGAGTACTGTATTGAGTAAAAGAGGGGAGAGTGTTTAAGAGAGGAATTCTAGTTACAGAAGGGTGAAATTAGATATATATCATTTAACTTGTATGAAAACCAGCTTAAAATGGATTGTATACCTTAATTTTAAACCTGAAATGTTGAAACTGACAGCTAGAGATATATAAGTAATACTTTTCAAGACTCTCGGGTAGGCAAGAATTTTCTGGGCAGAAGTTCAATACCAAAGGAACTAGCCTCAGTATAAACAGATGCGACCAAATAAAAGTAGTTTCTGCACAGAACAAAAACAAAAGCAAAAATCAACAGAAGAAAGAGTCCACAGAATAGGAAAAAAAAATGTCAGCTGTACTTAAGACAAAAGGCTAATGTCCAGAATATGCAAAGTAAACAAGAAAATAAAACTGTCAGTTAATAAATGGACCAGGAATATGAACAGACAATTTTCATAAGAAAAAACACAAATGGCCAATAAGTTTCAAAAAGTATTAATATTCCTAGCTATCAGAGAAATCCAGATTAAAACTACGTTGAAATATCTCCTTATTCCAGTAAGAATGACTATCATCAAGAAATCTGGCAACATATGTTAGGAGGATGTGGGCAAAAGCAGCCCATATTCACTGTTTGTGGAAGTGCAAATTAATACATCTACTATGGAAATCAATGTGGAGGTCACAACAGATTACTCCTCGGCATGAACTCAGAGAAGTCCATAGCCCACTACAGAAATAGCTGCACAAACGTGTGTATTGCTGCTCCACTGACAATCAAAAAACTATGTCCACCTGTAGGTAAATAGAAAATGATAGTAAAGTATATATGAAAATGTAAAAGTTTACATAGAAAATGGAGTAAAGAGTTCAGCAGTAAAGAGAAGTGAAACCATGAAAATTTCAGGAAAGTGGATGGTCTTAGTACAAATAACATTAATTGAGGACTTCCGCATTCAGACAGGAAACAGAAATGCATGCTGTCCCTTCTATGTAGATTCTAGCCCAGAATGTGCACATATTTATCTGTAAGTAGCTGTAAGTCTAGTAACCGGTCTGTTGCGTGTGGTAAATATGCTGACCAAAAGCAACTGGGGAGAAAAGGGCCTATTTCACTTATACGTCCAGGTTTTCGATCATTGATGGGAGTCCAAGCAGGAACCACGGAGGAAAGCTGCTTACTCACATGTTGTTTGGCTCATGCTCCATGCCTTCTTACATAGTTCAGACCCACACATGTCTCACATATATGAACATAGGCCAGTTTGATTAAAGTGGTTCTTCAGTTGAGATTCCCTCATCCCAGGTGACCTAGATTGCCAATAAAAGCTGTGGTACAAAAATGGGGTCCCGTGTCTGCTCGGAGCTAGGACTGCTGGGCGAGATGGATTCAGGGAGTTTGACTGTGTGGACCCCAGGCCCCCGCTGGGGCAGGAGTTGGACTGTGAGAAGCTGCGGGATCCAGCTCCAGGGTGGGGAAGGCAGTCTGAGGTTCTCACAGAACTGCTGGAGTTGAGCTCCGACTCTTGGGTACCACAGACACCGCTGGACACCATGGAAGAGCCGGTTCCAGGGTCCCTGGACCACACGGAGGGCAAGGACATCAGGTTCTCACTCTCGGACATCCGACATCCCAGATGCTCGCAAAAGAGCAGAGAACGGTTGGGAACCCTTGGGCAGATTCTGGCCCAGAGACCAAAGGGAAAAGGGTAGGAGGGGAGCTCTGGCAGGTACCGTGGAAAGCAGAGTCCTTAGCTTGGATGTCAGGTGGCTGTCTTGGCTGAAGCCATGGCTGGTGCGCAGGGAGGCTTCCTGGCAGGAGGTTAGATGCCCGGCTCCTTAGGGACCAATCTGCTCCATTGCTCCAGCATGGTGGTTTCCGTGAGCAGAGATGGTCCGTGGTTTTAAGGCCTTTATTGTAGAAAGGCAGAGAGGGAGAAAATAAGGAAGCAGAGGCCAGCCACGGCCACGTAGAGAGAGGGGAAGGGAAGGCTGGGGGCTGGGGGGCAAGGGAGCAAGAGCAAGAGTAAGAGCAAGAGAATAAGAGGTAAGGGAGTAAGAGAGCAAGGAGTGGGCGAGCAGCCAGGTAACTGGAGGTGGAGTCCAGACAGAATACCAGGAGCTTGGGTCATTGCCTACCTAACTGATAGTCACACATCTCTCTGCAGGGGCTGTAGCTGTCAACAGGAGCCAGGGGCCCAGGAGCCGTGGCTGCATTCCCATGATCCCTTGAAGGTGGAAGTCACCCCCCCCTCCAGGTCTCTGGGGTTCCAGGCCTGTGCTGGGACCAGGCTATCTGTACACAGCTCACTGCCCCACAAAAAGCCACCCAGGACAGTGTCTCCCTTATCAAATGGACCAAACACATCACCATTAAACCACAACCTTTCTGTTCTTGTGTGTACCTAGAATATCTTGTTAATACAATAATATAAACCACAATACAACTTCAAAACTCTCACTGCTTTAAAACATGCCATCATGCTTTAAAAGTTTGTTGTCGCTTTAAAAGTCAACAGACACTTAGCTGTGGGCTCCTGTAAAATTGCAAACAAGTTACATACTTTCTCACTCCAAAAGGGAAGAACCAGAACAGAGTAAAGATTAAGACCAAAGCAAAGTGAAGCCCAGCAATGTAATCCAAATCCTATGGCTTAGTGTCTTGAAACTCAGGATCTTCTGGGTTCTAGAGGTTTTGAGTGGCCCATCTCTCCGGAATTGCCATCAAAGCACACACAGCTTTTCTTGTAGGCTCAAGACAGTTCCACTTTATACCTGTCACTGTCCCTGGTACCAGATAGTCACCATGGTCCTGGCTTTTCTGGTGTCCTAGCTTCTCTACTGCAGTAGAGGCTGTATCATAACTATTGGTCTCTGTAGCTACACTGACCCTGCCACATAGCCAGCCCTCAGGCACTCTCTATAACCCTGTCCTTACCTCTCATGGCTTCAGTACCAGTACATGTTACCAAGTTTAGTACAACTTGGCATGCAACCTTGCCCTTCTCCTCAGGACTATGGCTTCTGTTCTTCACCCTGAGAAAACATTTCCTAGAGATTTCACATCACTGATGCTGAGCTCTCATTAATATAGATGTTTCTTCAGCCTGAGCTGACTAGCATCCTTTGTGCAAATAATGCGCAGGTTCAGTGGTACTTTTCTCCAGTTATAAAAGATAATTTTTCAGTTTCAGTTGACCAGCATCCACAGATTCTTAAAACAAAATATTGCACAAACAACCCCAGCATGTTTTGGCTTTCCTATGAAACTTCACAAGTCAGGCTTCCATTATCTGCATTTCACCCAACATGCTTCTTTAAAGACCCCACCACAAAGCCCTTGAAGCTCTGTACTCAGTGGTTTTTATTTCTCAAAGTTCTCCCATTGTTCTCCCCAAAACAACATGGTCAGTGCATCACAGCGACACCCTTCTGCTGGAACCAGCTCCTGTATCAGCTACTTTTCCTTATGCTGTGATAGAACACTGAAGACAGCTTAAAGAAGAAGGAGTTTTGCCACAAACTGTCCAGTTTATGGATTGTCCTAATGGGGGTGACATGGGATGAAGAAGTGACAGACACACATATAGGAAAGTAGGGATTGATGAGAGGGAGATGTACCAACAGCCTCCTAGAAGCTTCTTATATTCTGCACGAGGGCAGAGGAAGTGTGTGGTCTCTGCATATAGGGCTTCCCCTATGCTCCTGTAACCAGGACTGGAGATGGCTAATAGTCTAGATGACCTCTATGCTATATATGATGAAGACCACACGGCATCCTCCTGTTGGCCCTTAAGATAACATGGAAGGCCATCTTTAGAACCCATCATTATGGGAAAGTGGCATGTACTTTGAGAAAAGTTTCAATGTAATTATGCCTCCTTGTGCAAAGGGGACTGTTACATCAGGAAATTGAGGACTCAGTAGTTGGTGTTGGATCAGACTTCTAGAGTCTAACACTGGGCAGTTTATTTTAGGCATATTTAAGTACAGTGCAATTTTGATAAAAGTTTCCTGAAATAGCAGGGTCCTAGGAGGTACTAGTTTATCTTCATCTCCTTCATAGATTTTTAACTTCATTTAAACATCATTTAAATGGACACACAGTACAGGTGATGGTGAAGATTAAGAATTTGTCTCCATTAGTTTTCTCTTTGGCAGGATATTTGGGCTTTTGTAAACATGGCTGCAGTAGGCATTCTTGCAGACGTGTTAGTTTGCACTTGTTTTCGCACTTCTCCTGGAGTGGAAATACTAGATCATAAGGTAGGGGTTTCTTTAGTTTGTAAATAAATAAAATTTCCAGATCGTTTTAAAGAGGCATGACTTTTCCACTCTCACCCATAGCTCATCAGCTCAGGTTGATCTATGTCCTTATTGATGGCTTTATGGTTTCTTTCATCTTTATTAAGAGCTGTAGCTCTTACAAAAGATTTCTTACTTGGTTTTTACTGGAGTTTTCATTTAGCGTTTTTCAAGTTGACGGAAAGAAGCTTTATCAATATGTCAGTGTACCAACTATATGAATATGCCAACTATGTCAGCGGTGACTCTAAACTTGCGCATATTAGAGAATGAAGAGCTGGCTTTTTTTACTAAAAGGAGAGACTTACTTTCTTGGTAATAATGGTTTTTGACTTTAACTTTGGCCACACTATTTTTTGATATATCTGTATAAATACTATTGCCAACATATAGCAATGGCATAGTATTTTAATTGGATAATCTCAAGTCTTTGTATGTGATTTCACTCAAACAGTTGAGAATCTGACTTCTGGCTTCTGGGGCGATGGTTTCACTCCCACCTCCTGCATCCCTGACGTTGTTAACAGAGGTTTTGTTGTTTATTGCTTTTCCTTCCTTCCTTCCATAAGATGCTTATCTTGAAGCATTTATTGTGAAAGACTTTCTAGTAAAGTCTAATAATGGCTGTTGGGTGCAAGGTTCCCTTTCTGCCACCTACATCTAGTTTGTAGATCATTTGTGTTGTTTGGTTTATTCTAAACTGCTATTTTCTTATTTTAAAAGTATTGTTCAAAATGCATTTTGAACAATATGTTTTGTATATAGGAGAAATGACAAATGTGTTTGTAAATACTTTCAAGTAAAAGATGCTGCTATGAAAAACCCCTGTCATTTCTTTTGAATGCAGTCAAACCTTAGGTAAACATTGGATTTTATAGATGAAATCCATCGGTATAGATGCAAATGGAATGCAGATTTGGCTGGGTATACTGACTTCATTACTAGCTGTGTAAGAGGTAGTAATAGAACTGTGTGATTTTGTTTTGTTACTTACATCTGTACCATAATGTAGCATACCATTAAAGGGACATCCTCCCTTTAGTGTTTATAGGGTTATTTTGAGACATAAGGTTTAGTTGCCATTCTTACATTCTAACCCCACCCTTGTAGCTCAGTAAATGAGAGGTGTGAAACCATTTTGTTTGTTTGTTTGTTTGTTTTTTGTTTTTTTTGAGACAGGGTTTCTCTGTATAGCCCTGGCCATCCTGGAATTCACTTTGTAGACCAGGCTGGACTTGAACTCAGAAATCTGCCTGCCTCTGCCTCTGCCTCTGCCTCTGCCTCTGCCTCCCAAGTGCTGGGATCAAAGGCATGCGCCACCACCATGGGGCGGTAAAGCATTCTTAATGTCGACACAGACTAGTGACAAAGACTGCGCTAATTCCTTGCATGCAGAGAAACCTGCACCAGAGTCCTGTTGACTGTCAGCGGCCATCCTGGGGGAAGTGAACCGGTGTCCGCAGCCTGCGTGCAGTGAGTGCTGAGTGGAATCTGACGTGCTGGATGTAGACTACATTAACTTCCTAACTTCTGTCTTTTCACAGAGCTCCTTGGTCGATGTTTATAGTCAGTTCTTGGTGGCATTAGAGACACTGAAGGTGTTCTGGGATGTTATGGATGAAATTGATGAGAAGACCTGGGTGCTGGAGCCAGAGAAACCTCCCCGGAGTGTGACAGCACGCAGGATTGCATTAGGTAGGGAGAAAGATGGGAGTGTTTTCTGGTGTCTGATTTTATTCTATATTATTAAAAAAATAAATTTAAAATGGTATTTAAAATCTTAGGTGAAATTTCTTTGTGTAGATTCAACTATTGAAGCTCTTGGGAATAAAACCTGATTTTTATTATTATATGGTTAATGCAAATATTTTAGATGGAAAGGGCTGAGGTGTTTGGTTTTGAAAGGTGACCAATGGAAGTAACATTCAGACAGTGTTTAATTAGTGTTAATTAGCACAGAAATTGTGTTGCAGGTAATTCCCAATGAATGCTACTTAGAAGCCTGTGTTAGAGCTTACAAAGTCTTTATCTTCTGTGGAAGCAAAGATCTGGCAGTCTTCTCTGATGCAGTAAAGAAAGGGAGGACACCGAGTTGGGTCATGCCACTGAGAGCAGTATGAGGCACCACGTGAGCCCTCGTATGTGATGAGTATCCACTTTCTAATGACTAGAAGTGGCTGAAGAACAAGCATGGCTGCTGTGCTGCAGTGCCCCAGTCTGCCAGATGGTTTTCTTCATGAACAAACAAAGCAAAGCCTGTGGTAGAGGGTAACCTTCTTAAGCTTTTAGATTTCTATCTAAATTTTTATATATTTTTATATATTTCTCACTACATTATAGTAATAGCTGCTTATAGTCTCCATTTAATATTTTCCTCTCTTATTTTATTTTAATTTTGGTCTTGTTAAAAGCTACTATACAGGATGTTTTCCAGTAGACATTTTGAAACAGCGATATGAATCGTCCTGAAGTCAGTGAACGACTTAGCTTCTGTACTCTCTGTCCAGCATAACTGGCAGACCTGCCGAGATTGATAACTGCAGCATTTTACTAGTAACATGTTACCTTCCAGCTTGAGATGTCTATTAGTATTTAACATGGAATAATTAACCAATTATAATGTATTTGTTAACAAGTAGATGCTAAGATTGAAAACATTTTCTTTAGAGAAATTTCATGATTTATTATCATCATGGCTCCATTAAAATAATTATTCCTGAGCCACATTTTCTATTAGTTTCTTTATTGTTCAGCTTAAACAGCCAAGTTTTAGACACATTCTGCATTTACTTTTAGCTCTTCTTCCTGCCTCAAGCAATGATTTGCTGTAGGGCCAGCCCTTGAGTGGGGAGATGTGCTCTTATAGCCATTGCCAAAGTGCTAGCACTTTCTGGTCTGTGGGAGACAACAACGCCTGAGACTAACGGGAAGAGTGTGCTCTGGATTGACAAAAGAAGTGGGCAATTTTTGTTTTTCTCATTTAATGTCTATACCATATATTTCTTTTGTACTTTGACCAATTTTTGCCAAATTTGTTTATTTAAATTTATTATTGCCAACATTAGCAAAAAACTTATAGAATTTATCATATCACTTTTCTCATAAACATGAGCTGAAATTGATCTTAACTATACTACATAACTTCATCAACTAGCTTTGTGGAATTGTACATATACAATACAGTTAAACCTGTAAAAGAATCTAGTGCTAAATAAAGTCATTTTTCTTAGCTTCAGGAAGTTGTTTTGAGGTATTAAGTAAGACAAACATTTGTTTAATGTGAATTAAACATTTGTTATCTTTCAAAAAGCACAAATACAACGTTTTTAGGTAAGTTTTCTTAGACATATCAATTTTTACCAGTTATAACACTATTTTTTACCATAATTATATGAAATATTAAGTTTGTAAAAAGGCTTATAAAAAGTAATTTAGCTCATTTCTTCCATGTATGATTTCTATATAATAAAGGCCTTTATAATTTCACTTAAAATTTTTATTAAACATTACTGGGACATAATTAGCAGCATACCAATTTAAGTTAATCATGTGCATTTTGGACTTGTCTTTTGAAACTTGAGGTACCTGAATCTTTAATGATAGTCATAATTTCAAAAATATGACTCAGTGTTAAACAATGTTTTTTTCTATACAACCCTAAAAATAATTAGCTAGTTTTTCCTGAGATAAAATAGGTGGCCAGATCAGCGTGCATGGATTTGTATTGGCTTGCTGGACAAGCTCAAAGTCGCATCTAAAAGTCCTATTCTTTCATTCAGGGAAGAATGTTTCCATAAACATCGAGGTAGACCCTAGGCACCCTACCATGCTTCCTGAGTTTTGCTTTCTTGGAGCTGACCATGGTATGTCATCTTAAAGTTACAGATCTGGAACAGGTTCATAAAATCCTGTCTAACATATCAAATATTCCAAAATTAACATTATAATTATTTTAAATACATTTATCATTTTGAACTGTACACTTTCTTATAAAATCGGGAATTGAGATTTTAAGCCAAATAGCTAAATAAATGCTCTGGCAGTGGTTGTTACAAAACAAAAGCAATGAAGCCTAAATTATTAAAACTTTTTTCTTCTTTTTAATATCCACAGTGACAAAACCCCTGGGAATGAAGCTGAGTGGTAGCATTCATTTATGGTGGGTGCCTTGGTAATAGGACTGGGACTGTTCTATGGCTTAACAAACTTTATAGGTTTGTTTGTTCATTTGTTTGTTTTTAGGGATCCAGAAAATAGTCTGTTACAAAATTTGAAAGATGTTTTAGAAATTGATTTCCCAGCTCGTACTATTTTGGAAGAATCTGTAAGTTTAATTATTAGCTTCAATAGTCTACATTATGTTAATAATAAAATTTAAATACTTCTCTCAGGAAAATAAGGCTGAAAAAGAAATTGGAAGAATGTTGCAACACAGAGCTCTTAGTTACAAGTCACACTGGCATCAGTGGACTTGTTAACGGTCTGTTAGCTAGGCTCTTAAAGGGATCTATTCATGATCTTTAGCAAGGAAGTGGTTGATGACAGATACACTTATTCAAACTACAAAGGAAAGAAGAGACACTAATGAGATGTTTGGGGTTTTGTACTGTTTGCTGTGGATGACTACAGTACAGTTTTAATTAGTTTGCTGTAAGTTTGTGAAGGACAGCGACAGTTTTTCAGAAGTGAGCAGCAGCATTGATACTGTAAAGATAACAAAGGCAGGGTTGGCTTTGGACTGAGCTACTGCCGTTACCACTAAGTGATGGAGATCGCCTTCTCGCTCCCTTTGCTGCAGAACTGTGCGATCTGGTGTTCACTAGCTCATGGCAGAACTGTCTTTGTGTAGACACAGAAATGACTGTGTACATCGAAAAATGGCTAAAACATAAAACTCTTGCCAGCCAAAAAAATGAAATCTGTGTATATGTGAGTACCGAGGGAAAACTGTGATGAGACTAGATGCTGTCCCTGCTTGTATGTTCCCCAGTACACAAGCATACTTAAAACTCAGATATAGAAGCAAATATCATATTTGTTCTTCCTAACCTTACTTATCCACACACTTTTCAACACACTTTTCTTTTGAAGGACTTCAGCATGGACTGTGGAATCTGTTATGCCCATCACCTGAATGGCGCCATTCCTGATCAAGTGTGTAATAATCCCCAGTGTGGACAGCCTTTCCATCAAATATGTCTGTATGAGGTAAAATTCTCTACACAGGAAATACAGCATTAAAATAATCTGTTTTCCTAAAGTACTTCTCTGGTTTGCCACAAACTCCTCTTACTAGTTAATTTCACACACCCACAGGCTTCATTTCTTCATCTTGTAAACTATTGAGTGTGCCAGGGAGAAAAACAATCTAGAATATACTCATGAATAGCATATTGACACATAATAAATATGTGGTGTAGGTATAACTGGTCTCTCTAAATGTCTGATACCAGTATGCAAGTTCTTTAGTCCTGATGTGCCAGACGAGGAAGGCAGGAATGGGGTAAGGCACTTAGTCAATAGGTAGTATGTGCTACTGTGCAAGCTGCATATACATAAATGAATAAAATAATTCTCTTTCGGATGGCCAAAGGTTCTTGTGACCCAGAGCATCTCTTGTCTACATGAATTTTATTTCCCTCTCTCAATCAGTTAGTTCCTGTAGCACTCCTGTTAGGGCACAGCTTCTATGATGAACTGTCTCTGTGCAGAGCATCTTACAGTGGGGAAATGCCATTAGGTTTCTGTTTTTCTCTCTTGAAATGTGGATAGTAGTTGGCACTGTTTACGCTTTCTTAATAGGAAACGTAGGGGTAGTTGTTTTACTGTAGACAATCATAAAAATACCAGGTCTACTTGGGAAAGTAAAATGGAATCTGAACTTTCTTTTGTAATACTGAATATTCATTTTAATTTTAAAAAACTGCCTCATTGTCAGTACAGTGAAAATTAACCCACTGTTGAATTAAGATCAGACTCTCAAAATCCTAAGATACTTTTACAGAGCAATTGTTGCTATGTGATAAATTTGGTTTAGTTAGTGAGCCACAGGAACTTGTATGCGTCTCTCTCTGCATGTACAGTCTTTTTTGCATCAAAGTTAGTGTAACTGTCAGCCAAGTCTTAAAGGGCCCATCATTTGCTTATACAGTAGAAATTTATATTCCAAATTTTGATAGCGATTTCTCAGTTATTCAATATAATAGTAATTGGACATTGTCTTAGACAAAGCCAATAGAACAAAGCCAGTCAAAGCTCGTCTGGATGGCATGTGTCCACTGACATCATCTATCCTTTTTTCTGTGCAGTGGCTGAGAGGGTTGAGCACCAGCAGACAGAGTTTTAACGTCTTCTTTGGTGACTGTCCCTATTGTAGTAAGGTAAGCCAGTTGTCATGACATATGAAATGTCAGTCACATCTTTTGTAAAGTGTGCCTGGCTCTGGGGAACGTGTTACAGAAAGTGGATATGTAGTTAGCTTATCTAACCGCTTTTAGATGTGTTGTTCTTTATTTAATCAAATTATGATAGTTTATTATCTTTGATATATTATCTTTGAACATACCTTAATTTTCAAAGTATCTTTGATCAAAAAGATTTATGCCTTCTAAACTTTTTTTTAATATTTTTTATTAGATATTTTCTTCATTTACATTTCAAATGTTATCCTGAAAGTTCCCTATACCCTCCCCCCGCCCCTGCTCCCGTACCCACCCACTCCCACTTCTTGGCCCTGGCCTTCCCCTGTGCTGGGTCATATAAAGTTTGCAAGACCAAGGAGCCTCTCTTCCCAATGATGACCGATTAGGCCATCTTCTGCTACATATGCAGCTAGAGACACGAGCTCAGGGGGTACTGGTTAGTTNATATTGTTGTTGCACCTACAGGGTTGCAGCCCCCTTCAGGTCCTTGGGTACTTTCTCTAGCTCCTCCATTGGGGGCCCTGTGTTCCATCCAATAGCTGACTGTGAGCATCCACTTCTGTGTTTGCCAGGCACTGGCATAGCCTCACAAGAGGCTGCTATATCAGGGTCCCTTCAGCAGAATCTTGCTGGCATGTGCATTAGTATCTGGGTTTGGTGGCTGATGATGGGATGGATCCCTGGATGGGGTAGTCTTATTGGTGATTTTAAAGTATTTTGAAATTGTGTGGTGAAATAATTTCTAAGAAAAACCAATAGTAAATTAAAATACTCTTTTAATTCTTAAAAGAGTGTGACCAAAATTTTGTTAAAGTATATTCTCTCTCTCTTTCTCTTTTACAGCCAATTACCTTGAAAATGTCTGGGAGAAAACCCTGAATGGAACCTACCTATGAAGAGATGGAATGCTTAAAAATTGTTTAAAAATAAAAACAAAAGCAAAAACCAATTTATTTGGTGACTTCAGAGAAAATACAAAGCAAGAAATACAAATATCAGCAGACAGAATATAGTGATTCCATAGTAATACACATCTGCCTTTGTCTCTTCACTCAGAGTCAACTGAGAAACTGCAGGCCAAAATCTTGGAGAACTTTCCAAGTCTGTGACTCCCAGATTACCCCTGGGCGTGTATCTGTACCGAGGCAGGGATCTTGGCTTCTTGATGGGATCTCTACTAGTGCAGTCCAGATTGGGCTTACAATATGAACCTTGGAAACTCATATAGCTGGGTGTTTGTTGAAGACTCTGCATTTCACTGAAAATATCAGAATACTCATGTATTTTCCTTGTCCTTGAGTTTTCCTATGAAAGAAATATATTTTGTTAGATTTGAGTTATGGAGGCATTTATTGTATACTCTTCAACAGTGCTAAATAAAACAACATACCAAGCAAGTCTGGTCATTAACACCCCTTGTTGGCATCTAGCACATCACGACAGTGCAGACCTATTTGGAAGGCTGCGGCTGTGCTGCATTGAGCCAGTGGGATGTCATTTCATGTGTCTGGAAACAGGAACAGTTAAACTACTGTTTGACTGCTCACTAACTTGAAGGAGGTGTAAGGTTCTGTTTCTGCTTTAGCTTGGTGACTTCTGGCACACCCTCTCCTTTGACCAATTACTGAGTAAATTAGAAAAAAAGATAGCTTCCTGTTTAAGAGAGAGACAAACGGCTGTCCTCTTCACTGTTCGCTTCCTCCATCACACTGCCTCCTCAGAACTGCCTGCCACCCTTCACGGAGCATGCGTGTCTTCCACCCTTCCCACTGCATGGTCACTTTGAAAGATCAGAAAGGATATGTGCATGAGAATGTGTGTTGGCCAGGCACAGTGATATATGCCTATAATCTCAGCACTTCAGATTTCTGAGTTCAAGGCTAGCCTGCTCTCCATACCAACTTTCAGGTCAGCCATAGCTACAAAGTGAGATTCTATCTGAGACAATGCAAAAATGAAACACAACACAACAAAAGATACATTTAGGAGAGATGTGAGATTCACATGGGGAATAACTTTCTGCTGATAGACTTGGTCACTAGAAGAAAATAATTGACTTTTTTCTCCAAGATACCAAGTCATTTTCAAATAAAAGGAAAGAAACCCACTGTCAAATTCCCAAGGGCCAAGAAACATTGGAAAGTTGGTTATATACCTAGTCAGGAACAGAAACCACACTACTAGAATGTTAAAAGGGAACTTCTGTGACTTTTACAGTGTCTCTCAGCAACAACTAATGACATCACATTACTCCTATGGTTGGAAAAGGCAGGCTATAGTATAAAGTTATACAGTTTCTTCATTTAATAGAACTTGCCCATTTGTTTATGTTTCAACTATGGTTGCTTTTGCACTGACAGTACACTTGAATGGTTTTGGCAAAAACTATGGCTTATAAGACCAAAAATATTTTCAATCTACACAAAAATTTTGCTGGGCTGGAGTGTAACTCCACAGTGAAGTTCCAACTCAGAACCAAGTATTCCAACACGAAAGGCTATAGTAGGTATCCCACATCAGACTACAACAGAAGGGAAACAGATAACCATGGGAAAATGTAGCGTGCTCTCTCAGGTTGGAGTATATGTATGGTTGCAAGTCTGTTTCCCCAAGACTAGGTAACTTCGACACAGCTGGTTTCCATTAGCAAGGGGTTAAGGCAATGCTGTCATCCATCTGTAGTCTACTGGCTCTCAACCTAGAGAGGTGTTCCGGCACAGAAGAGAACACAGTCCCTGGAGATATTTGTGTTGTCACAACTCAGAGGAAGCATTATTAGCATCTGGTAAACATGCACCAGGAGTGTTAGCAAATAGTCAGCCCTAAATGGCAACAGTACTGCTCCCAGAAGACCATCTTCAGGGCATCACTAACCTTGACTGCACATTACAGTCATGCGCAATGGGTATCAATCTAACTCTTGAACACCTAAAGGAAAAGTTAAATGTAAGTAAAAAGGATCTTAGTAGAGATATGAAAATATAATCCAGTCCTATAATTGAAAATCAACTTAGAAGAATCAGACCATTACTGGCTAGGTTCAACTGCTAATTAAACCCTAATGGTTTGACAATTACCCTGACATTAGGCCAAAGAAATACCCAAACAGCAAGACTAACCTAAAGGCCCTGTGCCTCCGCTGCCATGTGTAAGAAGTATGAAGTATTACATGCATGTGCTCAGCACTCAGGAGGAATAGGACAAAGGACGGAAGCATAACATCGATGAAGTTAAGGTTGAAAAGTCTTCTAATTTGATGACAAAGAAGCCATAAGTAAGACAAGCTCAGCAGCCTCCAGTCCACAGTGGCATTTTGGAGATGTTTTATCTCATGCTTTGCGTTTCTCTGCTTGTCTGTTTTTACATTGTGGGTCTTTTGCTTATATATTATGGTTTCTGATTTTGTGTGTGTGCATGTGAGTTTGCTTCTGTGTGTGTATGTATGTATGTATTATGTATGTATGTATGTTATTCGTGCTTTTTCTTTTTTTCTTTTTTCCTGGTTTGATTGGTTTTTGTTATTTTTAATTTGCCAGTTTGTTTTCTAGGGAGAGAGAGAAAGGAGGGATGGAGTTGGATGTGTAAGAGGCTGGGAGGCCACGAGGGTAAAGCATGATCAGAATATATTGTATGGAAAACAATTATTTAAAAAAAATCATACAGAGGGAGCAAGGCTTAGTGGGTAGAGCTCTGCAGTGTTTAAAGACTGAAAGAATTAGAATGTGCTGTAACACTGCAGTGGAATGTGTAGTCTAATGGTGGAGGAAAACTGCCCAGTAGTAGTTCCACTGACACACTTGGCTAATTAAAAACAACAACAACAACAAAAATCCAAACCCATTCAGTTAGGAAAAGGAAAAACTTGTTCCACAAAATGATGCTTTGATAAGGAAAAGTTCTCTCTCCCTAGAAAACAAACTGGCAAATTAAAAATAAGAAAAACCAATCAAACCAGGAGAAAAGAAAAAAAGAAAAAGCACGAATAACATACTTACATACATACATACACAGAAGCAAACTCACATGCACACACACAAAATCAGAAACCATAATATATAAGCAAAAGACCCACAATGTAACAACAAACAAGCAGAGAAACGCAAACAAAGCATGAGATAAAACATCTCCAAAATGCCACTGTGAACTGGAGGGTGCTGAGCTTGTCTTACTTATGGCTTCTCTTTGTCATCAAATTAGTGTACAGGAAAGTATATAGGAGTGGACCTCAACTCCTCCCTCATGCTGTACACAGGGATTCAGAGGCAAAATTCAACTATGAATGAACAGTATTAAGGAAAGAGGTGGGAAGAGGCTGAGTGTATTACAGAAGTATGGCAAGGATCCTGTGTGTAGACTATGTAAAGGATTTCCCGCCCTTAGAAAGACATTCCAAAGAAGAAGATATATTCATGCCCAGTAACATCAGTGTTATTAGGCATATAAACAGCTGTACTCGGAGGTGAATGCTAGTATACATGTGAGAGTGGTTAAATGTAAAGGACTGGCAACACTAAATGTTGGACAAATGTTGGCATGACCGGAACAGTTGCACATATAAGAGACACAGTCACTTCGCGCATATTTGCTATCATTTCACACTTACTTGTTTGTGGGGTTGGGGAGTGATACCCATGCCATGGTTCATGTATTGAGTTCAGAGGGCAGCTTGTGGGAGTCAATTTCACAAAGAGAATTCCTGGGATCAAACCCAGGTGGCCTGTGGCAAGCATCTTTGCTTGCTAAGCCTTTTGGCCTCCCTGTGTGCCAAATTTTATAATTGAACATATTTATTCAGTGATCTAGTAATTCCATTTGTGCAATGTCCATAGTAGAATCAGGGCAGAATTAATAACAATACTTTCTATAAATATATTAAACCAGAAATGATTCATGTGCCCACTAGAAGGGAAATGGATATATGAATTGCACAAAGATAAGGTATTATTGGTATATTCATGAACACAGAGAAATCTCAAATGATAATAAATGAAAGGGGCAGACATAAAATACTGCATGCTACTACATGCAGTATTACTGCGTGGTCATAGACCTTAAGAGGCAAAGCCAACTTCGAGATGAGAATCAGAACTGATGCTGGAGTTGGAGGACCGAGCAAACAAGCAAAGGGCTACTGCAGTGAAGACATCTGTACCAGCATCCCACTGCGAGGCAGGCCAATGCAAATGCATCTGTTCACTTGAAACCTGGGTGTCTACTTTCACAGGACTGTCCTGCCTTGCAGGACAGGAGATGCCAATATACACTAAAGACAGAGAATTTCTGATTTTGTCACCATGCAGTATTTATGTTTAACTTTACAAGTGGGACTATAAAATATGCCCATTTGAAGTAGATTTTGGCATGTAAGTTTAAAATAAAACCACAAATAATGCTATTTCATACTGAATAAATGCAAGAGGTTCCTTTGCACACTAACAGCACATTTCTTTCTGATAAACTTGTTTGCTGGTTGGATGAGAAATGTATAACTCCACTTCTAATTTTTGACTCAGCTGCCAAGAAGTTCAGAGCCAAATTCAGTGCTCAGTTTAGTGATTAACATCCCAGCTGCCTTATACATCAGTATGTCTTGGGTAGAGGGTGAGAAAGGTGGGGTATTAAATTACCCCACTTCACACGGTGAACTGCTTCAAACCATTTGCGAATGATGGTGCACAAATCAAAGGAAACACTGGCTATTCTGATGTAATTATACTTACATTTTTCTCTCCAGATACATTTTGTATGCTTTGCTTTCCCATCATAGCACGTGGGCTTGGGGGGGGGGGGGCTTTTGCTGTTGTCTGCCTGAGTCATGCAAAGGGCAAGGTACTCTCCATCGAAACAATTCCAAACACAGCCTACTGACAGCCAGGGACTACCTTTATGTGTGATGGTAAGGATTGGAGGAGAGCAATCACGTAAAGTGCAGAGTATGCAGGGAAGGGTCCCTAGTGGATGGCAGACAGGAAAAGAAATCCAAGTGTGCTTCATTATCTTGTTAGGAGTTGGGGGAAGTAATCAGATTCTGTTCTATATCAGATAATCCATAATCTATTCGCATGTATGCTTGCTCCTGTTCCTGTAACAGTTATTTGATTTTACCAGGAGGACAGGGTATTTCTATCCTCATTTGAGAAAAAAACAGACAACCTTCACCTTGTGGGTCTGTATTCCCAAAGTGTTTATTCTAATGTGATAGCAATAAAACCCCTCCACCCAGCTCTCACCGGTGCTGCCAGCCTGCTCCGCAGCGTTGTGGGCTGGCTGTCTTCCTGCTCCTCTCTCTGCCTTGCTCTTGTCTCCCTGTAGACTTTCTTTGGGAAATTAGCTGGGAACTCATTGGCTGGTTTTCTTGTAGCCTTTGGTGAATCAACCTGTTGGTATGGAATAAAAAGTTATAATGAAATGAAAACTATGACATTAAAAAAAAAATTCACTCATATCCAGATTCTTTAAAAGCCTAAGCTGGCTAACAGTGGGCTTGAGAAAGAAATGAAAACCAAAAGCAACAATGGCTTTTATGGAAAAAAAAAAAAAAGCAATACCTAGCAAGATCCAGATCCTTTCTCCATCAATGGGAAAGACCAATTAAAGTTCATGTCACTGTTACACACACACTTTAAAAATTATCTCTATAAAAAACTTGCTTACACTGAAAATTGTATTTTTATGGAACACTGTCACATTTTCAAACTGCTTGTGAATTCATTATTAACCTTTGCTGTGAGTGGAACCAGTTATCATTGTAGCTTAAGTTCCTATTAATTAAGATCTTATTTTCCTATTGTTGAAGAGGGGCTAATTGATGTGAAAGTTTATAGAAGCCTATGATGTTGCTTACATAGAGTGCAGTGACCTTTGTGCAAGACAAGTTCATGTCGTCTGGTAGCGGGTACTAATACCAGAGGTCACCGTCATGACAGGCTCAGTCTCTCAGGCTTCCTTTGCACATTGTGGTGACATCTGGGGAATGACTGACTCTCAATAACCTTGAGTTGACACAGAACTAGAGGTGGAGAATTGAAAGCTAACGGAGGCCCTCGAGTGAAGTGTTTGTGCAGCAGCTTCCCAATCCCAGCAGCTCAAAGTGCTGTTGCCTTTCTCCTGGGTTAAATGGAGAGCAGGGCACAGGACAGCAGAAGGGGAAATAATGGAGTAGCCAGTGCCAAAATAGAGAATAAATTATGCTGCCTGGGCAAATAGAGTCTTAATTTGCAGTCTCTCAATTTCCAGTTTCTATTGCCAAGTGTGTTCATTCCCTCTCTTTGAAATAGGCTGGTGCTCTGAAGGCGGGCTCAGTCGTCACAACAGTCCTTTCCTCTCGCCTCCTCCTGGATCTCAGCATCTTAATGAATGGCAAAACCACTGCCTTTTATTAACCTGCAGATCGGGAGTGTTTCCCAATCACTTGAAGTTTAACTGTTTTTCACCCTCCCTCTAAGTCCACTGGGAAATTTGATGGGACCTACAAATTTCCTCCCTGTCATCAGCTGGGTAAGAAATGCAGACTTGTTATTTATTTGGCTGGTATAAAATGAGAGTCCCCATACTTGTTTCACCCTCCTGGAACACTGATATAGCAGTCATTGTGAAAACTCTGGATTAGTTGAATGTTTTCCCTTCCATCTTTATTGAGACACAATCAACATGAATATTTAAGTTGTCTGCTATGATAATTTGAAATTCTCACATTGTAAAATACCATGAATAAGTCCGTATATTTATCATATCTGTGTGTGTGGTGGGGTAAGAATATGACATCTACTTTCTTAGAAGATTTCAACCACATGTCTGAGAATTAAGTATAGCTGTCATGTTGTAGACTAGACTTCTATAAGTCATAACAGAAATATTTGTGTCTTTAACCAACTTTCCCCCATTTTCCCCACCTCCAAACTTCCGGTATCTACCCCTCTACTCTGCAGTGTCTTGCTGAATTAGATTCCACATCTGAGTTACAGCTATGCAATGTCTGTCTGGACCAGTTGGCCATGTTTCACTGAGTATTAATGGAAAAGGGGGAGTTTTCTAACGCTGATGACTTTTCTTACCCAGTGCATTACTTTTATCCATTTGTCAGTGCATACTTCTTTCCCTACTACAAATAACTCGAGAATAATAAAATCCTCAGGCCTCTGTGATGAGCTTTCATTTCTTCTGGCTAAGCATTCAGAACTGCGGATATTAGGTTGTATGGACTGTTGCTAGTTGCAATAACTGAGGACTATTAGTCTGTCCTATGTACTAAGCATTAAAAGTATCAGTTTGCTCTCTAGAGAAAAGAATTGGGCATAATAAATTTCATCACATCTGAGGTTTCCTGGAGGAGATGGTGCCTTCTGGATCTGGTCAGTGGCCAGAGGATCTCCATCCAATCCCACTGACACTTCTATCTAATAATCCAAATGCTTTATAACACTAAGAGTAAGATGGGACGAGTTAATTCATAATTTTGAACAGAGTTAAACTTTCTTATTTACGAAGATATGAAAAGAAATACAAAACACTCCCAGCATCTCAGAGTATCAAAACGGGCACTACCCAAATATGCATCACTTTCAAGGAAACTCACTACTTAAATGAGATAGCATTTTGCTTAATTTTCTTTACACTGTTCTATAAAACAGTAACACTTTATACTCCTAAAAATTGATAATAAAGTCTCCCAGTCAGGGATTTGTGTTCCATTCCTCTCATGTAGAAAGCATACAGGAAGACAAGCTCATAGAATTCTTTTGAAAACTAAAGCTCCTCCCTGAAGCTTTGTACCCCAGAGTTATGCACTCCTCCCTGAAGCTCTGTACCCCAGCAGTATGCACTCCCCCTTGACTTGCTGGATCTTGGGTTCAGGCTGAGAAAAGGACCCACATTTTTTTGTGTGCAATGAAGGAAACTGGACCCTTCAGACTGACCCACAGCTTTCATTCTGCCTTGAAGTGGGCTGTTCATTAAACTTGCTGCTCCTCGAGGAAGAGGCTCAGTCACTGAAATATGACCTGGAGTACGAGGCAGGGCTGCACACTGAGGTTCTGTAGTTGGGTTTACACTGTGAGAGCCCTGGAGCTGAAACTAACCTAGACAAGCACTGGGAGCTGCGGTTTCATTCACTGACTTTGGAGGAGTAAACTGGAGAGTCGGGGCAGGGGCTAGCACAATGGCAGCATGCCTGCTAAAGCAGACATCAGTTCAAACCTAACACAACACGGTATGAAAAAAGCAAACTAACAAAGCCAAAGGTTTCTTGGGTGGCACAAGCAACTGTGGGGCCATCTAGACCAGGAACCTTGTCACCAGACCAGCCTGGTGACAGCAGCTGCCTCAGGGCTGCTGGATGGCCCTGCAAGTGACGGCTATGCTTTTCAGGAAAAATGAAACAACAGCATTTCTGCTATGTTGGCAAAAATTCATTTCCAGTTTAGCTCCAGAGAAAATCACAGTGTACTGTAAATGCTCACCACACTCGTTCAAACATCTATTAGTAAAATACCTCACTTTGCTTTGCACACTCATGCTATGAATGCAGAGATTCTTACACTCATGTGCTACTTTCTAAGTCAAATGGAATTTATTAAGACTGTTAAATTTTGGGCTGGTGAGATGGCTCAGCAGGTAAGAGCACCCGACTGCTCTTCCGAAGGTCCTGAGTTCAAATCCCAGCAACCACATGGTGGCTCACAACCATCTGTAACAAGATCTGGCGCCCTCTTCTGGAGTGTCTGAAGACAGCTACAGTGTACTTACATATAATAAATAAATAAATAAATCTTTAAAAAAAAAAAGACTGTTAAATTTTAAAACTTTCATTTTAGAATTAAATAATATGCTGAAAAGTTAAACATTCATAATTCCCTTTCCTTTCAATAATAAAAGGTAGAAAACATGTATCTGAATAAATGTGCTCTGCCAGGTACATATACTGATATTTCTAAATATCTGTCAGGGAATACTCGTTTGTTCACTAGCCTGTCAAGTAGCAAAAGCATCCCCCGTGCATAGTAGCAAGGTGTGCTGAGGGGCTGAGAAAGAGACTGGCACTCGGGAGCGCAAACTTGCAGCCCCCAGATTGACAGTCATCGTTGACTCATACAATTATTAGGGAAGTGTCTACTGCAGATATCATCCCGTGTGCCTAGCTCAGCGGAACGGAGGACAGTGCGGTTAGGACAGCAAAGGGTCAACATTTGCTGGTTTGATTTTTGTAGTATTAATAGAAATCTGTAAACTGTAGAACTTAAAATTAAGATTCAATTTACCCATAGTTAGTCAAACTATAGTTTTGATATATTTAAACAAATATGTGCACATAAAATAGTATAGAAACAAAGTCATTAATTAAATATTGATACGCTGTGGGATATGTCTTCTTGCCTACATATCCAGGGTGATCACACTGATAACAGAAATTAAGATTTTAAAGTTACTGTTATTTTAAGTAGTGTTTCTTTAAAATCAAAGTGGTCTAATCAAAAGGAACAAAATATTTTTAATGAAAACTCATTGGAAAATGACATATATTGTGTTATTTTCTGCTTGAAAAAGGTTTCACAACAAATCCTTTTTGATTTGGAGAACCGAACACTGTGGAGATAATGACTGGAATTTTATACCAGAATATATAGTAGTTTAAAATGCTTTCTTTTACATTTCAGTTATGCTTATGAAATTGAAAACTACAAAAAAGGGTGAAAATCTTCTCACATCTTAAGTACTGACCATGACTATGAGGGCACAATGTCAGGGAAACGCTGTTTTGTTTTGTAGGAAAAGTCATAAAAATACAAAAGTCAATACAACTGTTAAAATAAGTCTCCATAATTACCAAGATCAAAATCCAGTGGCTTTTCATTAAACATGAACTTTTGTTCTGCCTCCTGTAACATGTAAACAGTACTGACAATTGGTTTGTGAGGCACTTGCTACAATAAAATGTAATTGTGTCACGAGAGAAAGGTGACAATCAGGGGATCATGAAAAAATTACATATTATCACTGCTAGTTAATTAGCCATGCAAACCCTCCTCAAACAGATATTCTCTTCTATTAGGAATGATTACTGTGCGGGCCTGCAGATGTCAATACCACAGCCATTCAAATACTTCCTTTCCTACTAATTGAAGGTTGTAAAGCTCTTGTGCCAAGGTTTTGCTTCCAAAGAGCTAATTTATGACTAGAAGGATATTTTACGTCTTCAGTTGCAGCAGCTACAAAATTCAGCAAATCAGAGCCATCTGTGCACTGAGACTTGACTCACCATTCACCCAGCAGCCACGCCGCCCTGCGTCCTGCGGGCCTGGCTCCCAAGCACTTGTGATGATCCAAAGTTCATAAGAAAAGTTACAAGTGAACGGCATTCTAACCCTAACTTGTACCTCCAGCGGAAAAGAACTCCTTCCACATGCATGCATGCATGCATGTCTATCTGTATGTATGTATGTATGTGTGTATACATTTACTAAGTGAGAGTTACCTCCTTGTCTGTGTAATACTGTTGTTAATCACAGACTCGGCTTTCTACCATCCTCTTCTGAGAATCCTTTGACTTTATAATTGTTTGCTTTAAGAATTACTTTTTTTTTTATATTTTTGGTTGTGAGCCTAGCCTTTAACAGCTGAGCCATCTCTCTAGTCCTCATTAGTGGGAGGAGAGGCCCTAGGTCCTGTGAAGATTCTATGCCCCAGTATAGCGGAATGCCAGGACTGGGAATGGGAGTGGGTGGGTTGGGGAGCAGGGGGAGGGGGAGGGGATTTGGGGGGGAACTAGGATAGGGGATAACATTTGAAATGTAAATAAAGAAAATATTAATAAAAACATACAAAGGCAAAAAAAGAATTACTTTTTTTAAAAAGTTGATATGACAGCATGTATTCAGAGACACAATAAAGGAAATAACAAATTCAATAACAACTTTGCTAAGAAACTAATCCTTCTACAAACTGAAAGGTCAACAGATATGTATCAATACTATCTAACAATATTACCTAGCTCCATGTTATGGTGAAACTGGGAGACAAAGCCACAGGGCCCAGTAGTGAGAGAAAGCCTAAAGAAGCACATAAAGTCTCTCCTGAGTCAAGGCCAAGTGGCCTTTAGCTCGCTCCTTCCTGCATCAGGAAATCAATGCATAAGGCCATCAGCGATTGCTTCATTCCTTATCAGCACACAGTAGGATCACATCCCATTCTAAGTTACAACACAACACAGTAATGTTCATGTTACTTAGTGATGGATTAACAGAAATAGGAATTAATGTAGCAAGAAAGTCACTTTTGCCCTGAGATGTCTCCACGGACACACTTTCACAGTGTGTGATTGGCAAGAACACAGGGATTATGTTACACTTACTTTTTGATGGGCTGGAGTCCGTATATGGACACTCTGTACTTTAGTGGGAAATTCCAGTGGCCCTAAAGGTACTCCATCTGGATTCAAAATTTTCTTGAGCTTCTGATAGTCTGGCTTGTCATCATAAGCTAAATTATTAACATACATCAAGTACTTGACGAGTTCACCTGTGAAGTATCAAATTTTTAATGTGTTGCTCAGAACTGGGAAGAATTATCAAAACTCAATATCTTTCTGTTACCTCCTTTAAATCACACACAACCCTACCTGACTGAACAAAAGTAAACAAGTCTATAAAACACTTTAAAATAAAAATGTTTTAAAAACTGGCATGAGATGCTAACAGTGGGATAAACTGACAATGTTGATATGCTTACAGTGGCTTATATTGGGTGGAAGTCCCTGCACAGTTATGAAGTATAGCAACCAACAACTACTCGAAACTACAGTCAATCCGTACGCTTCAGACAACTTTCAGGTTGAACATTTAAATATTCACTTAAAAACAAACATTCCTCATTATAAATCTAACTTCAAAGGAAAAACGCATTGCAAGTTTTACATACAGGTTTCATTTTACTGTTCTTTGAGGATACTTAGACATCAGCATGGATTCATGTTTTTAGTCATGGCTGGCTTTAACAAGGGAGGAGTCCTCCCTTGAGTCCGCTACACCTCAGTACCCCAGTGCACCCTGCTATTCTTGATTTTCTAGGTCAGTAGGATGAGGAGTTTTCTATTTTCTCTCCAATGTAAAAGTGTGTCACCAGAGCTACATAGTAACTTCTCATCCCAGCTTTTATTTATTTCAGTGATGAGCTTTGAAGCCAAGGCCTCACATGTGCTAAGCCGTAACTCCGAGACTGAGCTATATCCACTCACTAGTTTTTTAAAAGGAACACAAATATTAATTAAAAAGGGTACAGTGTTGCATTAAAATGTCTATCCTCTGTACTTCTGTTTCAAAAGGGTCGTGGTAAAACCATACTTTCATTTGCTTACATTTATATATGATTTTACCCTTTAAAAAATTACTACTGGCCCAGATATGAGTACTCATTCTTTCTCCCTTGGGTGTTTATATTCCATAGCCAGAAAGTTGGGACAGCTCTGTGAGCTGAGGAGTAACTTCTGACACCTTACTGTCCCTCATGTCCTCCCACCATTCAAAGAGACTGGGTCTCACTCTCTAGAAAAAAAACCTCCAAGAGGAATAATCACGCCCTTTCTTTCTGCTAAAACCAGGGATCTTTTTATTTTTGAAGTGTGTATGTATATATATGTATGTATGTATATGTGTGTGTGTGTGTGTGTGTGTATGTGCATACACACAAGTACATTCACACAGGCATGTGGGAGTATAGGAGGTCAAAATAATTCCTCAGTTATAAGTGACTGTGACCTCAGTGTGGGTACTGGAAACTAAGTTCTGGTCCTCTGCAAGAGCAGTAAACCCTCGTACTGGCTGAGCCATGTCCCCAGCCTACCCAAAGTGACCGTCCCATACCACCATAAGAATCATCTAGAAGAGCTAATGTGATTAAGATGAGAGTTCTTGGCTTTGTTACATGCTTCTAACAATCGAGCAATTAGGCAACTTGCTTTCTCCTTTTGTTGTCTAACTTAAGAGACATATCAAGCTCTGTTGTCTTACACCAAGGCCACCAGATTATTGGTAGCCAGCTCCCGTTTTAGAACATAACTTAACACTCATTTGCTGTTATCCCTCTGGAAGCTACCAAATCCGATTCCTAAAGAAATATTCAACAATACTCTCTGCCGATTTCTGGGACACTTTCTGCTGATTTTTCATCTTGTTATAGCTGGTAAGCTAAGCTTCCTATAAACTACAAGTCTGCTTAAGAAGGAGATCCCAAATGGAGAACAGAGCTGGGTTTCTTGAAAACAAATATCTGTCAGAAGACAAAGGCAAACTCCCAGCATAACACCCACTGAGCATCGCTGTACAAAAGACCTGCTGGTCACCAGTACGGCTCAGGAGGCCAAAAGGGGGAGGACCGCCTTCATTATGGAGTTATTATCATGAGTCTCAAGCTCCACGCGTTTTGATGAAGCATTGATAGAAACATTACCCTTCCACAATTTGGGCTTATTCCATGAAGTATACTCTTTGATTGACTTGTGAATTTCCAGAGCTACTAAACACAATGCACAGTGTATCATGGAATTACTACACTCTTGAGTAATTAGCTCCTTTTTTGGATAGTAACACATTAAGCATCCTCACTGACTACCAGTTCAAGACATAGAAATCTTCTGAAGCTACCACACGAGTTGGACAGTTGGACACACATGTTGCAAACTTCTTGAGGGATGTGTGTGTGTCTGTGTGTGTGTGTGTGTGTGTATATATATATATATATATATATATATATATATGTGTGTGTGTGTGTGTGTGTGTGTGTGTGTGTGTGTATATATATATATATATATATATATATATATATATATATATGAGAATGCATGTTTTGCAAATCAGCTTATTTTCAAGATTGTGTCTGTTCTATGTTCTCCAAAGAAAATGTCCTAGTAAACATTTTGTGCTCTAAACACTGAGATCTGTTTCATCATTACTAGCATAGAGGAAGTTCATGGGTATGAAACTGAGGAATCAGATGGGACCCAGCACTAGATTTTCCATTTGACTAAAATGCTCACATATGTCTATCTAATGACAGAAATATAATGGGACATAGAGTGGCTCACAAGCATCCACATTACACAATCTGAGGCACAAGTCAGCTAAAGGCTGAGGTTAACATTCTCTCTGCTAAGCTGCCCTAGTAGAGGGGAAGTCTGATGGCCAAGTGAACTCACTCTTTTCTATAGGACAAGTAGCTCCATGACCAAACTACTGCATGGGTCACAGATGCGTATAAAAATGACAGGACTGGGAACCAGGTCTGTTTACCATTCGTACCAACAATGAAGCCAAAGGACTTAGAAAAAGTCCTGTGCAAATTTGAAGGGAAAAAAACTGACTGTAACAATGCCCCAAATCAGTTGATTTTCTTATCTAAAACGTTTTGTTGGCTGATCAGTATAATGTGACCCAGGTGTAAACAGAATTCAGGCATGCAATGATTAAGTTCTTCAAATATACTGACTCAAAATAGTCTTTTTATAGGTTGATTTTTATCTCTGTTCAAAAATATCTTAATCCTAAAAATACCAGTTGCTATTGAATAACCAGTGAATGAGTCTCAAAATATAAACGTAAAACTCTAAAAACCAAAGGACCCATAAGAGCTAGGCAGTCCCAGGAGCACCACTGTTTTGGCTTCAATGTCAAAGAGGACTTAAACATCGCATTTAGCAAACTCTTTGTGATTCTGAAGCTTTAGGCCTGTGGGAATGGGAGGGGGGAACAGCAACACCCACAGAGCGGCTACTGTGAAAACTCATGGATCAAGAGAGGTTTTAAGGTCCAACTTACTGCAACTGCTTCCAGAAGGAGCCCACTTAAGCACTGACTCCGGGAGTTCATCCAGCAGGCTAAACAAAAAACAGACAGCACATGGTGAGTGTCTTCAGCCCAGGCTCCTTGTTTCAGGTAGAACATAAAACTCTGATTCTGTGTTGATAGGACACAATTGTGCCCTTTTTGTACCCAACTGTAATGGATGGGAGGATTAACAAAGTGGGAAAGTGCATTCCTTAGTTCTTATTGGCCAGTTTTACAGTTGTAACTACCTAGAGGCCTTAACTCAAATTGTACACAATTGAGGACTGTAGAATGTTTGCTATGATATTTCCTAAAGAATAGAAAATACATAAAAAGTTAGGTGTGGATGGGGAAGTCTTTTATTCCTCTTATATTTAAAGGTGTATGGGTCTCTGCGGATGCTACATCAGGCAGCAAAAGTGTTGAGAATGGAAACTTAGCTCAGACTGACTTTTTCAACCTGGATCAAACCTTCAAAGAGTCTGCCAGGGATATATTGTCAGTGCATCTAAACATGGTAGAATTCGGGGAAAAGCTTTCTAGGCAATGATCATTTCAACTCTAGGTTCAGAGTAAATCTCAGGGTGGAACTACCTAGAAACTCCTTTGAAAAGTACATGTGAATTTGAAGGTGGGGTCTATAGCTAAAAGGACTAGAATCTTGAGTCGTCTCTGAGATAGCATTTGACATCACTATGCCATAAAATACATGTGACATCCCCTAAGGATTCTAGCAACTGGGAACCAACAGATCAAGGTCTAGGGAGAGAGAGCCTGGGATAAATATTCTGCGGCCTTTGGGGGAGGTTTGCTTCCCCCAGGAAATGTCAGCAATGTAAGCAAATGTTAGCAGGTTTCTGGGTGGGAAAATAGACATTTTATTTCCTCCACTAAGGAGAGGCCACTGTGTCTTTATCATTTCTGGTCTCCCTAGTGAACTGTGGGCACAAATGCCTTGGTGTCTCTGTTCAATCATTTTCCTCATGTATTGATTACTGAAAAGGGGGTGATTTTTAGTTCTCTATGTGTATTTGTCCTGCCCAGGTAAGAGTTTATATAACCAAATGGTTAAATAAGTTAACAAGAAATATCAACACAACAAACACCTGGTAAATGCTTTCCAGTTGGGGCTAAATATCACTTTCTTAATTTACTGTAGCAAAAATATATAAAGCCTAAACTAAAATTATAAATAAAGTGAATGATTCACAGAGAAACACAAGTGGAAAAGCACATGGTGATCTTAAGTGACTCATGACAGCAGAGACAGAGGGACACGGAGCTGTGGCCAAAGCTGCCATCCAGTCTCACATTATACATTCACAGCCAAATGAAGGAGCACTTATGACATAGGAAAGCTAAAGATTTTTAAATTTTGATACATAATATATTAGCATTTGGATTTATATTGTTAATCAAATAAAAATGAAGATATTAACATATGTAAAGTCAAGGTAATATTTCACGTATTAAAACCCTATTTTATGTAGCATCCTTTTACTATACATGAATACATGTGGACATATTATTCACTAGTTAATAAAATGTTATCCTCTATATACATGTTGATACCAGACTAAAACAAACCATTTATTAGTCTTATAAAAGAAAGTCTGCCAGGGATTGTTAGGTTAAAATCCTGGCCTTTAACTGAAGTACACTACATAAATAAGTTAAACTGTGCTCACAAAGTGTGTACAAGAACTGCTTATAGGGCCGGGCGTGGTGGTGCATGCCTTTAATCCCAGCACTTGGGAGGCAGAGGCAGGCGGATTTCTGAGTTCGAGGGCAACCTGGTCTACAAAGTGAATTCCAGGACAG
>NC_034602.1:4268909-4283181 GCF_900095145.1 Mus pahari | reverse complement strand
AAAAAAAAAAAAAAAAAAAAAAGAACTGCTTATAGGAGTGTTGATGCCGATGAGTTCACTGTGCTGCAGTGTGGAGGATGCCAGTTATAAGAGGACAGAAATGAACAGAACTCGTCAGAGTCCCAACTTGCACAAATGTGTCAGGGACTAAGGTGTTCAAGATTCCAAGCGCAAGAACTGTGTATGTCAGTTTGTAGAGATCTGTCATTTCTAGCCTTTAATCCAAACCTTCTGTCTTGGGCACAGATCCTACAGTGAATCTAAGTGTGGTAGCTGCATCTCTAATCCAAGCACTTGGGAGGCTGAGACGGGAAGATCATGAGGTTGAAACCATAATGGGCTACAGAGTGAGACCCATTCCAAAACAACATTTAAATCTGAAGATTGACTCATCTGGCTGAGCTGCCCTTGGTGTCTATTTTTATTATCTGTCTTCCTAAAACTCCAGTGCCTTGCTGCACAGCAATCTCTCCATAGATAACTATTTCAGCTTACCTTAGAATGTAAGGAAAAGTTACCCACTCTGTACGTTGGACCAAGTGAGCAGTGAGAGACTTGTAAAACACACTTTGTTCTAAAACTGACCTCCTTGTGCTAACTTTGAATGTAGACTATATTTGTAAGGTTTATGTGGCTGCAAGTATGTTTCATATAAATAGCTCATGATAAAGTTTTCCTTGTTTCTACTTCAAAAACGAAAAAAAAAAATGCTTTTGGAGACAGTAATATGAGGTAAGCTGTTCTCACCTGAGAAAGACAAGCCCTCCTCTCCCAGCTCACACTGCTCTTTTGCACAGTAGATATCAATCACCCCCAAACCAGACTACTTCTATACCCAGGTCCACACTAATTTACAAACAGTCCGCCTTGTAAACACCACCACAGGAACTAAGTGCCAGAAAACAGTTGGTCTGGACACTGATATTTTATTTTACATATGCACTGTAAAATTATCAAGTACAGATATTTTTATGTCTTCATGATTCTTGTTTTTAAAAAGTATTTTTCAAGCTGATGACATTTGTTTATTTTCATTGTGGCCAAGGGGCAATTCTCCCTGTGTTTTCTAGTCCCTGCTGTTGGTCCTACTGCATAAAGGGGCAGGGTGTTGGAGAATACCTACTTGGTTTTAGCGGTCTGGACAGCCACAGGGTCCTCCAGGTTTGTTTCCCAAGGCAGCTTCCCAAAGAGCCAGTGCAGCATGCAGTAACCAAGGATCTCAACATCACCCCTCCTGGAAGGGGCTGCAGAAAGGGGAGGACGAGAAAGCTCGTGAGAAATCTTTGAGTGAGCTCCCACTGATGAAATATGAAAAGGCCAAATGGGCAGAGCGTCATGTTTACTCAGCTGGAGTAACATTAACTGTCTGGGCCTCTGGCCTCGGTCCACAGAGAGGACTGGCTGCTGAAGTAAGGGTCAGTTTCTTCACCTCCTCCAACTTCATCTTTCCTTAGTCTAGCCTGTCATATGAACTTGATCCCATGGCCTCTGACATGATCCAGACAACCCATAACCCGGCACCAACACTTTCTCAAAGAGCCAAGCAGTAAAACAAAGAAATAAATGTCTGCAGCTAAATTGCTAACACATGTTCAAGGAAGTCCATGGGGTTTGCTGCGGTCACGCAGAGACCCTCTGAGTGCAGACTAAACACTGAAGGTCTTTCCTATTCTGTCACACCAGTGGTTGCACTTGAAGCCCGAAGAATATGACAAAACTGCCATCTAGTGTGCAGCCTTTAAAACCAGGCCCAAGAAGACCTGCAGTTCTGTGGCAGAGCCACAACCATAGGCACACAGCTCCCAAGTGCTACACATATCTTCAGATATGAGAAGCTCCGCACAAAACTACTAGTCTTCAATCTGAAAGCCAAATGTGAGGTAAGCATGGGGGAATGTGGTCCAGAGGTATGGTGGAGAAGGAAGCTATGAAGTAAAACAGAGACTTACTGTAAGATGGCTTTTCTTAAAACACAGTAAAAGAACACGATCAGATCCCAGTAAATATCATAATTAACAAACTCTTAAATACTGTGGACTAATTTCATCTCAATTTGACATATCTTTTTCTCAAGTACCTTATAACAAAAGGCAGTGAGACCTAAGACTTGTTAAATTTAACTGACGTTTGGTAATAAGTCATTGAATTAATGACTAACACACTTAGTGAATGCCTATAAAATAAAGTCATTTTATCAGCATTCCAAGCTGTTATAAAAACAATAAGGTGGTATTTATATTTACTCTACTACTTGAATGTTCATCTGTGAAGGGATATATAATATCCTGAGCAATATGTGGCTGTTAAAGCTGTTATAAACAGGTATTCCATTTCATTGTCCTTAATGAAATAAACTCTAAAAAGTCACTGAGTGAACTAGGTCTTTAATTTATAAAAGCATCCAATACGAACAATTGTGCCACCACGTTTGCAGCTACTCTGGGTCCCCATACATAGTTTGAATGGTGCTATACATTGTAGCTACTCCGATTGTTATAAAAGCACAGCATATGGTTACCCTTACACACAGTCAATCTTAACTGCTATTCTAGTACTGAGTTATTAAAGGACCTTCAATCCAGTAGAAGTCCAGGCCCATGGGTGCTGTATGTTTTGTGCATGGGCTTCAACATTTCTTAATGCAGGATTTGGCTCTAGTATTAAAATAGAAACACAATCTCTACCATGCTGTTATGCAATGATTTCTTCTGTGAAAAATCCCCCATTAATAATAGAATGGCTCCATTTGTACAGATGTGTGCACAAGTTCCTTTTTTATTACAAGAATTCCTGATCACATCCTTTACTGCTCAAAAAAGGATATTCTGACACATGTTTGGGAGATACTGGCTACACACAAGAGGAGAGAAAAACAAACCATTGTGAATGAATGAATGTGGAATGAACCTTCCCAGGAACTCCAGCTACCTCCAGCTGAGGGACACAGCTGAAATCAATATTTCATAAACTGGTCTTCATGTAAAATAGGCCTTTGAGAGCCAAGTTCACTTCACTATTATAGTTCAGTCTTATCTAATTAAATATATTATCAAATTTTCAGTCTTTCACTATATATGCTCCGTTAATGAGTATGGTAAGCAAGCATTTTTAAAAATTTTTTATTAGCCGGGCATGGTGGCGCAGGCCTTTAATCCCAGCACTTGGGAGGCAGAGGCAGGTGGATTTCTGAGTTCGAGGCCAGACTGGTCTACAGAGTGCGTTCCAGGACAGCCAGGGCTACACAGAGAAACCCTGTCTCAAAAAAAAAAAAAAAAGAGGAAAACCCATAAAGGTTAATATATACATTAGTGAAATAAACAAGAAGGCTTTATTTAAAAAAATTTTTTTTATTAAATATTTTCTTCATTTACATTTCAAATGCTATCTTCTTTCCTAGTTTCCTCTCCGAAAGTCCCCTATACCCTCCCCCTGCCCTGCTTCCTAACCCACCCACTCCTGCTTCCTGGCCCTGGCATCCCCCTGTACTGGGGCATATAATCTTCGCAAGACCAAGGGCCTCTCCTCCCATTGATGGCCAACTAGACCATCCTCTGCTACATATGCACCTAGAGACACGAGCTCTGGAGGTACTGGTTGTTCATATTGTTGTTCCACCTATAGGGTTGCAGACCCCTTCAGCTCCTTGAGTACTTTCTCTAGCTCCTCCATTGGGGGTAAGGAAATATTTTACCAGTGCTCTCAGTGCTACAGAAACATTTATAATGTTAAACGGGATGGTCATGTGTTCCTAGCCTAAGAAGCATGTCTCCCAGAGAGACAAAAACTCTTGACCTGTTCTAGGGAAATTAAATTCGTTCATGTCCACAATCCAGCTACTGCACAGAGAATAAGTGTAATGCTTGTTAACTCAAAAACAATAGTTGAGTATTAGAAATCTCTGGGGACAATAGGGTTGTCTCAGTGGTAGAACACATGCCTTATAGGTATAAAGATTCTTAGTTTCGTCACCAGCACAGAATAACCATTTGAAAAATTTTAGAGATAGGAGATAGAGATAGGCTTGGTGGTAAAGACTACCCGTTACTCTAGCAGAGGACCCAGATTTGGTTCCCAGCATCTATATGGGGGCTCAAAAACATCTGTTCCAGGAGGTATAACACCATCTTCAGGCATCTGCAGGCACCAGGCATACACACAATGCATATATATGCCTGTAGGTAAAACATGCATACACGTGAAATAAACGTAATTTATTTGAAATTGAAAATATTTTAAATCCTAAAGCTTCTTGTTTCATTGTAAATTTGCCCAATCCATTGAAAAGGCCAATTGCACCAAGAAATGAAAAGCGTTCCAGAGTAGGAATCCACAAGCAAGGTTGGAATTTCATCCCCAGCACGTCTCCATCCTTGACTCTGCAGCTCAATGATACAGTCAGTCTATTTGCCTTAATACACTGTATTCACTTAGATAGAAAGCGTATTATGAATTGTTCTCTCTTGAAAACATATGTTTGCACAATTCAGTGAACTTCATAAGGTTTCAGTTGCATTTCATAACTAATGTTATTATTTGTAGGCCCTCATCTAGATTCCCCAAAACTCAAACTTTTACTTTCTGTTTGGCAATTTTTCTATCAAGAGTTTTTCTCTCAACTTTCTTAAGTTAGTTTCCAAATACTATTTAGCATCTAATGTTATTGTGCATAGTAGCACGAAGCAAGGCAAATTACTCTTTTCATTGAGAGTATGCTGTTTGCAATTGCACAACATTTCAAAATGATAAAATATTGCCAAGTATAACAATAATAAAATAGGCACAGGTGGGGACTCAAGGTCTATTTCAGGGAGAAAAAATAGTTTCCAGAAATAGCCGACTCTAGAAATTATAATTAAATAAAACAACTATCTGATTTATGGAGAACAGCCATTGCACCACATACTGGAGGACTGCATTATTACCTTTTAATCAGTTCAGCAGTGTCACTATTACTAATCACATTGGCAATAAGAAGACAGTAGTGCAAAAGGTTAAATGAAGCACTTCCTATCCGAGAGAAAGCCTGGCAGAGCAAACCTGGAGCCACTTCTTCCAGAAGGAAGAAAGCACATGCTCTGTGTATTGATGGCCTCCATCCTCAGTTTTAGAATCATCCAATTGATATTATCTCACTACTTTCCAGTATGGCAGGAACTACATGACACAGACCTTCTGATTTAAAACACAAAAAGACACTGTGCAATAAAGAAATGAGTGTCAGATCCCAGCTTTGCTGAATTACTGACAACAATCTCATCGCAACCACCCTTTCTGAAAAGCTCCATCCCCATCACTCCATTATGATAACAGAGCCTCTATTAGTAGTATTGGTTTATAAAGTAATGGTCTATCTAACCTGGAATATAATCACCAGAAAGGTCATACTAGAAATCTAGTATGCACTCCAAAGTAGGTTAATTAACTAGACTGAGACACTAAAGGTAAAAAGAGAAGGATGAAAGTGTGTTAACTGCAAATGCACCTGGGCAGTGTAGACAAGCTTTCTAGTTTCATTTCTTATAATGCTATGGAAGACAAAGAAGATACAAGATTTAGTAGGAAATAAAGCAAACTTGAAAAACACTTGCTTCCAGTCGACAAGATGTGCCTAACATATTACTATATTTAGTCTGAAATTATGAGAAAATAGAAATTTCGAACAAGAGGCTAACCTGAAAGGGATGGTGACTAATGGCAGGAAAACAAATCACACTGGTTTTTTAGCTTCTAGCTGTTAAGTGTGTTGTTGAATACTTTGTCAACTCAAATGGACAAAGAACAAGAAAATACTATAGTGGTTCTTGTTATGATTTGAGTGTCATGTGTCTGCCACAGATTTCTCTACTGGAGTTTGGTGGTAGATTGAGGAGCTATGGGGGCATGTGCCCCATAGGGTAGGGATGGGGGCATGATCCTGAGAGCTTTACACCTTTGGCACATTAATAATATATGCTGGACATGGGTAAGGGGCGGGGAAGTAGCCACTGAGTTGTCATTTGCTGAGTAGGCATCCACAGTTGCTCCTCCTTTCTCAGCTCCTCCTCTTCTGCTCATCAGACAGTACGCTGAGGTCCTGTGCTATAGGACCCCACCCGACAATGTGCAGCTTCAGGGTGCACTAGCATCAAAGAAGCCAAAGAACACGCCTGGGACCTTTAAGACTGTAACTAACACACGTCTTTCTTCTAGGGATTTATTTTTCCGTCATTTTGTCACAGCAAAGCAAAGTCTGACTGATGTCCTACCACTTGTTATGATTCCAAAAGGGACCGGAAGGGAGTATGGTGCAAAGTGTCATGTTCCAAATAAATGAGAAACCCTGCAACTGGGTATGCATTTTCTCTCTAGTACTTTTTACATTTTAAATTCTCGTGTGTGTGTGTGTGTGTGTGTGTGTGTGTGTGTGTGTGTGTAATATAGAGCAATTAGGAAAAGTTGTTCAATAAAGCAAGGAGACCGTACATTTAGGTTCTAGGCACTGTATCTTCCTAACCAAACAGTTCAATTAAAAGCCCAGTGATATTACAACTTACAGAGACATGGACAAATGTCCCGTGGGAGTGAATGGCATGCCTCAGTGAGTGCGTGTACTTGCCACTCAGTTTGAGGATTGGAGTTTGACCCCTGCTATCCACATGATAGAAGGAAAGAATCAAATCCGTCAAGCTGTTGTCTACACCTGGGCCACAGTACTCCATCCACCCAAAATTAATGTAATTAAATCTCAAATGTAAAAAAAAAAAGGGCACATAGAATTGATGACTTCATCATCTTTCCAGGTTAACCAAAGACGACATTATACTATATTAACAGTACAGTTTTTTGATTTGGGGAAAATAGAGGGCATGTCGATATTTAATGGTATCACTTAATATCCTGTAATAGAAACATGAGTTTGGTCCTTTGCCTTAGTTGTAGAATCTAAGTTGTGGGTCCTGTGCCATCTCACCAGCTTATTTCATGAAAAGATACTCTCAGATTCCTTTACATATATTTTGTAAGTCACAGTCCTGAAACAAAAAGAAACCATGCAAGAAGCAGCACAAGACTTGGATGCCATGGCAAAAATATTTTTAAAGCATGGAACATATTTTTCTTTGACACTGGATATCTTATAAAACCAAACAGACATTTAAAATGCAATTTAGATATCATACTTTATGGTCATCAATGATGTCAAATTAGAACAGGTATTACATACTCAATGCCCAGGTCTGAAGTGTTTAAGAAATCTTGCTCTGTTAAATGCAGTCTGACTCTAGGGAAATTAGGTATTGACTGCATGCCTCAGTGAGCAGAAAAATCTACAAAAATCCATATTACACATTGATCCAAATATTGCTTCTTAACATCACTAAGAATGCAACAAATTCTAAAACAGTGTCTTTGACATACATATAATTCTCTTTAATTATCTTGCAACAAGAACAAAGTATGTCAGTGTTCGTACATGCTAGTTTTTATGGAGCGAAAAATTAATAATGAAGAATGAACCTAATGTTCTTATTCTAGTTTTACATTGAATGAAGCAAGTCAGTGGCAGAAACTACCCTGAGGTCACACAGAGTACTGAGTCTAGCAGAGCAACTGCCATGTTTAAAAGTCACAGCATTCATCAGCAATCCTGGGAATTATCTTCTTTCCATTCGTCCTTTTGTCCTTCCATCTCATCTTGGTATGCCTTTCTGCACAGCTTTTGGGTTTTAGTGAGCTTCTTAGTAGCATACCTGACCTTTTTCTTTCTTTCCCTTTCACCTACACTCCCTCTACGTGAAGAAGAGTTAGAAAACATGGAGGGAAGATGAGTAAATGGATCATTAGACACTATGTGCTCAGTGCCCAGATAACCACTAGGAGAGTCCAGGAGGTCAATAGGCAGCCTGCTCAGGGTGAACACACCCCTTCCTGACTACACACAGGTAGACTTACGGTGTGGAAAATACTGGCAACTGCGGATTCTGTTTCACAGTCATAACCCTTCTCGATTCTTGTTGCTTTCTTTTGCAGTGCTTTCTTCCTTGTACTGAAGTAGGGAAATATTTTTCTGATCTTAAACCACACAGTGGCTGTTAATAGTGAACATATAAGTATTTATAGATCTTATTTTTCCATTTGCATACAGGATTTGAACCCTTTTGTTCTGGTTTCTGAATACAGCTAAATGATTAGTTCATTTCTAACAAAATTCTAAGGTGAAATGCTTTATTTTGCAAAATTCAATGGGAAATATTAGAAACAAGTACTGTTACTTCATGTATCCAAACTTCTATTTCTATACCAGAACCAATACACATACATTTAGCAAATACATGTATATACGTCAACAACATATGTGTAGACATGTGGACATACAGATATGTATTTATAAAAATGTTAATATGCTAAATGCATGAAAACAAATTTACTGTTTCAAAGGAAAGCTCGACCATCTGTGATAAAAAGAATACCCATTCAAGCGCAAGACTTCCCAGCTACTATCAAAATAGTTCACCTGTCTCTTTCCTTTATATTTCTTTCAGGATTCAGCACCATCTCTATGATCATGCTGAGCCAAATCTTCTCCCCAAGACCCAGAGTGGTGAAATCTATGTATACCAAGCAATGCATATCATGACTGGGAAGAGGAAAGGTTGAGAACAGAGTGGAAATTGTATTAAATATTTTATAAAGACAAAAAGTACCGTGCAAAATTAACTAAAGGACACTCAGAAATACTGGGGTTCAAGCTTTGGTTAAAACAACACACAGCCCATTCTACTCCTCTTCTTACAAGTAAATGGTCCCTTCCACAGAATCGGCATTAGAACATTGGGATCAATGCTTGAGAATCTCTGTGATGAGTTTCCAGGCATCACACTAGGTAAGAAATCTGTTTGTATCTCTGAAGACTATTTTATATCTTAAGTTAGTTTGGTAAAAGTTCTTCCCCTCATTGAGCATGAGAGAACAAGGCTACAATGCACCACTGCCTGAGCTGAAGATGAATTCAAGGTTAAGGACATTTACTGCTCTTGCAGAGGACACAGGTTTGGTTCCCAGCATCCATACAGTGATTAATAGCCATCCAGAACTCCAGTTCCCGGTAAACCCACGCCCTCTTATGACCTTTGTGGGCACCAGGAATGCGTGCACACAGTTACATGTAGGCCAAACTCATATACATAAAATAAATAAATCTAAATAAACTGTTTAAAAAGTGCCACTATCAATCATTACTTTGTTTCCATATTTCCTAATTTAACCAAATCCAAGTAACATTTTACCTTTAAGTGTTAACTATGTTCTTAACAATATAACTGATGAAAGTTACACAATACTGATCTTTTCTTTTCTTTACTTGAGAAAGACAATGTTATGATTTCTTTTACTCTGTTCCAGAGTATAAAAGCTAACTTGTGACTCAGAAACTGCCCCTTGACAATCTTCCTAGAAGGTGGCACACAGTCAACACACCAGCTCCACCTTCTTGATGGCCTTCCTGAAAAGTCTGTAGATGTTAATTGCTCTGGAAAATGATCAACACCCCCTGTATTACATGGTCAATGGTCCTTTTAATAGGAAAGGCAATAATATACAGTTGTTTGCACCAACTAAAACTCATTAGAAAGTATTAGTTTAGGGTAAGAGTTCAACAACCATTACCAGTCTACATGTCTAATTGATGTTCAGTGAAGATGATTTCTTTCAGAGCTGCTTAAAAATGATCTGTTTAGTTTACCAAATCTGACAATACTTTTATAAACAAAGTTTGCAAAGAATATAATTTTGAAAGCCAAAGTTTTTTTAATAATCGCCATTTTTTTTCACTAGCATAACATTAGAATTGACTTTTTGTCTTGCTGACAGAGCAACTAGGGAAGTACAGTTGCACTGAGTATATTGATTGTGAGCAAAGCAGCCGTCAGTGGGACTCAGCACCATATATTTTCAATATTGACCTCCTAGTTCCTTTTCCATGGCTTTCTGGGTTGGCTATTGGATTTAGACTGCAGAGTAATAAACAGCTAAGGTTTAATTAATGGTAAATGAATACAAGACATAGGTTATGACTTTAACTAATTAGGGAATTGTTGAATTAAGTCTGCCTTGGAATGCAAGGCAGTACAATCAATATCCAATAAAAGGGCTATGTATGTAATTTACCTGCAAATGTGTTTCCAATACCATCAAAGTGAGTTTAAATAAGTAAGATCTATGAAAGGCGACTAGGAGAGATTTCCCAAGTTAACACTTTGGGGCTTCAGGAGATACTGCTGTTGTTGAGAGAGTGTCTCTTTCAAGGCTCTGAGAAGTACGCACAGCAAACAAGATAATGCATGACTAGCACTGCCTCTGATGCCCCCAGCATAGCCTGGCAGCCTCACATACAGTCACATACCTGTGACTTCTCACCCTAAGGAATGTCTCATTTTGCTCCCTTCTCAAGAGTCACAAGCTCTTTCTAGTCACATGGTTTCCGATTTTTGTCAGATATTTACTGAGATAACAGGACTTCACCATTTTCCACAAAAATCTTCCCAGTGTGCTCACCCTTCGGCCTGAGCACACAATGGACATCTCAGGTAGCAACTTCAGCACTCTCAACTCATCCTTCTGAAGTAAAACCATGGAACAGAAAAGAGAGTCCTACCCACTCCTTTGTGTGCATCCAAACTTGTAAACTCTATTGTCCCATTATGGCCCTTTTTGGGATCTTCCTGATACTGTTTGTGGTTCCCGTTGGGACAATATCTGTAGGAAAGTCCATAGTCTGCAAGATAAACCTGCAAGAGATGGAGAAGCCAATAAATAATACTTTGTTTTCTGAAGATATGACCATTATAATTAAGTATTCAGAAACTTTTAAGTTGTAGTCCAGTGCAAAGCCCTCACCACCAAACCTAAAGATACCTGAGACCCACCTGTAACTCACGTGGCAGGAGTCACCTTCTGCAAGTTGTCTTCTGACATCCTAACCTCCACACATGCAATATGGTACAGCAAACACACACACACACACACACACACACACACACACACACACACACACACACCCCACAAAATAATCAATGAATTATACAGTTTAAATATGTTTTAAATAGGAACTTGAAAGTTAAGAGAAACTTCAGACTTGAGATCAACTCTTCATTAAGCCTCATGGGAGATGAAATACACACTAGAAAGCAGGACAAATAACTTTGTAACTTAAACCTTTGCTTAATCATCTGCTCAGACTGACCCTTGCCCCTAACTGCCTTCCCTTCAGGTAGTCATCCAGATTCCAGAGACTGCCACAGACTTTTTTCATCTGTTTTCACATATGTTCCAAGGCTCTGCCTTGTAAGAATCCCTTTTCTTAAACTTAAAACCATGCTAAGTGCAGAGGGCAGAGCAGATGATGCTTCTTCCATCAGGAGCATCTCTACCTGTAGGAGGTTAGCACTAGAGAGAAGCCTGGCAGACGTACTATCCGAAGCAGAAAACAAGAAATAAAAAACCCCAAACCATCCTGTGGCTTGGAGTTAAGAATGGGATATCAAGGTATGACGGCTGGACATTCAGAGCTGCCCAGCTCATTGCCACCATTCTCCTTGGAAGCCACTCAGACTTTGAACAGGTTCTTCACGCAGAAACACAGACTGTTAGAATCAGAGAGTAATTCAAAAAAGTTTTCCTCTGGTTACTTCAGTGACAGAGTGGTTGTAAGGGCACAGTATACCCCATATGAAGAATTGTGTGGTCACACATATCTGTGACCAGAGACAGGGGAGTGTTCCACAGATATCAAATACATTTTACAACACCCACCACACCTTATTAAAAAAAAAAAAAAAACAGTTTCGACTTAACAACATATTGCTTCATATGTGTTTCTTTAACATTTAGCAATTTGTGAAATGTTTCAAAATGTAGTTTCAAGACAGTAGAATATTAGAACCTTCATTTAAAAATAGAAAATCTATTGAAAGAAAATTTAGTATATAGATATTAGTTTCTTCAATGTTTCATTCTAGAATATCTCAAGTAGAAGGTATTTGGAATTTCTTTTATTTAAATAAATTTTTATTAAATATTTTCTTCATTGACAATTCAAATGCTATTCAGAACGTCTCCTACACCCTCTCCCCCTCACAATTCTCCCAAACCCACCCATTACCTGTTTGGTTGTGTTTTCCTGTAATTCTTTAAGGGATTTTTGTGTTTCCTCTGTAAGGACTTCTACCTGTTTAGCAGTGTTCTCTTGTATTTCTTTGAGTTATTAATGTCTTTCTTAAAATCCTCTACCACCATCATGAGATATGATTTTTAAATCTGGGTCTTGCTTTTTGGTGTATATTGGGGTATTCAGGACTTGCTATGGTAGGTGTACTGGGTTCTGATGATGCCAAGTGGTCTTGGTTTCTGTTAGTAAGATTCTTAAGTTTGCCTTTTGCCATCTGGAAATCTCTGGTGTTAATGTTCTAGCTGTCTCTGGCTGGAGCTTATTCCTCCTGTGATTCTATAGCCTCTGTCAACACTCCTGGAAGTCCACTCTCTCCTGAGTTCCAGTGGTCAGAGCACTCTCTGCAGGCAAGCTCTCCTCTTGCAGGGAAGGTGCCCAGATGTCTGGAGCTCAGATCCATCTCTTAAGTCCTGGAGTCAGAGCCCTTCCTGGAGGCCTAATCTCCTCTGGCAAGGAAGGTGGCCAGCTGTCTGGGTCTCAGCTCTGCCTCCTGGCTGAGGATAAAGGCCCGAAGGGACCCTGTCCAAGAAGCTCTGTTGCTTTTGCCACCCATGTGCTCTTCTGTGTAGACTGGTCTCAGTGATCCCAAGATCCTGGGTGTGCTAGGGCCTGCAGAGTTCTTGCTCAAGATGGTGTGGAGCTGGAGCCACCAGAAGGAATTCCATCCTCTGGTTCCTTTGTCCCTGTTCCTGCTGGCACAAGACCCTCAGGGATTTTTTGGAACTGATGTTGCGTTCCACTTACCAGTGATTCCCAAGGTCCTGGGTGTGCTATGGGGCCTGCAGAGTGGAAGTCCTCTGGGGACCTTGGGACCCTCTGCCGAGTTCAAGCTGAAGATAGATATTTGGAATTTCTAAGAGGAACACTGCTACATCCACTCCAGTAGTGACAAGCACAACAGGCCCCCAAAACCTGGGTGCTGTTCCGAGGTGAAAAGTTCATGGAAACTTAGTCTCCTGGAAACATGGTATCCTGTATAACAAATGCTCCAATATCCTTGCTTTAGTTGGTAAACAGATCTGTGTGCTTTCCTTTAATATTGCTTTATTATAAGTGCGCCTAAGGATTGATTTTTTTTTTTTTTTGACATATAGCTAAGTTAGATTCTAGGCAGTCCTTGAGCCAACCCTGGGCATGGGTAGCTAAGTCACTGCCCTACGCGGGAATTTACCATTAGCTAGGAAGAAGGAAGTTTGTGATCTAAGGAGGAACCAGAGTAGATACTTAGAACCATAGAGAGCTGAGTTACAAGCATACACAAGTATTTACAATAGCCTAGGAGGAAGGTGGACTATAGGAACTATGGCAAGCGCATGAAGCCCTTGCCCCTGGCTTCTAAGTTTTAGCTGACTTTAGGTGGAGCTGTTTTTGATCCCAGCTGTTAACATTAAATTTTATCCCAATTGGTTCCTGCTAGTCCTTCTGTGTTTGCATTCCTCTGTTTTGTGTAACTTCCCTATTTTCTTCTGTATAAAAAGTCTGATGCTTGATTTGATATTACATTTAGATACCACACTCCCTTGTGTCCGTATTTGTTTGTCACCCCACTTTCACTGACTCCTTGCCCACCTGTAACCGAACTCGAGTATTGTGCGTGGATTGGGGACCCAAGTGAGGTCAGTCTGCGGCAGAGCACTCCTCCATTGCTGGTGGGATTGCAAGATGGAAATCAGTTTGGCAATACCTCAGAAAATTGGACATAGTACTATGTGAGTACCCAGCAATACAACTCCTGGACATGTACCCAGAAGATATTCTAAATGTAATAAGGACACATGCTTCACTCTGTTCATAGCAGCCTTATTTATAATAGCCAGAAGCTGGAAAGTACCCAGGTATCCCTCAACAGATAAAAGAATACAGAAAATATGGTACATTTACAGAATGGTGTACTACTCAGGTATTAAAATCAATGAATTCATGAAATTTGCAGGCAACATTTCCATCCTTTGGAAGGAACTAGAAAATATCATCCTGAAAGGATGGACTATCCAGAGACTACCCCATCCAGGAATCCATCCCATCATCAGCCACCAAACCTAGATACTAATGCTCATGCCAGCAAGATTC
>NC_034602.1:4259723-4268509 GCF_900095145.1 Mus pahari | reverse complement strand
ATGGTAAATATGGGTGTACATAATTCACATAACATTTCAAAATACATTTTTAAGAATAAAAATGCTCTTGAGACCAAATATTTGAGGATTGCTATTTGGTCATACCAAAAAATAAAAAAAGAAGAAAATATCATCCTGGTGAGGTAGCCCAATCACAAAAGAACACACATGGTATGCACTCACTGATAAGTGGATATTAGCCCAGAAGCGTGGAATACCCAAGATACGATTCACAGACCACATGAAGCTCAAGAAGATGGAAGCCCAAAGTGTGGATACTTCAGTCTTTCTTAGAAGGGGGAAACATAATACCCATGGGAGAAGATACAGAGACAAAGTGTGGAGCAGAGACTGAAGAAAAGGCCATCCAGAGACTACCCTACCTGAGCATCCATCCCATATACAGTTACAAAACCCAGACACTATTGTGGATGCCAATAAGTGCTTGCTGAGAGGAGCCTGATATAGCTGTCTCCTGAGAGGCTCTGCCAGTGCCTGACAAATACAGAAGTGGATGTTCTCAGCCAACCATTAGACTGAGCATAGGGTCTGCAGTGGAGGAGCTAGAGAAAGGACCCAAGGAGCTGAAGGGGTTACAGCCCCTAGGAGGAACAACAATATGAACAACCAGTACGCCCCCCCCTCCCCCCGCAAAGCTTGTGTCTCTAGTTGCATATGTAGCAGAGGATGGCCTAGTCAGTCATCAATGGGAAGAGAGGTCCTTGGTCTTGGGACGATTATATGCCCCAGTACAGGTGAATGCCATGGCCAAGAAGTGGGAATGGGTGGGTTGGGAAGCAGGGTGGGGGGAGGGTATAGGGGACTTCTGGAGAGGAAACTAGGAAAGGGGACAGCATTTGAAATGTAAATGAAGAAAATATCTAATAAAAAAGTAAATAAAAATTTAAAAATAAAAGAGAGAGACTTGTGTTGGATAGGTAGGAAGGTGGGGAGGATCTAGGAGGAGTTGGGGGAGGGGAAGCATGATCAGAATATAGTGTATGAAAATATTTTTCAATAAGAAAGAAATGTTTTGTAAAAAAAAAAAAAAAAGAAGAAGAAAAAGAAAGAAAAGAAAGAAGATGAACTGTGCATGTGTCTTTTACCCAAAGATTCAAGGGAAGCTGGGAGGGGCTGGTAGCACAGTCACCTTCCAGAGCAAAGGGGAAGCAGGGCGGGTGCTGGTAGCATAGGCAGTGGATCTCAGGAAAAGGCAGTAGCATAAAGGCGACACAGTAGAGAGGATACATTAACCAGATTTTAGACAATGACTACTTCAGACTTAAGTGATCTACGTCACGCACGGTCACAGCCTCCAGCAACAGAGCAACCAGAAATGCTTGAGTCTTAACAGAGTCACAGGAAACAACCAAATTAACACAGGAAACCACTGAATATACAATAGGACAGTTTCTGCAAAACGAGCAACTCTATCACCGAAACCTACACATCTTTTAAAATCCATCTTTGTTTGAAATCTGAGCAGTTAGTTTAGCTTGTCATTCATAATATTTATATAATTCTATAGTTTTTGTAAGTACTGAACAGGAAAAATTCTCTAAAACTCTCTTGAAAATTTCACCAGTAATTTGAAAGGAGATGTATGGCGGTAATAACTTTTAGTGAGTAGAGATTACAATACGAAACAAAATTAATTTCTCCTGAGGAATCAAAGTACTGACTAATAAATTTTATTTAAATTATGCAAAACTGAACATAGTAAGTAAATAAACAGTCTATGGTTCTGCTAGAATGATTCAAAAGGAAGTGTGGGGAGTGGTGGGGTTTGGGAAATGTTGTCAAACAAGAAAGGGAGGGGCCCAGAAAGTACCATTTCTTGAAGTTTTGTTTTAGACAGTTACTTGCAAAATGTGTTCACAAGTTTACAAACTGCTTCATTAATTGAAGCAAGCACAACCAGACAGGCCACGTGGTTTCATTTCACCCAGGAGACAACCGAGGACCCCAGTAGCCAATAACTCGTCCACATCACTGGAGCAGTGAAGGGAAGACGGTTTCAAAGTCAGGCCACTGTGACTGGATGTCCTTGCACTATGACAGAGAACTCAGCAATGTATGAAGTTGAACTGAAGTGAAAGTGATGTTAACTAGAATTCAGTACCCATCAGGAGCCCAAAACTAGATCTTACGTTGGTACCTTTTAAGAAAATTCATGAGATTATAGAAGGAAGGAAGAAAAGAAGAGGAAAGATGGAAGGACAGAACAAGAGACCCACAGGTGACCTCAAAACTTATGGAGGCATAAATTATTCACTGTCTAGCTGATCTCCAATACTGGATGAAGATTGATGTAGTTAATTTTTAAATCATATGAAAGGAAAAACAACAGATAATTAGTAGTTTTTACTTTAAGCAAATAAATAGATATTCCCCTGGTTTTAGATAGTCAATCTTAAGTAACTCAAGACTCAAATCCTTACTGGAAAGGGGGTGTTCACTGTACTAAGATGAGCCACGGGATCCTTGCATAGCTAGCTAGCTTCTCAAAGCACTGAAACGGGCATCATATGACTTTTACATGTTCTGGCTTCTTCCCCTGTGAGGAGGAGAGTCCCATTTGCTTCCCTAACTTCTGATTTCAGAGATCTATGGCACTTACTCAGTAATAATCACAGTTCCACATAATTCTCTATTGGCTGTTTTGTATAGTTTAGGAAGGTGTATCATAATATCTACAAAGTGATTAAAAAAAAAATAGAAATAGTAGTCACTGCCTTTTGCCAAGACCAGTTTCCAAGGACATTTTCTTGTTTCAGAGAATGTCTGTGACACCCAAACAAGAAGTTAGGTGAAGCTAATGCTTTCATGGACTTTGAACTTTAACTATTTTGTTTGGAAAGACAGTGTGTCAGTCACTGAGGGGAAGATGGTGTCTAGCCACTGATGGGCAAGCTCATCAAAAAAGAACTTCTCTTTCTCCTGTAAGGAGTCAAGTAAGCTGAAAGCCTCCAGTAACTTGGCCACTGGGATTTGTCAGACAGTTGGAAACCTGATCCACACCATCACTGGGCAGTTCCCATACAAGACCAATCATGGAAAGGACACACTGCCATCCTCCCGCCTGGCACCCCCTCTTTGCTTTGGAATATCTCAGCTGGATAGGAGACCTGCCTAGTACTGCCAGTCTCACATCACATGTCCTCCATAAACTTCTTGAACTCCTATTTCTGACTAAGCATCTGCCTTCCTGAGAGCTGATCTGACAGCAACCAATAAATCATAGCCTTACTAATGAATGAACTGAAATTCTCCTTAGCACAACCATAAAAATCACAACCTTCTTGGACTGGGCAAGCTTGTCTCAAAACTCTGCTTTCTTCGTTGCCTGGTCAGAGCAGGTCTCACACAGGGTGCTCTCCAGCTTTATGCTGCTTAGCTTCACTTCCAGTCTCCCTTCTCGCCTGAGGCTGTCAGACTTGAAATGCTCTGCTTTTGTAGTTTAGTGAGGGAAACTGCAGATGATTGGAGGGCAACTGTGATGGGTCTCCTGAAGCACGTTGCATGGGGAGTAGTTTCCTCTCCACACACACCTCAGGAGCTTTTCCACCCCTACTGAAAGTCTGCCTGAGTCCACACTTATTCTTCCTGGTAAATCCCACCTGAACATGGTAGATCCCATAAACCACAAGGCAATTTATCAGGGTTCATGTGTGTCCATGCGTATTTGTTATTTTAAAAATAGACAAAAACATCTCTCTCTCTCTCTCTCTCTCTCTCTCTCTCTCTCTCTCTCTCTCTCTCTCTGTATTTAGAAGTTGGACAGCCCTAGGGGGAGGAAGCAAGACAAACTGGACATACTTCATGTTCTGTTCTACAAACTTCTGCTTGACTTTAACTGGCAGCACATAGACAGAATAAAGCAAATTATGTTCAATAGGGCAGGGGTCAATATAAGTTATTGGGAATCACAAGCTTAAAAGAAATATACGAGTTCGAGGCCAGCCTGGTCTACAGAGTGAGTTCCAGGACAGCCAGGCTACACAGAGAAACCCTGTCTGAAAAAAAAAAAAAAAAAAAAAAAAACAAAAAACAAAAAAAAAAAAAAAAAAAAAAAAAAAAAAAAAAAAAAAAAAAAAAAAAAANAAAAAAAAAAAAAAAAAAAACCAAAACCAAAAACCAAAAAAACAAAAAAACAACAACAACAAAAAAGAAAAATGCATATTTACTGGGTCTTTGCTAAGTGGAAAAGGCTAGTGCTGGTGCTTGTTAAACCATTCAAACTTCCCTAAAAGGAAAGGTCTTTTTGGAGAACTTTTAAGAACTTTTAAGGTCTTTCTGGAGAACTTGAAGATGGTATGCATGAGGTTGGGTACTCTCCACAAAACAAACTTCTAGTAGCTGGTGGAGTTGAGATTTGAACTTCCATCCATCTGATCAGAAGCTGGGATTTGGCCATTGGCAGCGCACAAAAGGAAGGATGAGTGAAGTGGACACATCTATAGATCTGGAGACAACACCTGCTCTGAGAACAGTAAACAGCCTGTGAAGATTCTGATCAAGAGAAGCCTGCACCCATCATAGAGACTCAGAAAAAGAAGCAACATTTAAGGCTGGAGATATACTTCTAGAGATGAAAACAAAAAAGCTACACAGAAGGAAAGCCAGAGAGGGCCTGAGTCAGTATGTGCTGACAGCAGAGAGGGTAACGGAATCTACACAGGCCAAAGGACTTGGAGTATTTTAAAGAGACTTTGAAGGTTCCTCTAAGAAGCTGGGACACAAGTTACTGAAAACCTCTGGCAAGGAATAGCATCAGAAGCATTGGCAGTAGGCTAAACGGGAAAGAGAAGCAGAAAGTGTATGCAAAAGGCAATGGGATTTAGCTGTTTGCATTCTTATGCTAATTATGTTCCCCAAAAGCTGTTTACAGTTTCCCACCCATAAGACTGAGGGACCCTGCCCCCAACTGGTTCTGAATAGTAAATAAAGATGCTGACAGCCAATGGCAGGGCAGGGCAGACAGAGGCGGGACTTTTAGGATTCCTGGGCAAGGGACAGAGGAGAGACCTGCCATCCCTGGGAAGGAGGAATGCCTGAGAGGTGCAGAACACAGAGTAAAGCTGTCATTTAGGTGCCAGGAATGCAGCCAAGAGGGCTGTATGTCTAGGTCTGAGGCAGCCACGATAGAATACAGGTTTTAGTAAGTAATAACTCGAGAGTATCGGAAAGTGGATTAGCCATGTGAAGGGTAGGAAGTAGCCCAACCATTGACCTGTTTTAGACATATCAAAATATAAAGGCTACGTGTGTCTCTCTCATTCCAGAATATAAAGCACTGGGGCAGGCAGCAGGAACACGCTGCCACCAGCAGGATGATTTCAGTAGCATTTACTGGGCACGGCAACAGTGGAAGGTAGAGCAGGTTGCTGAGATGGAGCCTACAAGAGTGGGCCAGTTATCAAAATACATGAGAGGGGTCAGGAGAAACTCTTGAGTGGCTGAATAAGTGATGGGTGTCATTGAGGAAGAAGAGATTTGAAAAACAATCACTTCTGTACCAAAAGCAAACAAACCAATTAATAACGACACCTCTATTCACTTAGCTCTGGGTACTGGTACCAGGGTAGGAGTGAGTAACAGCCTTAGCTAATGGGAAAAACATAGACTCTCTTTCCCACTAAGGGTGAAATCTTCAAGCAATGAGAAATTCTGACTACAAGTGAGCTACATTACCTCAAAAAAGTGCAGCTTTCAGTTCATAGAACTCAAAATACGCAGTCAAGAACATGAGCTCTGGAGTCAGATTCTATCTGTCCTAGGCCATTTCTACCTTCTGTGCGTGCCTGTGATCTAACCAAATTACTTTGCTTCTTTTGAATTTCAGTTTTACCATCTAAGAAATAAGGATAGTATCTCCTTCAAAGTGATCCTCTAAGGTTAAAATGTTTTCAACATAGAAATCTTAGACTAGCACCCATTACAGAGTAATAACTTGGAATAATATCTAATCAGAATATATGCCATGCTTCATAAATATGAATATTTATAGAACAAAATAAATCAGGTGATTTTTTTCTCTGTGAAAATTATAAAAAACATTACTTTCTAGCTAGCACTTCTGAGGCTGTGAAAGATAAGCATGCCACCCCCTCTGCTCTGTTCTGGTGGCTAACGCAGCCCACCCTTGCACATGGGAATCCCTGTGTGTGCGCTCAGCTTCCCTCTACCCATTTTTGTCTCTCGAATCTCCCCAAATCATACTGGAATAGAGCACTTCCTACTCCATGTATTTCTATAAATGCCTTTATATTATTTTGATTCCTATTTTTAAATGAGGTCTCAATCACATGTAGTAGGGATAGAACACCATCTGTTTCTGAGGGAATACCTTTAATCCAAAACAATTCCTACTATCTCTTTGCAAACAAATTGACCATTCTTTCTATAAGATTTCCATGTTCCAGAACAAACAAACAAACAAATCCAGAAAGTATATCCGACATTTTGATAGGAGTAGCAATGCAATCATGATAATATGGTGAAATATGGTGAATACTTTTGTTTTTTTAAGATTTACTTATATGTAAATATTTGGGTAAAATGCCAGAGTACATATAATTTACTTTTAATATAATTTGTCAAAAAATAAAATTTTAAAATGTTACCTGTAAAATTAACTTGTATATGAAGATCTCTATTTGTCAGTATGCTTTAAATTTTTCCAAATAAAGTTTAAAAATATATACCTCCCTAGTCATGAAATTCTGTATTTAACAGTTTCTCTGAGTCATTATACGGAACAGTATATTTCATAAAATACTAATTTTAAATATGGACACAGGTTGTTAAATTTACATTTTATATAATTATTATCAATATTTCCTATCCACTGCTGTTCTTCAAAAATAAGATGCTAATAGTCCATATTCAGAGCATTGCTATTTCTGTACCTTAAAGGTATACTCTTAATTTTGCCTTAATATGCAATGGTGAGAATAATCTTAAAGAATAGGAATAATAGTAAGCTGCCAATGCATTTGATTACTTAAACAATTTAAAATACTTCAGTAAATAACCAGTACTACTAACACATTATAAAGGTTAAATGTAAATTAAAATTTGGGCTGATTTTGATTGCATTTGACAAATCTAATGAAAGAATCCAAAATACCTTTGAGAATATCTAGATATATAGCAAAAAGGCGATATGACTAATGTTCTAAAAAATAACATTTGCTGTCTGTCATGTCTTAACACTCCTATGCCGACATGTTGCCTCCCGGGGGAGGGGGTCATCCTCTCAGACTCGGTTGACAGCTCTGGACAGAAACACATACAACACAACAGGCAAGGGGTGTCCTGTTCCTTTTACATCCTCCTGGTGCTGAATGAGGCTACAAATACTCTTTCAAATCTGGCGTCACACCTTAGCTCATCAATATAGTCTTTCTTGAAGAGTTACAAGAAAGGAATACAAACAATTGCTATGAAAATGAAGAGAAAGGACACAAAACCAACCCATAAGCCTCCCAGTTCCGGAAGGATAACAATACAGCATGTAAGACCTGAGCACTCTCAGTGTTAAAACACAATTCAGGGTCCATCAAAATCAGCAGGGAAGCTGTCACACAAGCAAGGGCACACCAGCTTGTGAAAGAAAGAACACACCACACCTGATCAGCAAAAGGTAGAAATAAAACAGCTGGACCAGTGTCAGTCAAATTGTTCACCCCCTCATGTGCTTCTGAGGATACAGCAGGACAGACATTACTCAGAACCACCCTGGAGCAGCACCACTCCAGATAAGGAGAGTATAAACAGTTACAATAGAGTTGGCATACTCTTTTCTAAACAGTAGATCAACATGCATATGACTAGGTCCTGAGGACCAACCAGGCAATGGCTTTCCAAATTCTACAATCAGGAAGGTTTTATAAACACTTTTAAAATAGTTTAGGAAGTCCAAGATGTTAATATCCAGCAGTACAGATGTATAATCCCATTTTACTATGAACATGATATAATGTCAATGGCATAGTAAATGTTCAAAACATGGGCTAAAACTTCTTTAACATCATTTCTAAGGGTATCTCTTCTGTGAGAACATGTTTCTCAATATATTTTAAAATAATATATAATTTAGATACTACTTAATTAAATCAACACAAAAAGAAAAATCAGTACAGGAAATATGAATACAGTATCACCAGTGAAGGATTTCTTAGTCTTTTTCTCTAATAGAAATAGTTTCATAAAACTCTCATGTTTAAATAGAGATAGCCTGAGTAAAAGACTCAAGATTACCTTTGACATGCTGAGGATAACACTACCACAGTATTGTCAAGAAATTATAAAGCCCATATTAAAAAACCTAAGTATTGTAAGTTCATATAAACTGATTTTAAATACTGATAGAGTTTTCAAAGTTTTAAATATGTAAGGGAATACTGTTACCTTCAAGCTCTTGAACAATGTCCTAGGAGAGCAACAGCAAGCATTCAAAAGATGTCTAGGAAATGTTGGCACACAGGTGAGCATCTAGAATGGTCTAAGATATGTCATAATAAAAACAAACATGAGGATAACTGAAAGAACATACAAATGACCTACTTTCTAAGAGAAAATGAATGCCACTAAAACATAAAAGCGGAGCAGGAGAACAATCAAAGGGAACCACATACACACACACTGGATATGCAGTGCACACAAATAACTGAGTCACAAACAACTCCCAGGCCACTGCCACAGAAAGCCTTCCAGCCATCCTTTCCAAAACAAAAGTGAAGGGGAAGGTGGTACTGTGGTGGGGAAGGTGGTACTGGGGT
>NC_034602.1:4252082-4259385 GCF_900095145.1 Mus pahari | reverse complement strand
ACTGGGGTGGGGGTGGGGAAAAGGTGGTACTGGGGTGGGGAAAAGGTGGTACTGGGGTGGGGAAAAGGTGGTACTGGGTTGGGGAGGCAGGAGGGAATAATTGCTGAAGTAAAAGAAACTTAAAAGCCATAAGACAGCACAACACTGAGCACTATATAAAATCTGAAAAAACTATATTAATAAACACTAGAAAACTACTTTATAAGACCAAAAATTAATAAACATATACAAAACAACACAGCTAAAGATAAAAAGCTTAATCACCCATTTCCATATAATAAGCATACAGAACAGTAAGCAAATAAACTGAAGCAGAAAAGAAATTCCCCTCACCACATAGTAATCAAAATACAAAAAGTACAGAACAAAGAAAGACTATTAGAAGCTGCAAAGGAATAAAGGTAAGTAACATATAAAGTCAGAACTATTAGAATTACACCTGCCTTCTCAATGAGAAGGGCCTACACAGATGTTCTACAACCTCTAAGGGACCTCAGATGCCAGCTGAGACTACTGTATCCAGCAAAACTTTCAATCACCATAGACAGAAAAAAAAATAGACATTCTCTATGATATAACTAAAGTTAAACAATCTCTACCTACAAATCCAGTCCTCCATAAAGTACTAGAAGGAAACCTCTGAACAAGAGGTTAAGTTCATTTTAGAAAACACAAGGAATGAATATGCAAGGCAGAGAACATACACAATAACACCACCAACAATAACAACAAAATAACATTGGTATCTCTCACCATCGGAGGTCTAAATTCCCTTAAAAAGATAAAACAAAACAAAAAACAAAACAAAACTACAAACTAAGAGACAGAATGTGAAATCAGGATACACCCTTCTGCTGCATTCAAGAAAAAAACCTTAACATCAAGGACAGATAGATGCCTTTTCAGGGTAAAAGGGTGGAAAAACATATTCCAAGCAAATGGACTAAGAAGCAAGCTGATGTATCCATTTTAATATCTGACAAAATAGACGTCAAACCACTAAGCAGAAGAGATAAGGTACTATACTGTAGCTTTGATTTTTTTCAAAACCTATTTTTAATAAGGGTTCTTAAATATTTAAACATCCCTTCTAGCCTACTATCCCCTGAAGTAGTAGAAAAGAAAGGTTATTAGGATATGGGTAAAGTGGACCTGTTTAGAAATTGTTCTTTGGAGCAAATACAATCTGTGTTGTCAGGAAATCAGCACTTCAGATCACAGGATACAGCAGTGGCAGCTCAATCCACTCACAAACACATTACACATATACCAACAGTTCAGACAAGCCTCCACTGAATCAGCATGAGTCAGCCAAGATCAGTAGGGATCCCAGTAGAAGTTCTCTGCTGTGACTCTCTCAATGAAGATCAGCTAAGTCGAAAATATGAGACCAAAAACCACTACAAAGCTAGCTATGCAAGCCCTGTCACTATCTTTTGAGAACTATTTATACTCCCTCCAAACATCACATGTACTCTCACAGTTCTTGCCTCAACTACATGAGCTTGTCTTAGCAAGATTCCAAGTGAGCCTATCTTAGCAAAACTCTATGTGAGTCTGTATCAGCTGATACCACTCTGCCAATTGGTCCCAGTCTGTAGAAGCTGCAAGAAGCCACCAGAACACCACCAGAAGTTTTTTGGTGTGTTTCTTTCTATGGCGTTACCACAAATAGAGCTCAGCAACACAATGTAAGATAAACCAATACATGTGTGTTGTTAGCAAAGAACAGTGAGCAGAGCAAAGCAAACCAATGTTCAAGCCACCATTGTCTGTGGGGTCATAATTATATTCGTTCAACACATGTTCTTTTATGTGTTTGCTTTAGTAAAACACCCTTTCACTTGTGTCCACTTCAGGAAAACACTTCTTTACATATCTGCCCCAACAAAATACCATCCAACATAACTGAGGAGTTTTCACTTCACTACATACTTGTCAAAAGAAAAATGCACCAAAGATGACACATAGCAGCCACAAGGAATACCCTGTCACCTCTGCAATCTATCTTCTGTTCCATATCTCTACCTGCAATGCTGGAGGCTTGCACCCATCAGAGCCCACCAGCTTTGCCTGCATCCCTGGAAGTCTGTTGCTACCCAGGACCACCAACCAGCTCTACCTTCAGTCCTAAAGACCTGCTGCCATCGGGGACAACCAGGCCTGCCCACACCAGAGACAACTAGATGGCTGAAGTTCAGCTTAAGAACATAGTCAACAAAAGCCAGGTCAATGTGGTACCACCAGAAAGCTATCAATCCTACTATAGCGAGCTCTGGAAATCCTAACACACCTGAAGTAGAAGAAAATGACCTTAAATTTAATCTTATGAAGATGATAGAGGGTTTTTAAAAAAGAAATGAATATATACATTAAAAAACACAGGAAAATATAACCACACAGGTAGAGACCTTTAAAGAAGAAATGAATAAATATAAGGAAATGTAGGAAAACACAATTAAATGGTGAAAGAAATGAATACAACTGTTCAAGACCTGAAAAATGGAAATAGAAGCAATTACAAAAAACATAAATGGAGATAATTCTGAAGATGGAAAACCTAGGAAAGAGAACAAGAACTACAGATACAAGCATCACCAACAAGATACAAGAGATGGTAAAGAGAATCTCAGTCATAGAGAAAATTGATACATCAGTCAAACAAAATGCCAAATCTAAAAAGTTTCTACCAAAAAAAACCAAACCAAAACAAAACAAAAAAAAAAAACAAAAAAAGAAAAGAAACCCAGGAAATTTGGGACACTATGAAAATGACCAAAGCTAAGGATACCAGGAACAGGAGAAGAAGAAGATTCCCAGGTCAAAGGCCCAGAAGATATCTTCAACAATATAACTATCTAAATAAATAAATAAATAAATAAATAAATAAATAAATAAATAGAAGAGTACCCCTACCCTAAAGAAAGAGATGACTATGAACATGCAAAAGGGTTTTATGGCTCAGAACACCAAATAGACTGAACCAGAAAAGAAAATTCTCCTACTATCTAATAATCAAAACACTGAATTACAGAACAAAGACAGAATATTAAAAACTGCAAAGGAAACAGGCCAAGTAACATATAAAGGCAGGCCTCTCAGAATTATACCTGACTTCTCAAAAGAGACTCTAAAAGCCATAAGGGCCTAGGCAGATGTCTTGCAGGCCCTGAGACCACAGATTTCAGATTGAATTACTATACCCAGCAAAGCTTTTAATCATCATAGAGGAAAAAAACAAGATATTCAATGACAAAACAAAATTTAAACAATGTTTCCACTAATCCAGTCTACAGAGGGTATTATAAGGAAAACTCAAACATAAGTATGTTAACAACACCCAGGAAAAGAAATGATTAATACCCCCTCCACACACACACACACACACACACACACACACACACACACTACCACCAACACCAAAATAACAGGAATTAACAATCATTAGTCATTAGTACAGCTCATCATCAATGGATTCAATTTCCCAGTAAAAAGACACAGGCTAACAGAATGGATGCATCAACAGGATCGAACATTCTGGTGCATACAAGAACCACACATCAGCAAAAAAGGTAGACATTATCTCAGAATAAAGGTCTAGAAAAAGGAATTTTTCGAGCAAATGAACTCAAAAAATGAGATGGAGTAGCCATTCTAATATTTAATCAAATAGGCTTTCAACCAAAAGAGGAGAGGGATGACTGCTATAGGGATGTAAGCTGAGTGAATGAATACGTTAATGAATGAATAAACAAACAAATGGAAAAGGAATAATGAAAAGAAAAGAAACTGAATACATTCAGTCTGATAGAAGAGAAAGTTAGAGATAGCCTTGAACTTATGTGCACAGGAAATGATTTCCTGAACAGAACATCATGAATGAATGCTGTAAGACCAACAGTTGATATACAGGACTCTATGAAATTGAGAAACTTTGCATGGTAAAGGACAGTGTCACTTGTATTAAGTACCCATCTGAGAGGACTAATATTCCAAATATGCATGAAACTCAAAAAACTAGATATCAATAGATAACATAATTGTAAAATGGGGCAAAGATCTAAAGAGAGTTCTCAAAAGAGGAATCTCAAATGGCTGAGAAACTCTTACAAAAAATGCTCAACATCTTTAGCCAACAAGGAAATGCAAAACCAAACAACTCTTGAGATTCCACATTCCACATGTCAGAATGGCTAAGATCAACAAAAGAGGTGACAGTTTATGTTGGAGAGGATGTGGAGTAAGGGAACACTACTTCAATGCTGGTGGCAGTGCAAACTTGGACATCTACTATGGAAAAGGCAAGGCTGTCCCCCAGGTAGATAAAAATTGATCTACTTTAAGATCCAGCTAAACCACATGACTTAGTTAAGGTTTTATGGCTATGAAGAAATACCATGACCATGGCAACTCTTATAAAAGGAACTTTGAATTGTTGCTGGCTTATAGTTTCAGAGGTTTAGCCCATTATCTTCATGGTAAGAAATATGGCAATGTACAAGCAGACATGGTGGTGGATAAGTAGCTAAGATTCTATATTGGGATTCGTAGTCTGCAGGGAGAGAGAGACACTGTACCTGGCAATTAGGCTTGTAAAAATCCTCAAAGCTGATCTACAACAGTGACACACTTCCTCCAACAAGGCCATCTCCATCAAACCTCTCCCCTCAGAGTTCAGGTAACCCCACTGAAGATAATGTGAAAAGAGTGTAAGAGCCAAAGGGGATGGAGGACACCAAGAAACAAGGCCCTCTAAATCAACAGGAGGAAAGCTCATAGGAGCTCCCAGTGACTGAGGCAGCATGCACAGGGCCTGCGCGGCTCTGGAGCAGGGCCTCTGCATAGATATTATAGAGTACAGTTTAGAGGTTGTATGGAACACCCTGTATGTGCAAATGAGTGGGTCTCTCTTCGACTCCTGTGTTTCTCCCTCAGCAGCTCTCCTTCTATTGGTTTGTCTTATTCAGCTTCAGTGTAATAGCTTTTATTATATCCTACTATATTATACTTTGTTATATTTTATGATTATCACTAAGAAGCCTGTTCTTTTGTAATAAGAGACAGAAAGGGAGTGGATCCAGATGCGTGGAAGCTAGGATGAAACCGGGAGGCATAGAGAGGGAAATGATAATCAGGATGTATTATGTGAGAGAGGGATCAGTTTTCAACAAAAGAGGAAAAATAAAACACAAAAACATCCCATGAAAGTTGACTGTTCACCTAACTTTATAAACATGAACATAAGACATCTATACACATTCACATATCTATACACAGAGCCTTAGTTCTAAAGGCAGCATGGCTTCTGACAAGAGGGCAGCTCAGGAACTTCCACCAGGACCCCAGGGAAAGAGGTGGCCTTGGAAGCACTGCTGCTTTTCTTGCACTGGAGGTACACTAAGCAGTGCCACCAGTCAAATCCACCAGGGACGGAAGAACTGGAAGCTGATTCTATTTGATGATGATGATGAGCCAGTTTCTTAAGAAAATCTTAGAGAAACTACAGAGATGGCTCAGCTGGTAAGAGAATGTGTTTCTCTGGCAGAGGATCTGGGTTCGCTCCTCTGTACCCACATGGATGCTCCCAACCATCTGTAACTTCAGTTCCAAAGGATGAAGCAGTCTCTCCTACTCTCTGCAGATACTGTGTATATATGATGACCATATGAACAGGCAATTCACCCACAAATGGAAAATAAAAACTAATAAATCTTTAAAGAAAAAACATAGAGAATCACTACTAAATCTACTTCAAGCAACTAAAAAAATTAGTATGATAGAGAACCAAGTACAGTGAAATGACTACTTCACACATTGCCAGTGGCAGTTTGGATGTGTGTACGCCTTTTGAAAAAGCAGAACATGAAAAAGAATCAAGACTGTGGAGGCTGGAGAGATGCTCCTGCATCTAAAAGCAGTTGTTGGTCTTGCAGACAGCTTACATTCACTTGCCAGCATCCATGTTGGTAGATCACAACTACCTGGATCCTTAGTTCCAGGATATCTGACGCCCTCTTCTGGACTCTGGGGCACTGCATGTGTGGTGGTGCACATACATTCACATGTGCAAAACATTTATACATATAAATGAAAACAAAATAAACTTTAAAATAAGATCCTGAAAAAGTCCTATCCTATAGAATTCTAACTTTTATGACATATATAATAAAAAATAATCCTGAACATGAAAATTATTTATCCTTAAAGTTATACGGTGACACATTATTTATGTAGAATAAAGCAAGAACTACCTAAATTCAGAAATGTAAACTATAAAAAAAGAACTTTAAACTGTTATATATGAATCAAAACATTCACACATGAGTAAATTAGAAACCTAACAGCACAGTAAAGGTGTTATTGATAGTGACAATAAAAATTATAAAGCTTTAAAAACTCCCAGAAACAAATGAAAATCTGAAAAAATATAAAATTGTCTTTATTGATATCAGATCTCATTCAAATAAATTTTGAATTTTATCAAAATTCCAATCATAATATCAAACATTTTGAGCTTATCCAGATAAATGAACACAGAAAGTATGACTAGAGTGACAGTGAGGAAAAAAAAAAACATAATAAAAAGAAAATCCATAAAGCAAGAGGGGAGTAGAAGGCTGCAAGGGACAGTCAGATCAACCTAACCCTGAAACCCATTGTAGAGACCAAGGAACCAGTGCACAAATATTGGTCATGGTACTGAACACTGGTACACGCACACACCAGTAGGATTCAATACACAGAACAGAATGTATTAAGAGAAAAACTATAACTGACTCAGCAAAGTGTTTCTGTTTGTTACATTATATTACAGAAATTGGAAAAAGCTTACAACTTAAAAAAAGATGAAGCTAGGTTCTATCTCTTTTCATATAGAAGAATAAATCCTAACTGAAAATCAAAACTATGCCATAAAATTCTTATAAACAAATTCACTAATTATAGCACAAAATCTTAATAAATACAAGGCTGACCCACTACTACACATATTAAAGACCCTCTACAAATATATAAAATGCCCAAAGCACAGTTTAAGCACAGAAGACAGATTGAAAAGTCAAACATGAGGGCCAACAGATAGAATGGGAGCAGGCAACCTTAGGAAATAGGAGGTCGGGGCTATCCCCCCAGAGTGCACCAGAGACCTAGGAGGTGAGAGACTCTCAGGACACAAAGGGAGGGACCTTAGTTGAAATGCCAGACAGTAGTGTCTTAGTCAGGGTTTCTATTCCTGCACAAACATCATGACCAAGAAGCAAGTTGGGGAGGAAAGGGTTTATTCGGCTTACATTTCCATACTGCT
>NC_034602.1:4239307-4251087 GCF_900095145.1 Mus pahari | reverse complement strand
TGGGGAGGAGGTATAGGATGTGGAAGAGTCAGAGGGTGGATGGAGGGGGCGAATAAAATACGGAGTGTAAAAAAATAAATTGAAAAGAAGAGAAGAGAAGAGAAGAGAAGAGAAGAGAAGAGAAAAGAAAAGAAAAGAAAAGAAAAGAAAAGAAAAGAAAAGAAAAGAAAAGAAAAGAAAAGAATGGTAGCTCATCCCTGTGGCCTAGAATTCTGAATCTAGAGGTAGATGGACAAGGAGTTCAAGGCCAGATTTGACTACATGAGCAAATTCAAGGCCAGTCAGAGCTACTTGAGATTGTATTAAAAAAAACAAAACAAACAAAAAACAAAAACAAAACAAACAAACAAACAAAAAACAAAAAGGTAAATTATAAGAAAATAAGACAGGTAAATTATAAATTATAGAGCAGCAAAAGAACTTTAACAGTTCATATCAAAAAAAAAAAAAAAATTCCAAGTGGAGAGGAAAAGCAAAATAAGTAAGGATTTCTTAAAAATGGGTACATGGTAAGAACAGAAATTCAACAAAATATAAACATTTAAATAAGCCCTTTTGTTCTAGAAAGGATGAAAGGAAGAATGGCTAGATTCACACCCTGTCTTAGTTAGGATTTCTACTGCTATGAAGAGACATCGTGACCACAGCAACTATTATAAAGACAAGTATTTAACTGGGGTTGGCTTAAAGATCAGAGGCTTAACTCATTATCATCATGGCAGGAGCATAGTGGCATGCAGGCAGACATGGTGCTGGAGAGGTAGGTGAGAGTTTTATATCTGGATTGGTAAGCAGTAGGAAAAGAATGTGAGACACTGGCCTGTCTTGAGCTTCTAAGACCTCAAAGTCCGCCTCCTGTGACACACTTCCTCCAACAAGGCCACACCTCCTAATAGTCCCACTCCCTATGGGCCTATGGGGACCATTTTTACTCAGACCACACGTCCCTACTTCACATGATAATATTGAAGGATATAAATTTGGGGGATTTAAAAATATGATATGAGCCTATGCTCCTCAAAGAACCACTACTGGGTGAGCCCTACAAGCACCCAGAGCTATCTGAACTACAGCATTGAGTAGGCAACCATGAGTGGCCACAGAAGCTCAGGCAGAACCTAAAGCTGAAGATTCAGAGGGGAGAAAACCAGAAATCTGCTCAGGCACTCCCCGAGGAAGGACAGGAAATGCAATCACTCCCAGAACTCAAATACAAGTGATAAATCTGGTGAGAATTATCTAAAAAACTAGAGCCTGCATAAAAGCTTCACATGCATCTTAGCTCGTGGCCATGCTGCTACCTGTAACTGCCAAAACCAAGTCAGGGCCTGGGGAGACGGTCAGCAGTTAAGATGCTAGCTGGTTTTCCCGAGGGTCCGTGTTCAGTTCCCAGCACTCATGTTAGATAATAATAAAAATAAGTCCTAAAATCCATCCAAATGCCCAGCTCAGGTAAACAGACAAAGTAACAATAGTGTTCAAGGAGAAACTTACAACCTGGTAACTGCGGAATGATTACAGCGGTCTGAAGTATTTTGCTAAGTGACTGGAAAGAGAACATATATCTTCCTATTTCAGATCTTTTCCATTGCTCTGTCTTGTAAGGACGCTGCCTCCCTGTTTCATTTCCACACTTCTAGTTTTAGCAGCGGTGACCTATTTTTCATTTGTCTCAAGGACAGAGCTGTCTCCTTCCACCTACCCTGCTTTTGTTTTAATCACCACACTGTGAAATTACATGCTATTTTTTCTATTAATTTCTTATTGTTTGCTAGATATTTTAAAAAATTTACTATAAACATCTTTCACAGCTACTCATGTGTTACATCTAGTATTAATTTACAGATATACTGAAATTTGGAATTTTCTGTCAAGACTTTTTCTTATTTGAAACATCCAGTACTCACAGTGTTCATTAAGCATTTAATGATAGTTTCCTAATATTTTTGTGTCATGATGGTATTTTAATTTAAATCTATTGAGACAGTAGGTAATATTTACATATACTTATTGCTTAAAATTAAATTTTCAGTTACTCAGTTACTTTTACCATATTTTTATAACCACCTTTACTTGGAGAAACTTTATGTTTAACGTAGATGAATTTTGAGCAATTAAAGTAAAACGAAGCAGTGAGTGTCTGGACAGACAGACAGACAGACAGACCTCCACAGCACTCAATAGACACTTGTTAGTATGGATAAAATGACAATGACAGATGAGCATCACCCCAAGTCTATAGTGTCCAATGACAACAGGACTTGACAAAGACCTGATGACGTGCACACCCTGATGGACTCAGAAGCGTCTCACTGTCTTAGAAACCTCAGGGCCCTGACTGTTCACACCCCTTGCTCCCAACTCGAGGTCACTATCAAGTGTTTAGCTGTGCTCATAGTCTAACACAGATTGTCCGGTACCTGACATTTACAGCTTTGGCCCCTTGACTTTTTCACGTATTATAATAATTTTAAGTTGTTCCATATCTTCACATAGTTTGGCAAGTATCTTTTCAGCACTAAATAAAACTCCTCTACAGAGACCTATCTATACCTCCACAGGGGGCATTCCAGTTACTTCTAAGTATTGATAAGGTTGAATCATCTTACAGGCTTTTAATGCAGACGTAAGTATTCAACTCATTTAAGTGGAGGAAACATGGTTACTTAATATCATTATAGATTTTTATAAACCTAAGAAACTGAGAAAAGTAGCATTCAAGATGGCCACACTGTTTTGTCATCTGTTCCTCTACATATATTTTATTAGCAAGTGGTATTGTCCTAACCACATCTCCAGAAATGCTATGATACTGGGGAGAAGGTATCGACCACAATGGAAAGTTCTTTTGGACATACTTCCTTGCTCCAACTATAGGAAGTAAAAATTGAGCCCTGTGCAGTTATCTTTCTGCACACTCCTATCTCTCCTCCCTGGACTGGATGCCATGGTACTTTATCTACATTTTATGAACTCAGCTTCCTGCTCAGCCATTTCTTCAATGTGTGCCCATTAGCAAATGATTTAACCCTTCTGACTCTCAGCTTTTTCATCCTAATTACTCATTAATCTGGTGCAAGGATTAAATCAGGTAAGCAAAGTAAGACAAATTGAAACATTCATCATATTTAGCCCCCATTTGTAAACTCTTGTGGGTTAAGAGTCGGCCTTTGGCACTCCTAAGCCCCTCACTAAAAGCAAATGTTCATTTTCTCTTTACCCGGTCTGGATTTGTATAACCCAACAGTAGATTTGCGGCTTTTATATCACCATGAACATACTCATTTTCATGTATATATTCCAGTACATCCAGCTGTGAAAAGAAGTAGATAAGACCAGTATCAGTGTTTTACACTACAATTATATAGTTTATTGCTACACATGATTTCCCATAATTATTGATTATTCTAAAATATCATAATTTCTGGTTGCTCATTGTTAAATAAAATATTTGGCGACTTTGAATGGCACCATTCCCTGGGATGAGGTTCTGTACTGTATAAAGAGAAGCAAGAGAGTTGAGCACAGGCACGTATAACTATGTTTCTTGACTGTGGATGTAATGTAATGATCAGTTGCCCAAAATGCTGTTGTTTGTGATTTCACCATCATGAGAGACTATAACTTCAAATTATGAAACAAAGTAAATACTTTTTCTGTTAATTGGCTTTTCCCAGGGTATTTTATCACAGTAACTAAAATAGTAATACATACTGGGAATAAACAGCATTAAAAGGTACATGAAAATAGTCAAGAAATCTATGGTAAAATAGTCATATAGTTCATTCATCATTCAATTATTATTATTCAAATCCCGAAGACCTCAGAACAAAATATTATACCTATGGTCATTCTCCTGTGTAATAACTAAAAATTCTTGGGCATCATTAAAGCCCCAAAACCTTGCATGTCAAATGTGTATTTGGCTGGGTTCAGGGGACCATTCCATAAATATTTACTAGTTGAGTAGACAAACGAATGGAGAAAATAACTGTTTTCCATAACACAACCTGGCATGAGTTGTTTCATCCTACTTATGATTGGGAAGTAGGGGAAACCCAAGACTTACATGTAAATATGATAAATATGTGGCATTATTGACAATGACTGTATGTTTGATTCATTTATGACTACACTGCTTCCTAGTTAACAAGGTACACCTATGTGCTATTTACTGCAACAACTAACTGTTGCCACTGTCCCAAACTTACACTTAAAATATTTTAAATCCAACCAAAGCATATTTAGTTGAAAAGTCTATCTGGCCATAAATTGTGGTTGCAAATATAACAGACAACAGAAAGGTTATGTTTGAAGCTCTACAGGCTTTTTCTGAGATGTGACACTAAGCTGTCAGAGAACACTGAGTCTGGTAGCAATAGTCAGCTACAGCATAGCCTGTCATTGGTAGAGTCCTGGTTATCAAGTTTATAAAAATACTTCCTACTCTCTATAACTGACATTCCTAGGCAAAAATCTTATTTTCTCATAATTCTATAAAGCAAAAATCAAGTAAGTCACCTGCGAGGCAACTCAAACTCACCATCCTGATGCCAAGTTGTAGGACAGTTAATTTTTTAAAACCACCATTCTGGTCCAGGAGTTTCTGTAAATCTATTCCAAGTCTTTCCATTATCATGAATCTGTAACTGTGTGGAGATATGAAAAAAAAAGAGACCCTTCTAAAATAATAATTCTGAAATTATCTATTAATGAACTTGAATAAAGAACACTTCTACCTAGTAGCCAAGGCATCTAAGCATCTGTACAGTGTGTGCATATGCGCAGTGAGCTGTGTGCGCAGTGAGCTGTGTGCACAGTGAGCTGAGTGCACAGTGAGCTGCATCTTCTGGGAAGCATCTTAGTACTTCCTTAGTTCCTCTTTCACTAGCGCTGAGCAGTTAATAGTGTCATAGATAATGGAGAGAGTGGAGTTTCAGGTTTTCTCTTCTGGCCCTCTATGGTAGCGCTAATTGCTCAGTACAGATCAATCCCCATCAGCCTTATCCTGTGTCCTAAAAATGTCACAACCCATACAGAAAATGGGAACGCTTCTTAGTCTTTTTTTTTTTTTTTTTTTTTTGCCTAATAAAGAAAAGTTGTATTTTACCCATTATTATAAACATTTTATTTAGGGGCCATATGTGGTGAGAATGAGAGTATGAGCCTACAGGCATAAAGGATAGAAGTTGCCTATTCCACAGTGCTGAAGCTGGAGGCACCTGTGGAACATCCACATGGCTGCTGCATGGGTCCTGGAATCTGAACTTGGTTACTCGTAGGTGTGCAGATGTACCTGGAACAGCTCCATCCATCTCTCCATCCCCACCTGTGTTTGCTGTAACTTGCTATCTTCCCTTTCTGCTCAGTATTCTCCTTTTGTCATTTCCCCTTTCTAGCACACCAGCCCACATTCTACATCTGCAATTAGAGAAATATACACACAGCTCTCTTGGAAGTTTTGTTTTACAAAATGTGATATTATCATGGAAGTTTTCATCATCCCTTCATTATATTGTCCCCATACAGAGTTATAGGTTTCTGATGGTCCTTGCATGATATACTTTGTCTCATTCATTCTCCTCTCCCACTGCCCTCCCCAGCCACCCTGCAGCTCTCAGACATCTTCCCTCTGGTTTCCATGTCTCATACATTCCATTATCTTATACCTCACATCCTTCCCATTTTTCCCCCTTTTCATGTCTTCCCAACTTCTCATAGCCCCCTCTTTTTACACACACACACACACACACACACACACACACACACACACCATATTTATATAAAGAAGTATCTTGGTTTCTCAGATGAGATAAAACATAAAGAAATTGTTTGAATCTGGTGTAGCTTATTTTTCTTAGTGAATATTCTGCAGTTCTACCCATTTTCCTATAAATGTCATGATTTCATTTTCCTTATGGCTGAATAAGATTTTATTGCATATTTTCATTATCTATCTGTGGATTGTGCATCTAGGTAGATACCATTCCCACATATTGTGAACAATGCAATAATCAACATAGCTATATGTGGGACAGTGGGCTGTGCACAGACAGCCTGGTCTCCAGTTGAGCATAGGTCTTGAGCCAAGGGGGATCCAATGGTTGGTAATTTCCACCTACATGGGACGGAAGGTGTTTGATCACGTCTCCTGGACCCCTGGCTCCTGTCGAAGTTACTGCCCCTACGCCCCCTGCAGGAGAGGTGTGTGACTATCAGTCACACAGACAATGTCCCAAGCTCCTGGCATTCTGGCTAGACTCCACCCCCACAGTTACCTGACTATAGCCAGGTGTGCTCCTCCCCAGTTACCTGATAGCCCAGCTCACTGTAAAAGGGGCTGCTTGGCTCCTCCTCAATCTCCTTAAGCTCTCACCTTCCTTACTTTCATCTCTAGCCCTCCTTCTCACTCTCCCTTCCCCCCTCTCTCCACGTGGCCATGGCTGGCCTCTTTCTCTCTCTTTCTACCTTCTCTCTTTCTCTCTGCCTTTCCACAATAAAGGTCTAAATCCATAGACTGTCTCTGCTCATCAAGACCCGCCATGCTTGAACAATGGGTTAGGCTTTCTCGAAACAAGCCATGTCTAACCTCCTGCCAGAAGGCCTTCCTGTGCTCTAGCCACAGACCAGACCAATGACTCTTGCCCATGTGGGAACTACCCAGCACCCACCTCCCCCACCCTCTCCTCCCTTTGGCTATGGGGCTGACCAAGCTGCCCCTGGGGCCCCCATTCTGTTCTCAGCTCTTCTGCTGTGTCCAGTGGTGTCTGGGATGCCCGAGGCTGAGAACCTGGTACCTAGGACTGCCCGTGGTCCACCACTCGCCCAGCTGGGGTCCAGTGGCTTCACACAGCCAGACACCCACCCGGGGCAGCATGGAAAGCGTGAGGCAGTCCTTCCACGTCTACCCACCAGAGCACCAGAACTCTGTCGGGATGTGGGTTTTCCCCCACTCCCTTTATCCCCTTGGTGCCCCCTGCCCTGACCCCCAGCCCACTGCCCCACAGCTATATAAATGTCTCTATGGTATGTTGACTAAGATTCTGTCAAACAAACCTCCAGGAGTGACTGTGTTGAATTATACAGCCATATTCTATTTTCAGTTTTTTGACAGCCACAGTGATTATACATATACATATATACATACATATATATATATATATATATATATATATATATATATATATATGTGTGTGTGTGTGTGTGTGTGTGTGTTTGTATATATATATATATATATATATATATATATATATATATGATATTTTCTTTATTTACATTTCAAATGTTATCCCCTTTCCTGGTTTCCCTCCTCCCAGGAACCCCCTATCCAATTCCTCCATCGACCCCCCTACTTCTATGAGGGTGGTGTTCCTCTACCCACTCACACACTCCCACCTCCCCATCCTCAATTCCCTTACACTGGGGCATCTATGCCTTCATAGGACCAATGGCCTCTCCTCCCATTTATGCCTGACAAGGCTATCCTCTGCTACATATGCACCTGGAGCCATGTGTATTCCTTGGTTGTTGGCTTAGTCCCTGGGAGCTCTGGGGATTCTGGTTGGTTGATATTATTGGTCCTCCTATGGGGTTGCAAACCTCTTCAGCTCCTTTGGTCCTTTCTCTAACTCCTACATTGAGGATTCCACACTCAATGTTTGGCTGTGAGCATCCGCCTCTGTATTTATAAGGCTCTGGCAAGGCCTCTTAGGAGATAGCTATATATTGACCTCATCAGTTTACCCACTACCACCAGTGCATGAAGATTGCTCATTCCCAACACACTTGCTAGGGTTTGTCATTTGTTTTTTTTTTGTTGTGTTTTGTTTTGTTTTGTTTTTAATAATAGCTACTCATGAGATATAGTCACAAATACTTTTTCTCTAAAGATTTGTTTTTGCTTACCTATGTATGTACGTGTGCTTATGTATATGTGTACATGTTTGTGTTTCTGTAAGTTAGTGCTACATATGTACCAATGTTTACAATATTTACAGAAGCCAGCAAAGAGAGTCAGGTTTCATAGAGGTAGTGTTTGGCAGTAATGAGCCCCTTCCAATGTGGGTGCTAGGAAGTGAATTTCATTCTTCCACAAGGGCAACAAGCACTCTTAACCATGGTCCATCTCTCCAGCCATCTTGAGCTAGTTTTAATTTGTATTTCCTGGTGGCTGACAATATTTAACACTATTTCAAACTGGCCATTTTTACTTTTCCCTTTCAAAATCTATTCATTTAGTTCATTAGTCTATTTAGACATTCAGTGATTTAGTACTTTTGCTGTTTAATCTCTGCAGTTCTCAATATATTACATATAACAGTTGTTTATTTACTGAAGAGTTGACAAAGATGTTTTCCTATCATAAAGGCTGTTGATGAAGATGATTCCTTTGAGACTGTTTAATTTCATGAAACCTCTACAGTGGTTTGAATGATAAAGTGCCCCCCATAGTCTCTGGCATTTGAATTTTGTCTTCAGTTGGTGGTACTGTTTGGGAGCAGTTTAGAAGATGTACCCTTCTTGGTGATGGGGTTTGCTTTGAGAAAGAAAGCCTCCAGCCTTTGATCTCTCCGATTTCCTTCTCTCTGATGCTTTGTGCTTGTGGTTCAAGATGTGGGCTCTAAACTTCCTGCTCCACTCCTATCACCATGCCTGATGCCTACGATCATATTATCATGCTGTCCTGCCATTATGGACTCTAGCCCTCCAGAACTTATAGTCTTTCAGCTATAAGTTGCCCTGATAATAATGTTTTATTACAGCAACAGAAAATAAACTAATACAACCTTTTCAGTCAATTTAGGAAATCTCTATGAGGTACTGGAGTCCTAGCCTATGCCTCTGCTTTGGAATATTTGCTCCAACAGTTCAGGGTCTTTGGTCTTAAATTAAGGCCTTGATGTATTTCAGATTGATTTTTATGCACAGTGACAGATACAGAAGTTCTCAACCTGTAGGTTGTGACATTGTTGGGGTGGGGATATCAATCAACCATTTCACAGGGGTCACATATCAGGTAACCTATATATCAGAGAGTTACATGATAATTCATAACAGCAGCAAAATGACAGGCATGAAATAGCAACAAAAATAATTTTAAGGTTGGGGATTACCACAACATGAGGAACTGTATTAAAATGTCAATTTTTTACAAGTGTGGATAGCCAGCATTCCCAGAATCATTGACAAGCAGGCATTTTCCCAGTGCGTCTTTTTGACACCTAAAAGTTAGGAAGGATACCTGTGTCTATGTTTAATTCTGGCCTCTGCTCTAGTTCACAGGTCTATAAGTCTTTCTGTGCCAGTGCCCCACCTTTCATTATCACTGGTCACAGGACAGTCTGTGATCAAGTACTCTGATACCGCTAACATTTTCTGCTTGGGAGTGCTTTGGTTGTTTGGGTGCCTTGTGGTCCCATGTGTATTTTAAAGCTTTTATTTTTTTCTAGTTTTAATTTTAAAGATGTACTTTAAGTTTGATGGGGGTTACTGAACCTACTTGTCATATTTAGTGATTAACCATTTCCACCACAGTAATTCTGGCAACCCATGCACAGGCAAGGTGTTCAATTTTTTACTGTCTCTTTCTATTTCTTTCTTCAGTCACTGACCATTTTCACTGTAGAGGTATTTCCCCTCCACAAGCAGGCTCATTCCTAGAATTCTTAAAAGAGTTATTTAAATATGACCCCCCTCTTGTCCACATTTTTTTTTTCTCAGCAACTCTGATATGAGTACTTAAGCTGCTGTTTGTTCAGTTGGTTTACTAAGATGACACTAGTAGGATTATTCAGTCCTACTGTCATGCTGAAGTGCTCATTAGACCTAAGTGTTTTCTAGTAGAGACTTTTCTATTTCTTATATACAGAATCCAGTAGGCTTTAAATTGGGATCGCTTCAAGTTTTCCTTTACTATTTCTATTTCCTATTACATGTTTCTTTTATTTTCAAGTATTATGTTAATAAGGACAGAGAGTAGAGACCCTTGTCTTTCTGGATTAAGAAAAAATAATTTCAGTTGTCTCCTAATTTGTAAAATGTTGGCAGTAGTGACTCACATATAGCATATAGAATTTATTGCACTGAAGCATGTTACTGTCTTTTTTTTTTTCAGAGCATTTTCCATGAAGTGATGCTGAATATAATCAAGGGTATTTTTGGCCCTGATTAAGATGATCATGTGATGGGCTGGACAGATGGCTCAGTGGTTAAGAGCACTGACTACTCTTCCAAAATTCCTGAGTTCCATTCTCAGCAACCACATGATGGCTCACAACCATCTGTAATGGGATCTAATGCCCTTTTCTGGTGTGTCTGAAGACAGATACAGTATACTCATATACATAAAATAAATAATTCTTTTTTTAAAAAAAGATGAGCATGTGATTTCTAAAGAAACTAAAGTGTACCATGACAAAACCAAATTCAAACAATATCTTTCAACACATCCAGCCCTTCAAAGGATAATAACGGAAAAACACCAGTACAAGGACTAAAACCACACCCTAGAAAAAGCAAGAAAGTAATCCTTCAACAAACCTAAAAGAAGACAGCCACAAGAACAGGATGCCAACTCTAACAAGAAAAAAATGACAGGAAGCAACAATTACTTTTCCTTAATATCTCTTAATATCAATGGACACAATTCCCCAATAAAAAGGCATAGACTAACAGATTGGCTACACAAACAGAACCCAACATTTTGCTGCTTACAGGAAACTCATCTCAGGGAAAAAGACAGACACTACCTCAGAGCAAAAGACTGGAAAACAATTTTTCAAGCAAACGGTCTGACAAACAAACTTGGGGAAGCCATTCTAATATCGAATAAAATCGACTTCCAACCCAAAGTTATCAAAAAAAGACAAGGAGGGGCACTTCATATTTATCAAAGGTAAAATTTTCTAAGATGAACTCTCAGTCCTGAATATCTAAGCTCCAAATGCAGGTCAGCCACATTCACTAAAGAAACTTTAGTAAAGCTTAAAGCACATATTGCACCTCACACAAAAATAGTGGAAGACTTTAACACCCCACTCTCATCAATGGACAGGTCCTGGAACAGACACTAAACAGAGACATAGTGAAGCTAACAAAAGTTATGAAACAAATGGAATTAACAGATATCTACAGAACATTTTATCCTAAAACAAAAGGGTATACCTTCTTCTCAGCACCACATGGTACCTTCACTAAATTGACCATATAATTGGTCACAAAACAGGTCTCAACAGATTCAAAAATATTGAAATTGTCCCATGCATCCTATTAAACCACCATGTCTAAGGCTTACCTTCAATAACAACATAAATAATATAAAGCCAACATTCACTTGGAAACTGAACAACACTCTCCTCAATGATACCTTGGTCAAAGAAGAAATAAAGAAAGAAATTAAAGACTTTTTAGAGTTTAATGAAAATGAAGCCACAACATACCCAAACTTATGGGACACAATGAAAGCATTCCTGAGAGGAAAACTCATAGCTCTGAGTGCCTCCAAAGAGAAACTAGAAAGAGTAGACACTAGCAGCTTGACAGCCCACCTAAAAGCTCTAGAACAAAAGGAAGCAAATTCNCTGAAGAGGAGTAGACAGCAGGAAATAATCAAACTCAGGGGTGAAATCAACCAATTGGAAATAAAAAGGACTATTCAAACCAGGAGCTGGTGCTTTGAGAAAATCAACAAGATAGATAAACCCTTAGCCAGACTCACTATAGGACACAGGGACAGCATCCTAATTAACAAAATCAGAAATGAAAAGGGAGACATAACAACA
>NC_034602.1:4217935-4239296 GCF_900095145.1 Mus pahari | reverse complement strand
CTTGCAAACTTTATATGCCCCAGTACAGGGGAACACCAGGGCCAAGAAGGGGGAGTGGGTGGTTATGGGGCTGGGGGGGAGGAGGGTATAGGAGACTTTGGGGATAGCATTTAAAATATAAATGAAGTAAATACCTAATAAAAATTGGAAGAAAAAGAGAAATTGGTATTTTTTTCTTCACTACTCCATTACATCCTTTCCAGTGTGATAGTGTACAGAATGAGTTAACAGTGCCCTTCCCACCTGGTAGCTGTTTTCTCTTTCCCTTCCTGCAGCTCTCTCTTTCAGATTTACAAGCTTAAACATCTGGTAGTTAATCCATCTAGTTCTGGGACTTTCTTTCCAGGAAGGCTTTTTTTTTTTTTAATTACTGCATCACTCATTCTATTTAAAAAGAAAAGAAAAGAAAAGAAAAAAAAAGAAAAGAAAAAAGAAAAGAAAAGAAAAGAAAAGAAAAGAAAAGAAAAGAAAAGAAAAGAAAAGAAAAAAGACTAAAATGAAGATAAAGAAAAAGAAGAGGAGGGGAGGAGGAGAAAAAGGAAAAGGAGGAAAAGGAAGATGAGGGGAAAGGGAGGAGGAGAAGTAGTAATAATAGTTGTTGGTGTTCTTCTTGTTGTTGTTTCACAGGCTGGAGAGATGGTTTAGCAGTTAAGAACACAGATTGCTCATCCAAGAAACTTTGGTTGAGGTTCAAACACCATCATGGGAGCTCCACAATTATCCAGAACACCATGTCTAGGACATCTAAGACACTTTCCTGGTCTCACCAGGTACTTCATGCATGTGTTATGTTGCATATACATACACACAAGCAAAGCACACAAACATATTTTCAAATTATTCCCTAATGATGATTGATGAATTATTCCATCTGTTAATATGTACTGTTCCTCTTAATTTTGGTTTTGTTTGGAATAAAATCATGAGCATAAAAATAATTTCAGCAACTGCTCCAAGCTTCCATACACTTTCTAGATTTCTAGATTGACTTTCCTCCACTGCGTCTCCATCGTGGATGTCTTTACTAGTGAGGGGTGTTATTTGGAGATGAATGGCAGTTCAGTCTGTTTTTTTGTTTTGTTTTGTTTTGTTTTTTATCTATTTAGCTAATGGCTTATTAGTAACTGTGAGGTCAACTGTCTGTAAGATTGTTACTGAGACATGTTTATAAACTCCTGTTATTTTTCTTGGTTGTTTCTGTGTTGTTATTATTTATCCTTTTCTTTCTCCACCTTTAATGCTCGAGGTTTGCTAGTGTACTATATTGGAAATGATGGATTTCTTCACAGCTCTCCTTTGTTCATCTACTGTACTAATGAAATATGTTTCTTTAGTCTTAGGGTCAAGAATGTTTTTTTGTCCTCCTATGTGTAATGTTTCTTGAAGTCTTCTCTAGTACTGACTTGTTGGTCATGGATTTCCTTGGTTTTTTTGCTGTGTTGAAATGTCTTATATTTCCTATCAGTTGTAAAGATAAAATAGTTGAATATGGCAATCTTGTTTGGGATTTATTTAAGGGCTTTATATTTACTTTAATCAAACAATATATGATTCCTAAATTTCAGGATTATGGACAACAAGTCTGTGTGAAGTCTGAAGTGTTTGTCTTTGGAGATGAATGGGATTTTCCCTTTATTGCTTATCTCTACTTTGGCTATAAGGTGACATATTTGCAATTCAAAATATCATTTTGGATATCAGTTTTCTTTTCCAGATGGGAAATTTTTTGTTATAATTTCATTAAATAGTTTCTCTATGCTTTTAGTTTCTAATCTTACTTCTTTCTTCTGTCCCATGGCTTCTTAGGTTTGATCTCTTGATTCTATCCTGAAGTTGTTAGGCCTGCCTGCCTGCCTGCCTCCCTCCCTCGCTCCCTCCCTCCCTCCTTCCCTCCCTCCCTCCCTCCCTTCCTTCCTTCTTTCCTTCCTTTCCCCCTACTGGTGTTTGAATAATAAATTTCCTTGATTTTTCCCCATCCCTGATATTCCTTCTTTCTGGCTTTTTAAATGTTTCTTATGTGATTCATCAAGTTTTTCATTTTTAACATTTTTTTAAATTTCATTGCAATATCTTCTTCCCTGTTATTATGTCATTTTTTATTATGGATTTTCTCATCTGTTTGCTGATATTCTCTTTCTATTACCTGGACATTTCCAGGTTCTGGATTGAATTCATTTGTTTGTTTATATCCTATTGAAAGTCACTTGCCATTTTCACTAAAAGCACTTGAAGTCTCCACATGAGGTTTTATTTATTTATTTATTTATTTTTGATGTGCTTGAGTTCAGTAGTCAAGAAGTTATGATCTTTAGGAATCATGTTATATTTATCATGTTTTTATTATGTTATTTGTACATCTGTGAGTTTACATATCTCTTCTAGTTCTAATGGGTAGCTTTATTGAAAAACTCATTCTTCAGAGTTCAATCCCCAAAACCACTCAGAAAGATAAGAAACTGAGCTAACAGCTATAGTGTCAAATGCTAAATGACTTTACAGTAATTACTCTTAATAAGTAATTATCTTAAATAGAATAAAGTTGGGGCATAAGAAATGACTCAATAAGTTTAGTTTGCAGTACCCATGTTGGATAGCTGATAGCTCGAGCTCCAGGGGATCTGACATCCTCTTCTGGCTATAGCAGGGATTCACATATTAACTTCAACACACCCACAGGCAGACTCACATACATACACTTACAAGAAATTAAATCTTATAAGTATGATGAAGTAAAAATGCTGCTAAAAGTTTTTAGCTATAACAGAAGATGAAACACTAGAGCTCCTTTCTCAGGCTTCAAACTTGAGATGGCTATTTATATGGAGGGGAATGCAATTTCTGGACTTGTGTCTTCCTTTTCATGCCCATGCTGAGCTTGTATTTGCTATGTGCTGGATGCCTGACACATCTTCATTCTAGTGATTTTCCTTACGTTTATCCTTAGATTCTCTCTGGCCACGCTTTGTACTGTATGGCTGAGGTGGGCTTGTGCCCAAGGGTTATACCCTTGGGTTGGCTAATGATCTAGCTGGTGGGCTGATGTGGAGCAAGGCAACAAGCGTCCATTGATGCTGAGAGTTCAGACTTGTACAACCAATATGAAAATCAATATACCTCAGGACCCAGCTATACCAAAGGACACTCCATCCTATCACAAAGACATTTGCTCAACTATGTTCATAGAGGCATTACTCATAATAGCCAGAAACTGAAAACAAGCTGGATGTCCCTCAACTGAAGAATGCATTAAGAAAATGACATCATAAAACTAGCAGGCAAATGGATGAAACTAAAAAGAAAATGATCCTGAGTGAGGTAACTCAGACCCAGAAAGACAAACAAGGTATGTACTCACTTATAAGTGGATACTGGCAGTTAATTAAATGATAATCATTCTATAATCAACAACCTAGAGAGGTTCGGTATCCAGGAAGGTACTAAGGAGGACACATGGATCTTCCTGGGAGGGGAAAATAGATAGGAAAACTTGAGTCAGGGTGGGGGCAGAGTGGAGGCAAGAAGAGAAAGATCAGATGGTAAAGGGAAATAAAGATGGGTTTGAGGGGTGGAATGAGCATAGAGACAGTTGCTGTATGTCTAAGGTAGGTACTGTCATCCTTCTCAGACTCCCTACATTGTAACCCTGTGGCTGGCTAATAATCTAGCTGGTTAGTACAGCCTACCCATCAAATGAAGAACATCTGAGGAGCATATGAGGAGCAGTATGGAAGCCTAGTACAGTGTAAACTTCCTATCATATACAAAGGTGATCCTAATGAAGTCTCAAAATATTGAGGGAGATGGAACCCCTACTGGCCATGTCTTGTCATCCAAATGAAGCTTCCAGTGCAAGAACAGGGTTTCATCCAATTAAGTCATTGGCCAAAGCAATCTTAAGAAAATCCAGGTGTTGCCAAGACAATAGGTTGCTTTATACAAACTGAGTGCAAGACCCCATTGTTGAAGACAACACACATACAACTCATTGAGCACGGAAAGGCTGAGGTGGTACCAACATAAAACCTTCACTCCATGATCTAGCATCTATGACATAGAAAGATACCCTGCAGGATACCAGAAGAGAAAAGTAAACACCAACCCAACCATAAAACCTTCGATCTACAATCTATCGTACCTGCAAAATATACTAGGGCAATAGGGGCACAAACCTTTTCGTAGCAACCAACAAACCAATGTCCAATTTGACTTAAAGCCCTTTCCATGAGATACAACCCAAATCAAACACTGCTGAGTGACCAAGAACCAGAGTCTAGAAAGCTCAAAGACCTAAGGTAAAACCAAATACTGCTAGTCTTAGAAAAAAAAAAAAAAAGGCTCCTAATGACATTCTGCTATATTCATAGATTAATGCCTTCTTAAGCCATCACCAGAGAGGCTTCCTCCTGCAGCAGATGGGAAGGAATAGAAATCCTCAGCAAGAAATTACACAGAGAGATTTGGAACCACGGAGCTGTAAAGGGGATATCTTCCCCTCAGAGTTCACCCCCTGGCAAAGGAGGCAGGGGGGTGGGGGAGACAGAGGAGGTGGAGAACACCAGAACAACAAAGTCCTCTGAATTAATAGAATATGAATTCATATGAACTCACAGAGACTTGCAGCAAGCACAAGGATCTGAACCAGGCCCTCTGTCTGTGTGTGTGTGTGTGTGTGTGTGTGTGTGTGTGTGTGTGTATAACAGATTTCAGTTTAGTACCTTAATGGGATTCCTGAATGTGTAAATGAGTAGAGCTCTGATTTTTAAGCTTTCTCTCAAGGCTCTTTTATTTTTATGTTATCTTGGCTTGTCCAACTTCTACCTGATAGTTTTCATTTTACCTTATAGTTGATTATGTTTTGTTGCTATTTCCAAGAAGCTAGATCTTTTGTAATGAGAGTTATACATAGAGTAAATCCAGATGTGAGAGGAGGTAAGGAGCAACTGGGAAGAATAAAGGGAGGAAAAACTATATTCAGTTTAGTAATAACTAGAAGGACAAGAAGGAGGAGGAGAAGGAGGAAGAGGAGGAGTAAAAGGAGGGGGAGGAGGGGAGGATGACGACAACCTGCATTCACATTGTTAAGTCATCTCAAGTACCAATTTTAATCACTACTATACTGGACACTGTTGTGCATGTTCACTAGCACAGAGTCTTTGGGCTCTACAGTAGTGAACATAGGTAGGGGTTTCAGAAATGGTGTACCTACTGACCTCGGGCTCAGGGTTAATCTCAGTTGATAATTCTGCTCTCAGCCCTCAAGGGCAAGGCTAACTCTACCTACTTACTTCAAAGCTGGAACCACCTCTTCCCTCCTCCAACCTGTATACTTTGATGGCCTTCATCCCTCTGACTTTGCAGGTTTTTTCCTAAGGATGACTCTCATGTTGAGGCTGGAGCAGGTTAAATTTAGATTCTCTGGTTTTCAATTACTCCTCCAGAGTATCTCAATTTTAAACAACCGTTTTTTGTTTTTTTGTCTTTTGGGTTTGTTTTTTTCCCCTCAAGATGATTCCTGTCTATAAGCCAATGAATCACACTGAGTGTCAAATGGTTTTTCTACTGTTGATGTGTCCATCAGAAAAATCTGGTTGTCATGACAAGCCAATCCTCATGTACACTAAGTGATGCTATGTAAAGCTTGCTCCCCAATTTAAAGCTATTGGTTAAATAAAAATGTGTATAGCCAATTACTAGGGAGAATAGAAAGAGGCAGAGTTTGAATTAGCAGGCTGGGGTCACAGGTAGGCATCCCAAGGAAGGAGGAGAGAGGAGAAGGAGGAGAAAGGAGGGTACAAGAAAGAAGGAGAGGAGAGAAGGTCTCCATTAAATGTGATGGACCAGGAGCATGTGGCCAAGTGAAATGGGCCCCTGGATTGACTGCTGGAGCAGAAGTAACAAGCAAGACTCAAACAGCAAGTACTTGAGGAGAGCAGCTGGGGAAGTAGCCAGTCTAGCATGTAGAAGGATAGACTAGGAGTGATCCCCCAGTAACTGTGCAGACCTGATTAAATAAATGCATAGGACTCTGGACAGGTCATATTAATCCCTAATAGAATTTATTAAAATCCATTTTCAACCATCATCTCATGAAACCTAAGATTTGTTTGCTATATGACAAAACATTTCCTCATGCCAGATAGAGGGTCTACAACAGACCAAAGTATAGATACCACCAATGTCCAGCTTGGTGAACCAGTGAGCGTTAATGGGGTTAGTAGAAAAGTATGGGCAAAGGTTTACTTATGGAGCAGAAATGACAAAAAGACAGTTACATCCCCAAAACCCACCCCAACAAGGCTCACAGATCACAAACCTGGAAAGCTGAAGCCCAATGCACTACCTGCTGGCAGCTCAAAAGCTTAGAGAGTTCCCTTCTGGGCACAGTTGGTCTAAACCTCTCCCAGGCAACTCAGCTAGTTTCTGCTTCTTCCAGGCAGCTGGCCTGCTTTGAGAGTCTTCTTTGTAGTTTAATTTTGCTTCCTCTTAGAGGGACTCTCAGCTTACTATTAATTACTCTGACAGGAAGGAACCTAGTGAATCCTGTCAGTTTCAGGGACTCAGTGAAGGTATTTTGAGTGATTGACCTTCCTGTTTAAGGAACTTCAGTGCTGAATTGAGTAGTTTAGTCTTAGAGGAAGCTGTCATCAAAGACAAAGCTGGTGATGGCTGTGGGAGATTGTTCTGAGGACTCGTGGGCATTTGGTTGTGTTTTGCCAGAATCCATCTGATTACCGTTGGGATGAGATCCCTGCTGCACTCCACCAGGAAAGGAAACATGTGGCTTGGGCCCTGTGTGTCCTGGCTTCATTTTTGAAATGTTGCAGTCTTTGGTTCCACACTTTTGAATTCTAAGAATCTCCAACGTTCTTCCTTGGTTCAGAAGTACTTATTTTTTGTCTAACAATTACCCTTCATCTGATCTCACTGGCAATTTCCACTCTGCCAATTGACCCAGAACCCTGTATCCTCTCTTCAATGATCTTTTACATAATTCTTACGCCAAGTACTGTCATTCCAGATAATTTAAGAGAAACATGTAACATGATATGCATGATTTCTGTGGTTCATTTAGTGCCCTGTTTGAAGCAGTTCACTTTCTTTATATTAAAGGAATTAGAACACAGGACTGTGAGCTAAGCCTCATTTCTCACATGTAAAGTAGAACTTGTCTAAAAATGACAAAGTAGGATAACATCCATGACACTCCCTGGAACAAAATTGGGTGCAAAACAATTGACTTTTTCAAAATCACAAGTAATGAGTTTTTATGTGTACAAAGAGATGCATTCAAGGGCAGCTAAATAAATTCCGTGCTGTGTTATTTCTTCAGTGTGAAGAGTGATTCTCTCCAAACTTTCAGAGGCAGAGCTAGTGACTGACTTCTAGCAGAGAGGAGATAGGATAGGTGCCACTTTTAAGATTAGATCATGAAGAAATACTATGACCTGGATCCAGCTTGGATCCACTCACCTGGCACATTTATATTCATATTCACATTTATATTCTCTCTGTGTCCCTCCTCCCTCCCTCCCTCCCTCTGTCTCTCTTTCTCCTTCTCTCCCACTCTGCCCACCCTCCAAACCCCCCAACCACCCACCTATTTTTTCTTGGGAAAACCAGCTGTGTTTCCATTATTACACACTGGTAGCTCATTGTAGAGACACCTTAGGCCCATCAACAGTCATGAGTGACCAATGAAAGCAGGCCTTTTTCTGGTGGGACCTACGATGAGTGCAGCTTGGCAGATACCAAATTATATTCACTAGGGAGAGAGATCAGAACCTAAAACCAAGCAGACTAGCCACCATGGGCTTCCTGATGCCCAGAAGTTTTGAGTAGTTTGTTAACTAGTGAAAAGACATCAAGTAGATGACCGAGCAAGGTCACTTGGTGACAACTGATCATAAAATTTGCTGTGATTATAATGTGCTTTTTACCTTCTTCCTTTGAAATCAGTCAGACCAAATCCATAAAATACAGGAACTCCTAAATAATCAAGTTTCCTCTGTTGTACCCACTTTTGGACTGCAAAGAAAAATTTAACAGGAAACAATATTTAGAAAGGCATTTTTGCCTTTGTAAAGATGCCAAGGCATATTTATCAAACCAAAATAGTCATTAGACATTCTAAGAAAACAAAAACTTAAATATATATACTATATCTATCCATGATTTGAAACTTTTTTATTAGTACAAAATATCTCTTTTTAAACTAAATTAATAGTGCCATAAAAGACATAGTCTTACAAAGTACATTGTTATCATTCCTTCATAAATATTTCTATTCATAAAAACAAATCATTTCATCATAGGCTAGCTAAATTTCTACATATAACACACATTGACTACAAACTGTGAGTGCCTTCCCCACCATTACCTACATGTCAAAGGCTAAAATCATGTTAGTCCACAAAATACAAATTGAGCAGAAAAAACTCCTGACTGTTTTGTATAAATTTAGCTTACCCCCCCCCAAAAAAAATCCTAATTGAATTGTTTAATCCAGTTAAACAATCAATCAGGTAGTGTAATCACCATTCTTATTTCTCTGCCATATGTGTTTCATGCTAAAGACAGCTTTCCTGATAAAACAATCAAATGTAATAGAGTCTATTTGTCACTCTGACACAGTTAAGGCAGTTGGTGGCGACTACAATCAGAATGTTTAGAAGCTTTATTAAGGGAAGAAAAGTTAATTATTCAGGCCAGATCCATCATTCTTTCTCCTCAACAGGATATAAAGGAACCTGGCCACACCAGTTGTTATGGCTCCTACGAACTCCAGCATTTGACTTAACTCTTGGAAACTTTTTCACTTTTCTTCAAATCTGCTTATAATCATTTCACATTCAAATCTGCACCAGTAGTACTTATTTATGATATCTAACTTCAAATAATTCCCAACATTCACCTTTCTAGTATTTTCTTAAAAAATCTCAGCATTTAATCAGTTACAAATACTTAAATCCACTTTACAACCATTCCCTCCTTGTGTGTGTGTGTGTGTGTGTGTGTGTGCGTGTGTGTGTGCGCGTGTGTGTGTGTGTGTGTGTGTATTATCTACCTACTTTACATTTGCCACTATACCCTTTCTATCTAAATACATCTTTGTGAAAGAAATAATTTCATTCTACAATCTTTAAATGCTTAGAAAACTCTTGATAATTCAACAAGTCAGCATGTTATGTAAAGTAGTAGAAAAAAAAAACTTTGAGTTAAAATATATAACCCATTATGTGTGGCATATCAAGATTTGTATATCATCTGCCTTGCTTTTATATAACAGTTAAATATATTACATTATAGTACAATTTCTTATGGAAAAGAATTTTCCAGAAGGCCAGAAAAAGACCAAAATGTTAACATTCACTTGAGCAAGTGTATACATGGCAGTAGCTGGTTAGCTAATTTTACTTACTACATTCTCTTTTTGCAGCTCTCTGATAAAATTTAAGCTCTGAAAATAATGGGCCATTTTCTTGATATTCCTATGAAAGAAAAACAATAATTAATTTTACTAGGAAGAATTATTCTAAAGATAAATTATATTTCAACTGTGAAAATATAAGGCTCCATATGCAAAATATGTAATAGTTATAGAATTCCTCTCACCAAAAATAGGCACCAGATTTCTACTAAAAAAAAAAATAATTAAACCACTAAATTAACTTGAAAAGTCCCATTTTAGACAACATACTGTATTGCAATCCTAACATAGTCTTACACATGAAAGAAGTCATCTGCAAAGTACCAAAAACTGTGTCCACGAACAAGCACAGCTGTATACCAGTATGTCCTTCAGGGCAGGCACACTGGAAAATACTGTGGGATCTCCTCATACATGTCTTTCACTGTCTACTGCATATTATTCATTGTGCTATGCACAGGGCACATGAACAAAAGTGGAATTCTATGACACACTTTAGAGCTTCACTACCTAAAGGAGTGAAGGAAAGAGTACAGGAAGACAAGTCAAGTACAAGACATGGGACAATATGGTGCAATGGCTCCCCAGTTTTCACACACTAATGTGTGTAAGTGAAATACATGCTTTATTACTCTGCACCTACAGAAGTTAAGGTGAGAAGTATTTTTAGAAGAATAAAGCAGAATAAAACAAATACAAGAATATAAATACACGAAAAAAACTTACCAGTTTTATGACATGTCTTGCATCTTTGTTTGGTTTATTTGTGGGGAAAGCTGAAGGGGAAAAAGGACAATTGAAAAATAATAGTTATTCTATATCTTTGAATATCTATCATATAACAGAGAAACCATAGATCTCTTAGTAAGTAAAGTAGATTATACACAAAGCCTCTTATAACTGTGGTACCATCTCTACTATACAAAAGGTGCTATTGAAGCTGAGGAAATGGAATAAATTTCTCAGAAAGAAAAATAGATTGAAGTCTGAAACTTTTATCTGACACAGGACACATTACTTAACATAGTCCATATTCAAGCACTCAAACATGGGAAATAAACAGATAACATTAAACACATCATCCAAGTATAGGGGAAGGTAGGAAAGCTAAAACAGATGTGATTGAGCATGGTGAAGGAGTCCCAAGGATACAGTTCTTATATCCACATCAGAGTGGACTTCTCATTGATCTAGTTGCCCAAATGAGCCATGTTTCTGTAAAGACCACTCATCCATTCTCTTGTAAGGAGTTCCTTATCCATGCTTCTAAAAGTAACCCCAATAAACTCATTGGTCTGCTAAACTCGTTTTGAGTGAACTCTTTGCTTTGGTGTATCCCTGTCATTATATTAGGGTTTCCCCAGGAAGTGACACAGAATACATGATGCATGAACCCTACTCAAAACCAAAGATAACGGAAAGAAAAAATTGCAATGGACAATAATATATTCAACTAATGGCTGATCTATCTGTCTGTGGGTGGAATGGCAGAAGGGGCAATCCTGATATAGCTGCCTTTCCCCATGTTGTAAGGGATGGTATGGCTTCTCCAGGTAGTGATAGCTGCATATTTTTTGCTATGTTTGGTAAGACATGCAAGCAAGCCTGAACAATCTGAGCTAGGAACCCCAGGGCTGTTGTCTTCCTTTATATGGTATGGGATGACATGCCTCCATGAAGAATGGGATATGTCTTATGCCCCCAAACATTCCAGCTGACCTGAGAATATATCACAACCCTTTGAAACCAGGATGTATGGAAGTGATCCTAAGCCAGATATAGTGTCAATTGTATGGCCTCAGTTATGAGCACTAAGACAACTGAAGCTGATCTGTTTGTCCCGAAGGAACTGGTCTAAGTGACAAAAAGCGAACAAACAGAAACAACCACGTGGGTAGTATCTTCTACATTAACCTTTAACTTGGCAGGAAAGGGGCAGGGATGAGACCAAAAAGGCTTTCCTGACATTCAAAAACTTAGATTCCTGGAGCTATTCAGTGATAAGGAAGAGGAAGATACTGAAGTAATAGAAAACATTCTTCTGGTCCAGTGTTCATACAGAGGAAGGGTGAACATCCAAGATTCTGCATTCAGATGGAAGTCTTAACCATGGCCTAGTAGAGTAAACTATAATCCTCACAAATACACTTCACCTGGACTGTGTGACTGGGGTAAACTTTTAAGTAGGCGATGAAGGAGCCCATTCCCAAGCCTGGCTCATGAGATTATTGAACATAGGGTGTATGGGGTCAGTCTGGATGACATGGAAAAAGAAAATACATATGAAATTACCCACCCCTTATTCAAACAAAGGCTGCATAACGTAAGGCAATCCATACAAAAGCAGGCCTAATAGACTGGTTCATATGTGCGAGCCATTAGCCCCTTGCTTATCACTGACTGAAGTTCCCATGAGCATTGCTAACTGGAAGACAGGAAAAGACAAATACTCCTGAGGGAACTGGGCATGTTAGAGGCAGTAGCTGCTGGCTCATTCACTGGGTTTATAGAATGATATACACAGGAGAGTTAAGAGGTTGATTAGTAGGGACCTGGAGGGACTGGTAAGGAGTTTTAGAGGCTTTGCTTTGTGGTGAGAAGTGATCTTAGGAGTTAGGGGAGGTTCTCACACATTGCCATGTGGGCACACATGTAAATAAATCAAGATTGCAAGTCTTGGTGAGTGAAGGAAATGTGGCAGCATTTATGTCACGGCAGAATTCTTAGGAAAAGAGTCTAACAGTGTACTGGCTAGTTTTGTGTCAACTTGACACAGCCTGAAGTTATCACAGAGAAAGGAGCTTNAGTTAGAGAAATGCCTCCATGAGATCCAGCTGTAAGGCATTTTCTCAATTAGTGATCAAGGGGGAGAGGTCCCCTTGTGGGTGGGACCATCCCTAGGCTGGTGGTCTTGGTTCTATAAGAGAGCAGGCTGAGCAAGCCAGGGGAAGCAAGCCAGTAAAGAGCGTCCCTCCATGGCTTCTGCATCAGCTCCTGCTTCCTGACCTGCTTGAGTTCCAGTCCTGACTTCCTTGGTGATGAAGTGTAAGCTGAATAAACCCTTTCCTCCCCAAACTGTTTCTTGGTCATGATGCTTTATCCAGGAATAGAAACCCTGACTAAGACAAACAGAAAACCAAATTATATCCTAGTAAGCTTCCAGAAACCTTGAGGGCCTGATCAAGAAGGCTGGAGCACAGATGACTACAACAGCACAGGTGACAAAGCTTGTGCTTGTCTTCAAGTGGGACAAAATACCCTCAAGGATTGTACAACACTCTCCCTGCAAGAAAGAAGAGGGAGGTGTGGATTGTTCTTTCAACCCAGAGTCTGTTCAGTAGCTAGGTATGGCCAGTGGGGAGGCAAAAACTGCGGGGTGTTTGAACCCCATCAAAATCAAGGACTCACTTCACTAGCAGTCGCACCACACATGAGAACATCCCTACCCTTTCTCCACCCTTGGCTTTTGGTTGGGCCAAAAAGTACAAGCTGCTGCTAACCCATCAGGTGTAAGGAGATGTACAGCATCCTGGCAAAGTGTCCCAGGAGGAGGAACTAGAGAAGCTCACAGAGAATGACAGTAATTGTAGGGAGCTGAATACAGTAGATTCTTTCATGAAAGAACCTGTGTGCAGACTGATCCTGTGCCACAGTGCTCCATACCCAAATACCACAAGGAGAGAACTGGTCTCCCAGGAATGTGGACACTCATATGACCACTATTTCAGTTCTCAGGGACCTGCCTGATGACTTCAGGACACAGGAACCAAGGAGCAGCCTGTGACAGGATCCTTCCCATTTTCATATGTGCCAGTAGCTGATCCTTTGCCACAGAGTTCCATATCCAAATACCATTGAGAGAGAGCTGGCCTCCTAGGAGTGCCAACACACAGGTAAACACAGGTAAAACCACCACTTCTGCTCAAAATCCTGGCTCAAGGGGAACACGCCCAAAGCCATTAGGACACAGGAACCAAGGAACAGCTGGGGACAGGATTCTTCAGCTTTCCTTATGCACCCTGGAGCTGGCCCTGTGGCAAACCTCTCTATACTCAAATTCCTTCTAGAGAGGACTGGTCTCCCAGGAGTACTGACACACAGGCTTGCAGGGAGGAAAAGCCACAGTCAGAGACAGCAAGCCCAGCTAACACCAGAAATAACCAGATGGCAAGAGGCAAGGGCAAGAACAAAAGCAACAGAAACCAAGGCTACTTGGCATCATCAGAAGCCTGCTCTCCCATCAAAACAAGCACTGGGTAAAACAACACACCAGAAAAACATGACTCTGATTCAAAATCACATCACATGATGATGACAAAGGACGTTAAGAAGGACTTAAATAACTCCCTTAAGGAAATACAGGAGAATACAGGTAAGCAGGGAGAAGGCCTTAAAGAGGAAACACAAAAAATCCTTAAAGAATTATAGGAAAACATAATCAAACAGGTGAAGGAATTGATCTAAAAATGAAAATATAAACAATGAATAAATCACAAAGTGAGACAAACTTGCAGATAGAAAACCTAGGAGAGATCAGGAATCATAGATGCAAGCATCACCAACAGAATATAAGAAACAGAAGAGAGAATATCAGGTGCAGAAGATATCATAAAAAACATTGACACAACAGTCAAAGAAAATGGAAAATGAAAAAAACCTCATAACCCAAAACATACAGGAAATTCAGCACACAATGAGAAGACCAAACCTAAGGATAATAGGTATAGAAGAGAGCAAAGATTCCCAACTTAAAGGGCCAGTAAATATCTTCAACAAAATTAAAGAAGAAAATTTCCTTAACCTAAAAAAAGAGGTGGCCATGGAAGCCTACAGAACTCCAAATAGTTTGGACCACAAAAGAAATTCCTCCTGTCACATAACAACCAAAATGTCAAACGCACTAAACAAAGAAAGAATATTAAAAGCAGTAAGGGAAAAAAGTCAAGTAATATAAAAGGTAGACCTATCAGAATTACATCAGACTTCTCACCAGAGAAAGTGAATGCAAGAAGATCCTGGGCAGGTGTCAGGTAGACCCTAAGAAAACAAAACTGCCTGCCCAGGCTACTATACCCAGCAAAAGTCTCAATTACCATAGATGGAAAAATGAAGATATTCCATGACAAAAATAAATTTACACAACATCTTTCCAGAAATCTAGCCCTACAAAGGATAATGGATGGAAAACACCAACACAAGGAGAGAAACTACACCCTTGAAAAAGCAACTGATATTGACAGAACATTTCATCCTAAGTCAAAAGAATATACTTTCTTCTCAATACCTCATGGTACTTTCTCCAAAGTTGACCATATAATCAGTCAGGCCTCAAAGGATACAAATGATCCCACGCACCCTATCGGATCATCATGGACTAAGGCTGGTCTTAAATTCCAACAAAAGCAAGAAAAAAACAGAAATAGACATGGAAGCTGAACAATACTCTACTCAATGATAACTTGGGCAAGGAAGAAATAAAGGAAGAAATTAGACATTTTAGAACTTAATGAAACTGAAGACACATACATCATACCCAAACTTATGGCATACAATGAAAGCAGTTCTAAGAGAAAAACTCAGCTCTGAGTGCCTCCAAAAGAAACTGGAGAGAGCATATGCCAGCAGCATGATAACACACCTATAAGTTCTAGAACAAAAAGAAGCAAATTCACCCAAGAGGAGCTAAACAGCAGGAAGTAATCAAACTCAGGGCTGAACTCAACCAAATGGAAACAAAAAGGATTATACAAAGAATCAAGCAAATCAGGAGCTGGTTCTTTGAGAAAATCAACAAGATAGATGACCCCTTGGCCAGAATAACTAGAGGGCACAGGGACAGTATCCTAATTAACAAAATCAGAAATGAAAAGAGAGACACTACAACAGAATCTGAGAAAATTCTAAGCATACACTCAACAAAACTCGAAAACCTGGATGAAATGGACACTTTTCTAGACAGATACTAGGTACGAAAGTTAAATCAAAATTAGATAAATAATCTAAACAGTCCCATAGTCCCTAAAGAAATAGAAACTGTCACTAATAGTCTTCCAACCAAAAAAAGTTCAGAACCAGATGGGTTTAGTGCAGAATTCTATCAGACCTTCAAAGGAGACCTATTATCAATACTCTTCAAACTATTCCACAAAATAGAAACAGAAGAATCACTAACCAATTCGTTCTATGAAACCACAATTACTCTGATACCTAAACCACACAAAGACAAAAAGAACTTCAGACCAATTTGCCTTATGAATATTGATGAAAAAATACTCCATAAAATTCTCACAAACTGAATCCAACAACACATCAAAATGATCATCCATTATGATCAACTAGGATTCATCCCAGGGATTCAGGAATGACTTAACATATGGAAATTGATCAACATAATCCACTATATAAACAAAATTAAAGACTTAAACCACATAATCATCTCCTTAGATGCTGAGAAAGCATTTGANAAAATCTAACACCCCTTCATGATAAAAGTCTTGAAAAGATCAGGAATTCAAGACCCATACCTAAACATAATAAAAGCAAAATACAGCAAACCAGAGGCCAACATCAAACTAAATGGAGAGAAATTTAAAGCAATCCCACTAAAATCTGGGACTAGGCAAGGCTGCCCACTCTCTCCCTACCTATTCAATATAGTACTTAAATTCCTAGCCAGAGCAATTAGACACAAAAGGAGATCAAAGGGATGCAAATTGGAAAGGAAGAAGTGAAAATATCACTATTTGCCAATGATATGATAAGTGACCCGCCTAATTCCACCAGAGAACTCCTAAACCTGATAAACAACTTCAGCAGATAACTCAAACAAATTAGTGGCCTTCATCTACACAAATGATAGACAAACTGAGAAAGAAATTAGGGAAACTACACCCTTCACAATAGTCACAAGTAATATAAAATACCTTGTTGTGACTCTAACTAAACACTGCTTGTGGACGTTGTACATCGTGGTGCGGAGCCTAGTGCGCACCACGATGTACAACGTCCACAAGCAGTGAAAGAACCCAGATGTCCCTCAACAGAGGAATGGATACAGAAAATGTGGTACATTTACACAATGGAGTACTACTCAGCTATTTAAAACAATGAATTCATGAAATTCGTAGGCAAATGGATGAATCTGGAGGATATCATCCTGAGTGAGGTAACCCAATCACAAAAGAACTTACATGATATGCACTCAGTGATAANTGGATATTAGCCCAGAAACTTAGAATACCCAAGATACAATTTGTAAAACACATGAAACTCAAGAAGAAGGAAGACCAAAGTGGATACTTCATCCCTCTTTAGAATGGGGAACAAAATACCCATGGAGGGAGTTACAGAGAGAATGTTTGGAGCTGAGATGAATGGAAGGATCATCCATAGACTGCCCCACCCGGGGATCCAGCCCATAATCAGCCACCAAATGCAGACACGGTTGCATATGACAGCAAGATTCTGCTGACAGGACCCTGATATAGCTGTCTCTTGTGAAGCTATACCAGTGCCTGGCAAATACAGAACTGGATGTTCACAGTCATCTATTGGATGAAACACAGGGCCCCCAATGAAGGAGCTAGAGAAAGTACCCAAGGAGCTGAAGGGTTCTGCAACCCTATAGGAGGAACAACAATATGAACTAACCAGTATTCCCAGAGCTCATGTCTCTAGCTGCATATGTAGCAGAAGATGGCTTAGTAGGCCATCATTGGGAGGAGAGGCCCTTTGTTGTGCGAAGATTATATGCTTCAGTACAGGGGAATGCCAGGTCCAGGAAGTGGGAGTGGGTGGGTTTGGGAGAAGGGTGGGGAGAAGGGGGCAGGATATAGGAGACTTTCAGAATAGCATTTGAAATGTAAATGAAGAAAGTATCTAATAAAATAAGAAATAAAAAGAAAGTGACTTTAGAACACAAGCAGAAAGGAAAGGCAGCAGGGGCTGAATAAATGGATGGCTCATTGGTTAAGAACACTGGTTGCTCTTCCAGAGGTCCTAAGTTCACCAGGGACCACAGGAAGCTCACAGCCATTTAAAATGGGATCTGATGCCCTCTTCTGGAATGTACTATATGAGCACACAGAGCATACATACATAAATAAATAATTAAAAAAAAAAAAAGAAAAGAAAAGACAGTGGAGGCATTTAAGATGCAACTCTATGTATCTCAGTAATAAATGATATTATCCAAAAAAAGAAAATGAAATACACAGAATACCCAAGATACAGTCCACAGAACTCAAAATGCTCATCAAGCTGAAGTGCCAGTTCCACTTGGGATAGAAAAGAAAGGAATCAGAAATGGGGAGTGAGGGAGGGACCCAGTAGGGAAAGTGGACAGAGTGGGGCAAAGTGTGGGGGAGAGGGGAACCTGATCTGGTATAGAGTGAGGAAAAAGGACTGAAGCCCTGATGGCCAAGAGAAAGAATGGAAACAGCAACCTCAGGAAATGCACCAAAGACCTGAGAGGTAAGAGACTCTCAGGAATCAAAGGGAGGGACCTTAGATGAAATGTCAGACAGTAGGGAGAGGGAACTTATAGTAAACCCCCCCCCCCACAGCAGGAAGACAGGGCATCAAGTGAGGGATGGGGTTGCCATTCCACAGTCACATCTATGACCCATAACTGTTCCTATCTGAAAGAATTACAGGGATGAAAATGGAGAGGAGTTGTGGGGCAATGGGCTATGCATAGACAGCCTTGTCTCCAGTCAAGCTTATGTCTTGAACCCCGGTGGGACCCGGTGGGTGGTAATTTCCACCTACATGGGACAGAAGGCATTCCATCATGTCTCCTGGACCCTTGGCTTCTGTTGAAGTTACGACCCCACAGCCCCCACAGCCCCCACAGCCCCCACAGCCCCCACAGCCCCCACAGCCCCCACAGGAGAGTCCTGTGGCTATCAGTCAGGTAGGAACAGCACCAAGCCTTCCCACATGCAAATAAGGTTTCCCCCAAACTCTCAGTCTAAGCCAATAAGAGGTACCTGCTGTCGAACCCTGAATCACCCCAGAACTGTATATGAATCCATCCAGGGAATTAAAGGTGCTCGAGAACTATTCCTTCGTCTGAGTCTTTTGTTCCAAGAGCTGTATGTAACACTTGGGAAGAGAGCTTCTCTCCTGAAGCACTACCTGTGGTCCCTCTGCACTCCTCACTGGAGTGCACTCCTCACCCAGCTCAGTCCTCAGTTCAGAGTGGCTTGGGAGTTACCTAGCCATTTAGTCTCCCTGCCTGCACTCACTTCCCTTCACTGGAACCCTCGCACCTGGCCTGGACAGAGATCTCCATGGAAGACCTCTGGTACCCAGGCCCACAAGGAATCTGAGGAAAAAAAGGTCCAGCGACAGGCCCAAATTGGGATCCAGCTCAAGGGGAGGTCCCAAGGTCTGATACTATTACTGAGGCTATTGAGCGCTCACAAAAAGGGACCTAGCATGACTGCCCTCCAAAAGACCCAACAAGGAGCTGAAAGAGTCAAATGCAGATATTTGCACCCAACCAATGGACAGAAGCAGCTGACTCCTCCTGTTGAATTAAAGAAGGTTGAAAAGAGCTGAAGAAAAGGGTGATCCTGTAGGAGAACCAGCAGTCTTAATTAATTTGGACTCCCTAGATCTCTCAAACACTGGACCACCAAACAGACAGCATACACCAGCTGATATGAGGCCCCCAACACTCATACAGCAGAGGACTTCGGGGTCTGTGTTCATTCAGAAATGATGCACCTAACCCTCAAGAAACTAGAGGCCCCAGGGTGTTTAGAGGTCAGGTAGGGTGGGGAATGGGGGCATTCACATGGAGATGGGGTGGGGTGGGGAGGAGGTATGGTTTGTGGAGCAGTCAGAGGGTGGATGGGGGGGCAGGAAATGGAATATGGAGTGTAAAAAATAAATTAAAAATAAAATAAAATGTTTTTTTAAAATGCAACTCTAGCTTCCTGCCCAACCTAATGTAAGAGCTTAGAGGAAAAAGCTTGAGCTCTGAAGTTCCTCTTAGAACCTACAGGGAACCAGGTTAGTGGGTGAACCATCACTTGATAAGCAGAAAAAAAAAAAAAAAAAAAGAAACATGAAATCATTCTGGATTGATGAGACCAAACTGGTTTCTCACAGTAAAAAGCCAAGAAAAACTAAACAACAACAAGAAAGAAAGAAAGAAAGAAAGAAAGAAAGAAAGAAAGAAAGAAAGAAAGAAGGAAGGAAGGAAGGAAGGAAAGGAAGGAAGGAAGGAAGGAAGGAAGGAAGGAAGGAAGGAAGGAAGGAAGGAAGAAAGAAAGAAAGAAAGGAAAAGAGTTTTGTCAACATTTGTAGAATGAGTTGCGATATGTAGTTCCATGAGACTATGCTTAGAGGGAAAGGAAAGGATGAGAGGAAGGAAGAAAGCAGGAAAGGAGAAAGAACAAAATGGCAATAGATGGAGTTCAATTTAGTCAACTATAGCTGTGTATGCCTAGTATCCCAGCTGCTTGGGAGACTGAAGCAAGGAAATTATTGGAGCACCAGAGTTAAGGACCACAAGTTAGACTCTACCAGGCAGTGAGGATGGCGTGCCAACCCTAAAGGACTCTCCTTGCTGACAACCACTGTTGACTACAGCTGGGAAGATGCCCCAGTTTCTAGAAAACCAAAGGCAGACAACATAAAAGCCCTGTGGAAGCTTATATTTACTTCGCCTAGAGCAACCCTCCCCTTTAAAAAACCCCTTTAAAAACATTTTATTTTTATAACTCTGTGTGTGTGTGTGTGTGTGTGTGTGTGTGTGTGTGTGTGTGTGTGTGTATAGTTGAGTGCAGGTACCCACAGAAGCAAGGAGGTGGTGCCTTGTGCCCTGGAGCTGGTGTTACAAAAAGCTGTGAGTCTGTCCCCAACCCTTCCCCAAAGCAATCTTTTAAAGCACAGCAAAAGCTGGTAGGGAGTGAACTCACTAACTGACCTAAGCATCCTCCTGCTGATAAGAGCTCAACTGACCAAGCTAGCCTACACACCTCTCCTTTCTCTGCTGCCTAAACTGATTTGTGGGACTTGGGAGATGGGAACCTGTCACTGGCTGCTGGTGCTAAGAGTTCTGTGGCTGGTCCTCCTGATTCTCTGAGACCTTTGCAACAAAGTGCCAAGAGTGCAACTCCATTGCACTCAAGATCATTGGATCTCATTCAGAAACCAGCCAGTCAACATGACAAGACTTTGTCTCAAAAGTAAAACAAAGGAGAAGTCAATATTGAGTGAGCGTCTATTTCAGTGCCAGTGCCTAGTGCGAGGAAGGCCTGGGGTTTCAAACACAAACACCATGCAGTTTATGGGATGCAGCAAAAGGAATGCTAACCTGGAGATTTATTGCACTGAATGTATACATATGATTAGAAGCTTTAGAATCCATCTTTAAGCTTTTAACTTAACAAAGGAAAAAGAGGGTTCACCAGAAAGATGGCTCAGCAAGAAAAGGCCCTTGCCATTGAGTGCAAGGAGGGAAGGAAGCTCTGCAACTTGTACTATGACCTCCACGAAGTTCACCATGGCATGTGTGCCTTGAGTGTGCAAGCATACAGGTACATGTATACAAACACACACACACACACACACAGGAAAAAGAAAATTGAAGGAGAGTAATACAGGTCACCTAAATCAAGAAGATACCAGCTTTTGAGCATAAAATCAGTGACATCAAAAATAGAAATCTGAAAAAATTAACAAATCACAAAAGCTAGTTCATAGAAAGAAGAACTTGAGAAAATCTTTAAGCTATGCTAACAAGATAGAAAAAAAAACACTGTGCTAGTATCTCACCCACAGGAACTATGATGGACATGTTACTATTAGTCTGCAAAGCCAACAGCAGAATGTTACATACAATGTGGCTGACCCTCAAACCCAAGGACCTTCTAGTTGACTAAAGAAATCTACCAAAGTCTGAAAACACACACACACACA
>NC_034602.1:4213005-4217755 GCF_900095145.1 Mus pahari | reverse complement strand
ACACACACACACACACACACACACACACACACACACACACACACACATTAGCCTTCCAAAATGCAGTGAACCAAGCCCAACCTTACCTGGCCCAGCTGGGTTAACTGGAGAGTTCCATAAACATAGTCTATGAAATTTGCTTTGGTTTAAACTACATCAATACATTAATGGAAAAAGAAATCACTAGTGTAGTGATATTGCTGCAAACATCCCCATCAAAATATTAGACATTCAGATAAAAATTAGTACAGACACAAAGTCTATGTGAAAATTGGCTCAGGGTCTCTTAGGAGACTGAGGCAGGAGGATCCTGAGGCCAGGCTGGTGGAATGGTCGTAGAAGAATAAAAGACACAAATATAAAAAGAAGGAAAGGGGTGGCAGCAGATATAAATGTACAGTATAAAAGAATAATAAAACATACATTAGATAACAGTGAAAACTGAGGTAATATGGATTTCAGAATCAACAACAAACTATAATCAATGAAGGAAAACAAAAAAAAAATTGAACTTCATTTTTTTCCATTTTGTAATAGACACTGTAAATAGAACTTATAAAAAAAACAACAATTTGAGAGAAACTATTTGGAAAGCATACTTTTGACAAAAGACATAACAAAATATACAATGTGCTCTTAAAATTCAAAACCAGTGTCCAGCAAGGGAAATTTCTGGTCAAAGAAGTTTAAGAGATCTTGAAACAACATAGGCTGTTGCCAGTATTTTGTCTCTGGCAGTGCACCAGACATGAGCTCAAGTTGGACAGACTATAGTCCTACAATAGTTTCTACTGGATAGATCAAAGTCAGCATTGCTTAGGAACTTATGAAACGGATTAGGTTCCTGTCTCCAAAAGAAGTCATTCTCATTGCCTCTGGCAGAAGGGACAGAGGGCTCTCCACTGACTTATGCCTGTGGTTGCATATTAAAGCCATGCTGGCCTCCAGGCTCCCTCAGTCCCCATTCACATGTACTTGTTATATATTTCAAAGCCTACACCAGCCTCTTGGCCCTTCACCACTAAGTTAGGCCGCAGGCAGCTCCACAATGGAGGCTCCCTTTATCGTGGGAGAGTTCCCACAGGGCTACTCCTGCTATGGTTGTCGCTTGCTATTTCCTTCACTTCCACTGCCTCCCTAGCCCTGGCTACACCCAGTCTGCTTCTTTTTCTCTCTGCTCTGGACTCTCCCAGATGCCTCTGGATATTGTCCCTCTCTTATCCAAATACCAACCTTCTCCCTAATCCAAGAGCGGTGGATTCTTTACTGCACCCCTTGCAAACAGCCATTGCCCTTGATGAACTTGAAGGTATGTATGACCTTATTACTAAAAATATCACATAATTCAAACATAAAAATTGGAGAAATCAAGTAGAATTGAGTCTCCTCTCTTAAGACTGGCTCTCACCATATCAGAAGGCTCACATAAATACCCTTAAGGATCAAGGAACATCATAGAAAGGCTACAAAGGCAAAGGACAGCCTAGGACGGCTACTATGAGACAGTGTCTTCTAGATATGTCAGGGAATCTACACCCATAAAAGCTCAAAATATAATTGAGACCTATATCATGACTACACCAGTTTATATGCCAACATGGATGGTGGGACATTTCGTAAATCACCAACCAAGATAAAGAGCTACAGCCAATGGATGCTGAGGGAGAGAAAAATCAGCTCTCCAGGGATGAGGTTACCCAATCACAAGCAGCCAGCTCACATACACATGTGAGCAATAGTAATGAACTCAGGTGTGCTTGTGTGTGCGCGATCGCATGCACACATGTGTGTAAAACAGTAATAATTACAGAAGAGAAAATCAAAAATTTAAGAGGGAGTGGAGTCATACATGCTCCTTCCTATAAGTGATAAACCCATCAATATACCAAGCTTGGTCTATTGTTGATGTTCTTCCTAGGATAAATAGACATTTGTTCAGTCTCCACAGGAAAACCATGCAAAAGGCATACATCCCATTTATTTCTCAAGGAACTTTGGAATATGTCCTTTGTTTTAGTTAGGGGTTCCATTTCTGTGATGGTTTGTGTATGTTTGGCCCAGGGAGTGGCACTATTAGGAGGAATAGGTGTGCCACTGTGGGTGTGGGTGTAGGGTTAAGACCCTCACCCTAGCTGCCTGGAAGTCAGTACTCTGCTAGCAACCTTTAGATGAAGATGTAGAACTCCCAGCTCCTCCTGCACTATGCCTGCCTGGATGATGCCATCTTCCCACCTTGATAGACTCAACCTCTGAACCTGCAGTACAGCCTGAATTAAATGTTATCCTTTATAGGACTTGCCTGGGTAATGGTGTCTGTTCACAGCAGTAAAACTCTAAGACAATTGCTAAGCAGAGACACCATGACAAAGACAACTCTTACAAGGAGTGACATTTAATTGAGGCTGGGTTATAGGTTCAGAGGTTCAGTCCATTAACAATCGTGGCAGGAAGCACAGCAGTGTCCAGACAGACCTGGTGCTGGAGAAGGAGCCAAGAGTTCTACATCTTGATCAGAAAAGAGTCAGAAAAAGACTGCCTTCCAGGCAGCTAGGAGGAGGGTCTCAAAGCCCACCCCCACAGTAACACACTTCCTCCAACAAGGCCACAGCCACTCCAAAAAGGCCACATCTCCCAAGGGTACCACCAAGAAAATTCAAACCACCACATCTTTCTAGTATCTGTTGCTCTGAACTCAAAACTACCTCAAATTTTGAAGTCTATATCAGTACAAACAGAAAGACTTTCAGGGACACCTCTCAGGTTAAGAGACTGAATGAGGAGGGAGCAATTGAAATAATAACATTCAGAGTTTGGAAAACTAACTTTTTTAGTTTACTTTCAGTCTAGCAACCAAGAGAGTCTGACGGGACTCAGAAATCTTAAGGCGCATAAACTGACTAGAGGAAAACCTTCTGCTCCCCCCTGAGCACCTGGGACCCTCCAGAGCAAAGTGACCGAGTTACACTTTCTGCTTACTTTTCCAGTTCCCCCAGACACAGGTGAGCAGCATTATGAGGAAGGATAAAAAGGCCTAGCTTCCTTGTCAAACAACCTGAAAAGAAACAGAGAACCAACACTTTAACAAGACCATGGGGGAGAGGGTTTGAGGCTGCCAGACTGGAAAGTATTTATGAACTCCAGTCTCCCTCTCAACCTGCACACTTGAGTAACTAACACTAAGCAGGCCACACTGGGAAGAGTAAAGTAGAGGGCAAAGTGCTAAGTCTTGGGTGGGACACACATGGGGCAGACTTGAGTAACACTGATGAAAATGAACTAACAACACACCAAAACCTAGAGTGTGCTTGTCAAAACCTGAAGGCTGAGCACAACCAGGGCACCTTTCCTGATGTTCATATTCCTAACTATTCATATTCTCTGTTTAAAATAAAAAAGCAATATGAAAATTCTCAAAATATTCAAGATATCCATAATGCAATCTAAAAGCACCAAGTTTAGAAAGAACAAAACAAAGGAAATCAAAAAAGAAACAAAACAAACACTCACATACAAAAAGGCAATCAGCAGTCACCAGGGTGAAAGGACAAGGATATTAAAGCAATCTAACAGATGTGAGAACAACTGTTCTCTGGGCCCAGGCAAGAAAAGGCAAAGGCTTTTGAATGAAACAGAAAGCTAGAGTAACCTAGGAAAGATTAAAAACAACAAACAAACAAACAAACAAACAAACAAATGAAAAACCTACTAGGAAGGATGAAATTATACCTCTGACCGTGAGAACATTGCACCAAGTTATGTTCTAAATTATCAGGTAGTTGGCCTTGTTACAGTTAGACACAATATATGGAAGAGTCATTAAGCCTGATGACAAATCAATAGACAAGTCTCCAGTCTTGAGAACAGACCCAGGAACCCAAGGTCAACAGGAAAGGAGAATATGAGGAGGCACAGAACTAAAGAAGTAAACAATATGGAAAAGAAAGAGTGAATGGAACGAGATTCCAACAACACATGGAACCTGGAGCCTCACGAAGTTCAGAGACTCCCCCAAGGAAAATCATGAAGATTATAATCCTCCATCAGTTATGGTCACACTCCTGGGATCTAAGAATAAAAATCTTTTAAAAGGATCTAGAACAAAACAACACATTATCATTACGAAACAACGACAGAATTGAAGGACTAGATTTCTCATCAAACACCATGAAAAGAAAGGTGTTAGAAAAACACAATTTTAAGCTAGATATTTATCAATAAGACTCTTTCAAAAGGAAGGCTCAGTGATAAAGAAGACGACGTGTAAAAAAGAAAAATGTATAAGAAAATGTGGACTACCAGGAACAAAGGGAGAAAAAATATTGTAGATTGTTGGCTCCTCCCTCTAAGCCTTGTGTTCCGCCTCTTGCAGACAGGTTGGGAGTTTCTCCCTGAAACCCTGGATCTGGACAGCGTCCTCGAACCGCCCACTGTCACCGCCCACCGTCGCCGGACCGCCGCCATCGCAGGACCGCCGCCGCAGGACCGCCCACTGTCGCCGGACCGCCGCCGCTGGACCGCCCCCCATCATCGCGAGAACCCCGTGGCAACTTCTAAAGACTCAAGGGAATGCTGGGAACCCTTCTTTGTATTTAAGCCAGTCCTGACATTAAAGATAAGGGCTTTGATCAGAATGTCTTAGACAGAGCCCAATATTTTCCTTTGCAGCCCTGTTCCTTCTCAGGAGTTCTCGTCCTCCAGTTCGAATCCACAGTGGGTTCAGCAGGCAAGAGTGCGAACCCACCCCAAGGTG
>NC_034602.1:4202165-4212994 GCF_900095145.1 Mus pahari | reverse complement strand
CCCCAAGGTGTTCTGCCCATGCAGACAAGGCGCCGGTCTGCGTGCAGGCAGGAACACTACAGTAGATAGAGAACATAATGGCTTACATATCCTTTTTCCTAGTTTCTTTAAATATATTTGACTGCTGAGGCAAAAATTATAACATGTATTAACAAGACTTTTAATTAATATAAACGGAATGAATAAAATAACTACAACATATCAAATTTGTGCAGTTCTGACGTGTTAAAAGTATAACAAATGGGCTGAGGTACAACTAGGGGTACAGCACTTGCCTAGCACTGGGTTCAACCACTCCAGACACACACACACACACACACACACACACACACACACACACACACACGCACACACAAAAACAGTATAACATCTCAATATTATAAATGACTTACATAAATTTGACAGTATAGATAGAAGGGAAACATTGTTAAAAACTGAAAAGAAAAGTCATTGACAAGCAAATGGCCAGAGCCTATTGACTACGTGGTAGAATTCTAAGAAAACATTTGTAAAGAAGCAATGTTAACCCTATTCACTCACTTCAAGATAGAAAAGGAGAAAGTAGATCAGAATTTGTTTTTATGAAGTTTATGTTACCACTATTCCAATATGTAAACCAGAAAACATGGTAAAGGAAAAGGAATAGAAATGAGAGAGACAGGGTAGAAGAAGAGACATGGTGGCGCACGCCCTTAATCCCAGCACTTGGGAGGCAGAGGCACGTGAGCCTGGTCTACAGAGTGAGTTCCAGGACAGTCAGGGTTACACAGAGAAACCCTGTTTCGGGGGGCGGGGGGAAACAAAAACAAACAAAAAAAAATGAAGAGGAAGAAGAAGGAGAAGGAGAAGGAGAAGGAGAAGGAGAAGGAGAAGGAGAAGGAGAAGGAGAAGGAGGAGCAGCAGGAGGAGGAGGAGGGGAGGAAGAGAGGAACAGGAAGGAGGAAGGGACAGGAAGGAGGTAGGGACAGCAAGAAGAGGAGGGAAGAGAAGGAGGGAAGGACGGGACAGGGAAAGGGGAAAGCTATAGATCAGCAGCTGTCTTTAAAAAGATCAGCAGAAGAAAAAAAACAACAAAAATGAAAACAAAGCAAATCCAGAAATATATATGGATATAAAATATAGATCAATGAGGCTTTATTTGAAGAACACAAGAAATTTCAATATTCAGAATTATCATTTACCATCTACCATAATCAGTCTTAGTACAAATCACAGGGTTCTATCAATTGCTACATAAAAAAAATCATTTGCTGCAGCTAACATCCATTCCTGATAAAAACTTTCTACCTGCTCAAGGAAGCATCTTCTCCATCTTGTTAAACAGCAGCCACAGAAACCAGAACCAGAACCAGACCAGATGAGTGGTCGGATGCTGCTCCCCCTAATGGAGCCAAGGAGCAAAGGGAATCAGCTAGTCAGTGCCACCATCCTACGCAAGCTGCAAGCACTAACCAATGTGACTGGTCAAGTAAACAAATAAGAGAAAGGGAGTGTGGGAGAGAATGCTATGTCTATATACAATACCACCAACATCTGTTAAAAAAAATACGAACAAGAATGTTAACCAAGATCCTAAGATATAAAGAAACAGTGGGGGCTGGAGATGACTCAGTGGTTAAGAGCACTGACTGCTCTTCCAGAGGTCCTGAGTTCAATTCCCAGCAACCACATGGTGGCTCACAACCATCTGTAATGGGATCTGACACCTTCTTCTGGTATATCTGAAGACAGCTACAGTGCACTTATATAAATAAGATAAATTAATTAATCATTTTTTTAAAGGAGGAGGAGGAGGAGGAGAAAGAGAAAAGGAGGAGGAGGAGGAGAGGAGGAGGAGGAGGAGGAGGAGGAGGAGGAGGAGGAGGGGAGGAGGAGGAGGAGGAGGAAGAGGAGAGGAGGAGGAGGAGGAGGAGGAGGAGGAGGAGAGAAGGAGGAATAGAAGGAGGAGGAGGAGGAGGGGAGGGGGAGGAGGAGAAGGGAGAGGATGGGTATGTTCCGTATCCTATTGTGTTGAATTAAAACTGTGATATATTAAAATTTAAAGAAATACGCAAACACAAATCTCACTTTCCTCTATGATAATTTTAAAATATGGATGTACCTGCATATAAGATGAAAATGGTTAGAAAAAATAGAGACCAAAATATTATATAAAATAAATACATAATGTACAAGTTGACTAAAAAATGTATAAAGAAGAACAATAGATGTTTAAAAAACTGTGGACTTCAAGAGGAACAATCTGAATGTGCAGGAAATGAAGAAAGAGAGGGTCAGAACAAGCAGGACAGTCAGGGGCTTACTTCCAACAGTAGATTTGGAGACTTTGACATAAAAGACCCTGGATTTCTGCGTGTTAAATAACTGCACATCATTTTTTTAAACAAATCTTCATACACACAGAATTCCATTCTTTATACCATTAAAGTCTCCAAATTAAAGCTTCTCCTATAAAGTACATAATCAGTTGCACAATGCAAGAATATTTTAGCATAGTTAATTTGCATTCAAAATTTGTTAGTAATAGAATTCTTCTTGGAAGACTGATATACAAAATGAATAGAGCGGGAATGCTTGGTTGGTGAATGGGGCAAGGTGCACTAGAGGCCCTCCCCTCTCTTCCTATACAGCTGGGTTCAAAGGTGACCCATGTGAAGATGTTTTGTCAGTTTATTATAATATTTCTAGGGATAGTTACAGTTTCTGGTTGGTATCAGCTACATTTTATTTTATTTTATTCATTTAGGATAAAAATAAACTGATACCATTCTGGTCATTGAAAATTCTACCAGTGGAACCGCGTCCCTTTTCTCCACTAAGCTGCTTAGGTGCATTGACTCACTGCTGTGATGGCTCTCCCTCGTAGTCAACATGACTCCATCTATTAGAACCAAGCAGCTGCATACACCTGGGAAGGAGGTTTAATTGAATTATTTGAAGAAGGAAGACACATCTCTAACCTTGGCCACACCTTCTGATGGCAGCCTATAGAAAGAACATAAAGAAGAAAACGTTTGCTCTTTACCTACTTGCCCTCACTTTGATGGGCAGGTCCATTCTTTCAGTGGAATTAGAATCTAGCTCTTTGAGAGTCTAGCATTTACTAAAGACCAGCGGAGACCAAAGCCTTGTGTACTGAACAACTACTAGATTCTTGGGACTTTCCATGGCATACAGTCATTGCTGAAGAACTAGCAGGACCAACCTGTAAGGTATTTTAATAAATGACATATATATTCTTCCTTTCAGTTCTGTTTCTCTAGAGAACTCTAATACATTCCTAGGAACTTTAATTACTGGATTAAAAAAAAATCACAGAACAAACCGGTTTTTATCCTTCACTTATATATACAAGAAAAATCTCTCTCAAATTCATGGCCTCCTTTTCTCTTTTCCTCTAACTACTGACATGTGTGTGTGTGGGGGGGTGCATATACATGTATATGTTTATGTATATATTCTGCTCAGTTTGTATCTAACGATAGGTAAATAGATAGATAGATAGATAGATAGATAGATAGATAGATAGATAGATAGATAGATAGATAGATAGATAGAGGGATGCATGGATGGATGGATGGGTGGATGGATGGATGCATGCATGGATTGATTTTTTTTCTTTTAAAAGACAAAGTCTCAATCAGCAGCCCAGGGTACTCTCCAGCTTTTGGTATTCCTCCCAACTAAGCCTCCAGAGAGATTACAGGTATGAGCCACCACACTCAATTCACGTGTTTTAATTCATTTATCCTTTTGATATCTCAGTCATGTTCTTGTATTTTATAATTTTAAAATATGGATATATTAATGACAATCTTAATGACAATCTGCTACAAAATGAAGTCAGGTTATCTCAAGTGTGCATTTCTGTCTCCTCTGTCTCCTAAGAGAAAGAAACTTTGTTGTATTTGGAGACATAAACTTTGATATTGGAAATACAGTCCTATTTCTCTTAACTATCACAGTCTATCTATTTTCTGGGTCTCAAATGAGTTCTCACTTCTTGTATGAAATCTGTATGTTAAGAACCTACTAGCAATCATCGATCCATTCCCGTGTTTTAAAGTCACTTTATAACACACTCAATTCACATTTCAAACAATGGAGGATCTAATTTTTTGCACTTGACACTTATCTTCTAAGATCTGCTAGATACACTGATAATATTCTTGAAACTAATTCCTGATCACTTCCTTACACCAATTCTTTCTGACTTAGGTTTGCTTTACTCCTTTGCTCTATCTGCTACTTCGCCAAAGACGCTACAGGACTTAAAATCATCCTTCATTCACTGGTAAAAGCAACATCCAAGTCCGCTCTGATAACAACCTCTTCTTTTTGAGATATTTCATGGTGCATACAATTTAGACTAAACTAAATAATTTCGGAATACTGAGATCGGATCAAAGGGTCTCAGTTCTCCTGGGATGGAGGTTCTTCTGATTATGGGAGTTCATATAATTTCTTTCCTTCCTCCTCAATCACCGAGCATCTTTCCATTCATTATGTTTCTGTGATTTGATTTCTTTCCAAAGTTTACTGGATGTGATTTTTTCCTATCTACTTCCCAGTATTTTGTAAAGATAGAAGGTTTCTATCATCATAACCATCTTCAGTTTCCTCACATCTGACATTGGGGATCTGAGATAACACATGATCTCTCGAGACTATCAAGTACAATGGATACCTTCCCTTCACATACAAATATTGAAATAACTAACCCATTTCTCATATTCTCTCTCTCTCTCTCTCTCTCTCTCTCTCTCTCTCTCTCTCTCTCTCTCTCTCTCCCCCTCCCCCCTCCTCTCTCTCTCTCTTCTAAGAGAGAGTTCAACTTACTATGTAGCTAAGGCAGGCCTTGAATTTGTGGTCTTGGAAAGCTATCTCACAGCCGTTACCAAGTATCGGAGGTCTCAGGGCTTTGCCATCAGGTTTCCTAAAAATGTTTATCTTAATTTAATGTAATAGCTTTTTATTTTTGCCATTTCTTTTTTATTATTTTGTGTACATGCCAAATAAAAAGGGATAACAACTATCATTGTAATCCACAAGTCCTCCACTGAATACCTACTTGCCTCTACATGAACTGTCTTCATTTTTCTCTTGCTAGCATCTGCACTGTCAGCCTCAAAAGCCATATACCTCAAAAGGACGAATCTTGTTTTCAAAGTCTAGATGCTATTGTAGATAAAATATTTTTATCTGAAATAAATTTTTTAGCAAGAAGAAAATTCTTTAACAAGAGTCTATCTACCCATGTATTTTTGTGCTTTACCTTTTAAAAGACCTAGTTTTCTAAACTGTACATCTTTAAATTATCCTCTAAGAAAAAAAAAGCGTAGTTAAGAATAATTCAGTATCTGTAAAGTTCTCTCTCCTCCAGTATGTTTCTTAACTGATATTATAATATGTGTCATAATTAAGAGGCCTCCCTCCCTTCATTGTCCTTGCCCTGCATTTTATGAAGACTTAACACATCCCTTTAAGTCAGACAAATTTATTCAGTTTCGAAAAGCCTGAAAATCTAGCAAGTCTTTCCTATCAGATAGGAGTACAACTGACTAATCTCACTATTTTTGCATTAAAATATTGTATGACCTAAGCTACAGCACATTTTAATTTTTTTTTTTTCTGTCCCAGCATTGGGTTTCCTGTAAATATCAGATGTTCTTTCACAGGTTTGGTGATCTTAATAACAAAAGCCTAGCACCAGTGCTCTGTGCCTTGGGTTGTCAATCTAATGAAAATGGCACCACTGTAGACATCCCCACTAACAGATTTCTCCACTTAGTTGCCAATACCATCAATCGTATATTTAGCTGTTGTGTTAGAAATTAGCTTGTCTTACTCACATCACTTGCCATATTTTCTCTGGCTAGCTATAAATTCAAAGTGTTCTTCTACAAGGGAAACCAATCCATAGAGCAAAAAAACCTGTGCTCAAAAGTAAACAGAGAGAGTATTTTAAAATGTGGCCTGGAAGCATAGCACTACCTCTTAGGGCTCAAAATCCTCCTTACCAAGTTCCAAGAAGATTAAATGAAATAATGCACATAAACCACTTACCCTAGCACTTGGCACACACTAAGAAAAAGATTCTAGTAGTTGATGGTGATTTCCCAACATTGCAAAAGCTGATCTTTTTGTTATCAGACACATGGGACACACTCATTCTTCTCTTTCATTCTTTTACGTGATTCTACTCTGTGTTCAAGGTCCCTTAGTAAGGCTGTGGTAGCACTCCTCTCCAAAGTCTCATTAGAGGGCACCCAGAGTGCTTGAAATGGAAGCTACATTCTTCTAGTGCCTCTTACACATGTTGAGGCTTCCGACTGGTCTTGTCTGAAATGAATTTGCAGGCACTGCCTTTACTCCACACTTAGCATAGGAGAGAAAAATGGCCAGTGTCTCTGGGGAATAATTAACAAAAGACAGTTTGTTTCATCTTCATGATAAAATACAGCATTCCTACTAAAAGGCAAATTCATCATTCCCCAAAGTTAAATAGAATGGCACTTTAAAAGTAATTCCAGCTGATTAAATTTAGGATTCTGGAAAAAAATTAATTCATGAATATACTCTGAATCTTTCATTTGATTTTAAAATGTATAAATGTTCATTTAACTTTGAGCCCTTGCCTCTCAGTGTTCTATTCTGAGCTAGTCAAACAAGTGGTAGCAGGCATGCTGGGCTCAATAATACTGCCTCTCGTATTTAAATACTCTATTTCACTTGGATTGCAAATTAAAGACAGTCTCCTGAACACTGACATATTTCCAATGCCTGACTTCACAACTCGTGTTGGTTTTCCTCCACTGTTTTCCCTCTGTGTGTGTCAACTTTGGCCTTCTTTTCTTGCTCCCCTAGGGCACTGCTGTCTCTTTGAAGCTATTGTCAGCTTGAGATGAAAAAAAAAAAAATGTACATTAAACCTCGTGACTAATTTATACAGTTAGAAAATTCTGATTCTCAAACACAATGTACCTATGCTTGGAAACTGTAACATAAGCTTCTGACTGTGCATAAATCCCTCACTCAGAGAGTTCACAGACTTGGGTTAAAAGAATTCCTGAGCTAGGCATGTAGCTCAGTGGTAGAGTGCTGCTGTAGCAGGTGAAAGGCATGCTGGATCCCCAGCACCTGACAGAAGGAGGAGGGAATGGGAAGAATAGTTTATTTTTTGTAAAAGTTACTGGTGCTTACACATTCCATGCCTAGTAGAGAGTTGACCCAAGAGAAAACACCATACTTTCCCCTAATATAGTAAGAACTGGTTTATTAAATCTACTTCAATTAAATATTATCCAGCAGACCTGGTTTTGTTTGTTTGTTCATTTGATCGTTGTTGTTGTTGTTTAGTATAAAAGGATGTTTATTTGGCAGTAATGGGACCTGGAGAAGAAAGTAGAAGCAGAAAAAGGAGGGCATAGAATGACAGAAAGGGAGGAGAGAGAAAGGGGAAGTGGCCAGCTGGGGACACCTGGAGAAGAGACAGGAGACAGACAGAGTAGATGGACAGAGAGAGGGTGAACTGTTTTATTATAAACATGGAAGTGGTTAGATTTAATATAGTGGCCACTTTTTAAAATCCCTGCATATTATGTGTTAGCAGAGGAGACATTTCCCAATAAGTCCTGTAATCTATGGCTAAGTACATGTTATACATTGTCTTAAAAGTACATTTGGAAAAATAACCATATGCTACTCTTACCCCAAACTCCCTACAATATACAAAACACTGTCTGTAAATATGAAATTACAGTGTCGTACACATTGACCACACATTGTACTAAAAACAAAGAAAAGAAATCCCACGAAATTTAGTACCATTTTTCTAAAAGTTTTCTATTTTTTTTCCATAAAAACATCATCTATTAGGGTACTGGAGAGATGGTTCAGAAGTTAAAAACACTGGATTTTCTTCCAAAGGACCTGGGATTTATTCCTATCACCAACATAGCTGTTCACAACTGTCTGTAACTCCAGTTCCAGGGGATCTAATACACTCCCCCAGACATACATGCAGGAAGAACACTAATGTACATAAAATAAATTATTTTTAAAAACCTTCGTTAATAACTGTGATCTGCAAGGCCATATCTCTGCACCCTGAGAGTGCCGATTAGGACAGCACATGTGGTGCAGGGTGAAAATGGCTGGTCACACACATGAAAGTGAAAAGTCGGTATGTAAATCATTACTGACGCAATCACTTTGTGCCCATTGTATGGCCACAAATGGCAAGTCTTGGTTCTCTCCTGCTTGTCTTCACTTCACTAAGGTTTCCAATCAACTGGTCCCAGCAACTGGCCTTCTTGGTTCTAACCCTGCAAGTCTAGGTCCTCTGCTAGCTAGCAGTTGGGGGCCTTTTCTGTGAGACCAATCTCCTCTTCCTCTCATTGTACTGCACATGTCACATGGTTACCAAATACACTGGTGAACTACCAGTCACCACCATGCCGGTGCTCCAGGAAGCCCAGCAACGACTGGGTTATGACAAAGCAGCCCAGTGCTGCTCAAGCACGTTTCTAATGGGGAGAGGAAGAGTTAAAAGCTGTAACCCTTACTCTCTTCAGAACTGGTCACAGTACCTGAGCAGAACACGTTGGATTAAGGTCTGCACAAAGCCAAAGCACAGAATTTCATTGCCTTTGTTGGCTCATGTCATTTCTTTAATTAATGTCACTTTCTCTGGTTTTAATATCAGAGCGAGTGACAAGAGAGCTTCTGCATGGATTGTGTTTTCCGAGGACTGTATGGCACACTCTCCCGCAGTCTGACAGAGGGACGTGCCAGCTTCACTTGGCAGTTACACTGCACCAGCTTTAGTTTTAGGAGTTTAATTTGTGTCAGTTATATGTTTTGAATACGTTGAAGTATTCACAACGGTCTCGTGGAATCTGTTCCATAGATAAAGTTTACGCAGTGGAAAAACAAAAGCAAGGGTTATAATGTGATTAGCAAAGCTGCTCACGGCCACAGCTGGCCTTACAGGCATGCCTATAAATTTAAGAGTACTTAGGAGAGAGGATTAAAATGATCATGAGCATGGGGCCCTCTCTTCCTGGTTTGGAGGCAGTTCTGTAGTGGGTGTGAGACAATCATAAGGAATATGACGTTCAGAACTCAATTTTATGCAAAATCCATTATTCAAGAAGCAAAGTTTATATACATGATAGACATGTAAGGAAGCGAAAGTAAGAATAGGAAGTTTAGTTACTTATGTATTAAGTTGGTCCTAACATTTCTGTAACCTAAGTTGTTATTGATAAAAAGAAAAAATTCAGAAAGATTTCTGCACTGAGGGGAAAGGACTCAACTTTTCTTTTGGCTTATTAAAGATTTTCCCATTTCAGGCTGGAAGACTCTGAAGGTTTCCATTTGGAGTTACCCCTTCACCCCTTCCTCTGTACACCCCTGTGAAGCACCATCAGCTCTAGCTGGAACAGCTACCACCACGGAGTTCTTCTAAACTTCGCCTGCCCTTTCTAAATCTAGGGTTCTTTACTAGAGCAGGTTGAAGATGTGGCTTTGATTGCACCTGGCTCCGCTGGAGAAGAGAAATATTCATCTTTACTGAACGCATGCTGCTTAAGTGCTGGAGGGACTTGCAGGGGAGTCACTCTCCCCGGAAACTTCATTACAATACTTTCTCTTCCCCACATGAACTAACAATTCTTATTCACCAAAGACAGAATTTTGCCTGACACCACCACAGGAGTTCCTGTTTGACTTTCAAAATTAATCAACCTCTAAGCTAGAGTAGAAATGGCATGTCCTTTAACCTTAAGCACAAAAAGCTCTTAACAGACTGCAGTTTTTAGATCCCTGGATGGGAGTTTGGGCCCCTGATACTTAAACTTGATTCACATACTGGGTTTCTGGCATGCCTTTGCCCATACCCATCTGCTAGTCTGGCACAGTGCCCATTCAGAAGGTGTGATGCCAGTTTCAATAGGGCATAGGTGCCAATCAAAGATGGGTTTGGAGGGGCAGCATGCAGAATGTACTGAAAGTCAGTTCTTCTGCCAGGAGATCCTCCTGTTAGCGTCTAATGCCAATGAAGGGCCACATGCTTCACTGCCTGGGATCACACTGCATCTGTAGATACTTCTGGCCTTCAATGGATGTCTTTCTACAACATCATTTCCCTGGATTGGTGATGCTAAGGAAAAGCTTGGCCTACCTGGCTGTCTTACTAAATAAACAGTACACATCTCTCACAACTGTCTTGAAACAATTGCTGAGTCATCCATCTCTTCTGCTAAAGTGGTCTTTGACACAGCGTAACTATACAGTGTTCAGGAAAAACACAGTGCTTGTGACAGAGATGTAAGAGGCAAACCCTCAGAAGCATAATTACAAATCCAAGCATGGAAGCAGTATAAACTTCACAAACACCTTTGTATCATTAAATGTGGGAAATGCCCTGATCCTTGTAGTTAGTTTCTAGTGAAGTCTCATTCCAAGTTTTAAAGTTTCTCAGATTTTTTTTTTATTTCTAATTTGTTTGATACACATGAATACCCCTGGGTCTTAAAGGAAAGAATGTACCTCATACTATTTATTCTTCCCCTCCTTTCTCCAACAGAAGCAGAACCTAAAACACTTCAGAAGCAAAAGTCCATCCATATTTCATAAGAAAGCCAGAAGCTCTCAAACACAGAGAATTCCTTTTATTGTGTGGCGAGAGGTGAGTTCATTTCATAAAGAAGAAACTTCGCCACAGCAGTGAGTTTCAAATTGAGAGAGAGAGAGACAGAGAGACAGAGAGACAGAGGGAGACAGAGACAGAGAGAGAGACAGAGACAGAGACAGAGAGAGAGACA
>NC_034602.1:4160876-4202040 GCF_900095145.1 Mus pahari | reverse complement strand
GAGAGAATATCTTGACCAGTGCTAAGAACAGTAAGGCAGCTACAGTGCAGCAGAAGGGACAAAATACATAAATGTGGGGCACAAACAGGGAACTTATGAACTGCCCCATGATAGTTAAAAGTGTTGAAAATGAAGATGTGCACATAAAATGGGTTGTTTTAAGGTCAGGTATATTTTTTAAAAGTAATACAAATGAGGGCTAACTAAGCCTTGCTAGAATTCCTCCCCTTCTTTTTTATAAACAGAACACAAACTTGGGAAATGAACAGCACTGTCTGCTATAAGTTCAAGGCAAACATCCTATTGAAGGCACTTGAAAAATTAATATCTTCTAGAGATTTTTACTTATCTATATGTCATATACATCTAATAAATAAATAAAAACAGGCAAACTTTTCAAATTTACATGTCTTACCTATGCTTTCACTGGGAACTAGATTACTGTATAAATAATATGCACCACTATTGTACTCCCTTAAATAAATTATCCTTCTTTTCTATTATTGTCACTTTCACAAGACTAACTGCCTTCTATTTAAAAAAAAAAATCACAAAAATAACATTTAAAATTGCTAGTAGTGTCATGACTGGACGCTCCTGAATGTTACTGTGCGTACCTTAAAAAAATAAATAAATTACAACAAAGTAGATAACAAACAAAACAACACAGCCTTCTATGCCTTTATAAATAGATAATTCCTCACTAGTAAGTAAGTTAAATTTGGTAACTTGCAAAATTCACCACCCCAAAAGCACCTTCTGTTTCTGAAGTGCCAACTCAGGATAACGTAAAAGCAGTAAGGAAAAGCTCCAAAATGCACTCCACTAAGGCAACCGCTTACCCGCGAATGATGGTCCTTAAAATTAAATCAACTTTCGTTATGAAAGACATGATATCAAAATTTATTGTCAATACGTCAATAAAGCACAGGCGCATTCTTTTAGAGAAGTGATTCTCAACCTGTGAGTTAAGATCCCTTTGTGGAGGGATGCATATCTTTCACAGATGTCACCTAAGACCACCAGAACAGCGTTTCTTACGACCTCCTAACAGGAGCAAAATTAGAGTTATGACATAGCAAAGAACTTAATTTTATAGTTGAGTGTTACCACAATATGATGAATGACATAAGAGTACTTTACACATGCCAGGCTTGGTGTCGCACGCCTTTAATCCCAGCACTTGGGAGGCAGAGGCAGGTGGAGTTCTGAGTTCGAGGTCAGCCTGGTCTACAGAGTGAGTTCCAGGACATCCAGGACTACACAGAGAAACCCTGTCTCAAAAAAACCAAAAAAAAAAAAAAAAAAAAAAAAAGGAGTACCTTACACAGGTCTTTGTGTCTAAAAGGACTCTTCTGTGATGGCCCGCTGTCTCTGCCTCAGACCCTCCAACAACGAACCATTTTAAAGGAATGTAATGGACATTTATCCCACATCTTCCTTTTCTGCATTTTCATTAATTTTTGGGCCCCAATCCCTTTCATATTTGAAGCAAATAACTAGTAGTCTAAATGGAAATGTTCACTATGCCCTGTGCCACTCTAAAACACAAGTTAAAGGGACCAGGCACAGAGTGGTAAACACACAGGCACCTGTGAACAGCCTCTGTGTTCTTAGTTTTATAACACTAGGCGTTCAATCCACCACAATTCAAGGCAGAAGAAACAGGAGACCCCTCCCGTGAAGGTCTCTCCCTAATCATCAGGGCACCAGATATTTAGAATGTAAAATTCGAAATAAATTCTACTTATCAAGTACTTACTAGGTTCCAAACTCTTCAAAAACATCTCATTTAATCCTCGCAATTATTCTTACAATTACATAGACTAGAAACAAAAATTCCAGAGGATTAGTAAGGCGGTGGCTTCTTGATCCGTCAGTGACTTAGTGGCCAGTCAGGATTCAACCCAGATTTCCCCAGCTCTGGAACTTTTTGCTCGTATTATGCATGTCTCCCTTGGATGAGTGGCTTCCATGACATATGAAGCATTAAAGGGAATTCAAGCCTTTTGTTCTCTTTCCCTGGAGTTTTATAAACTTTTTTGCTCATTTGGTACTAAAACGACAGCAACTTTCCCACTCCCTCCCAGTCCCCTTCCCTCCCACTTTCGTATGCAAAGAGAGAGCACAGACTTTGTTCTTGTATTCAGACTTTTCCCTTCTCTCCTACGACTATTGGACTATTGGTATGAATGCTACGGGCACATTATCTCTCCAAGTCAAGAGTAAGCATGGACTTCTTTGCCCCTTCCCCTTTGCTCCAAGTTGCTGATTACCACCAGGCCTGGGCTACTGATCTCAAAGCTAGAGGACAGTTGTACATGCACAATGAGCCAGCCAGAGCAGCTAGTTTCTTCTCAGCTTTAGGCCACACATGCTGATAAAGTGTCTGCCAAAGCAGTGTGTCTGGGAAGAATGTCTGAAAAGAATCACTGGACATGGTTATTTAAAATAAAAATAAAAAATTTTATATATATATATATATGCAGGAAGTGGACTATGATAAAACGCCAGAACCAGGGGACTTCTCAAGGAGCTGCTTATGGGTCAAAATAATCACTGAAAACTAACTAAGTAATCTCTGAAAATAAGTGTTTCTGAGAGTTCTTACCCAGTGAGGAATACTTGCTTGTATTTACCTTTCCAAGATACAGTTTCTAAGCTTCAGATGGGGGAGGGGATGTCACCAACACACTGAAAAACGCATTGTAAAACAGATTCTATTTGGACAATAACAATCAGAAAACAAAAATCAAAAGCCATGTGACTAACAGAGTGTTCTGCATTTGAAAAGAGAAGTCCATCACTCTAACACATGGAGAGTCATCATTTACAACCGAAGCCAAGCAAGTAGTGTGTATGTGTACACACAACCTTATAAAACGTGTATATAAAGGTAATACTTAATCTCCAACTTATACCTGAAATCAAATAAACTCAAATAAACATTGACATTGTAAGGTATGAAAAGGAGTAATACCATTATAGTCTCTAGTTCTTTAAAATTACTCAAGTAATTCAGAAGTTAGAAAAGTAAACCTGCGGTAGGCTGCAGATCCAAGGTCACAGTCACATTAGCAGTAATTAGGAGCAATCAACTCTACTTCTGACCTATAGTCACAACTGCTCACCAGAGAACTTAACTCACTGTCAAGAAAAGAGCACAGGAACCTAAGGTTCAGATAGCACTTGGTAATTCCACTCCCCTGCACTCCAGGTCCTCACTAGATACATGGCTGCCTTTCTTACTAGCCAGGTGTGAAACTGGGCACTTCACACTTGATTTCTGAAGACTTACTTCCACTCAGATATAAAGTATTTCACTACTTTTATATGAACACGCTAAAATGAATTCTTTTGGACTTATTAAATTGAATAGTAGCTATTATTAAAATGAATTTCACAGGTTTCACTTAATTTTTTAAATGTGAGTCTTCGAAAATTTCAAATTATATAGGTGAGTCCCATTAGGTTTCTATTGAAAAGGGTTGCCTGTCTGTGGAACTCAATCTAGCACTCAAGCTTACAGGGTTGTGAAACAGGCTATAGCACTGCCTGGTCTTCAATCCAGAACTGGTGGTCACAGCCCCCAAAGGCTGGGGGCTGCAGGTCCGAGGCACACACAAGAACACGCTTTAACCTGGGGAGGAGCTCTGTACTCGGCCCATAAAATGTTTCTGTCCTGACCTTGTTTTTGAAATTATATTAGACACATATAATAGGTAGGTAGTTGCTTATTTACTGAATTTATTTCATTCACTGAAAACTGTAGTATGGCAGTTTACACCAGTAGTCCCAGCCCAGAGGAGAAGGAACAGGAGGATCATTAGTTCAAGGGTATGCAGGGTGGTGGTGGCGCATGCCTTTAATCCCAGCACTTGGGAGGCAGAGCCAGGCAGATTTCTGAGTTCAAGGTCAGCCTGGTCTACAGAGTGAATTCCAGGACAGCCAGGGCTACACAGAGAAACCATGTCTCGAAAAAAACAAGGAAAAAGAAAAAAAGAAAAAAGAATTCAAGGGTAGCCTCAGCTATTTAAGACTGTCTCAAAATCAACAAATACAAAAGGCAAACCATCAGTATTAATGTCTTAATCATTCATGATTCAGAAACTTGTTTGACAAGGAACACAGAATTTCCCACAAAGAGGTCCATTTTATTTTTTTTTGAGATTTTGAAGATATTTTTGGTCTGTTTTTTTTTTTTTTTTTTTTTTTTTNNGGGGGATATCTTTGGGGTTTTNTTTTCCCTTGTTTTTTTTTTTGTTGTTGTTGTTGTTTGGTTGTTTGTTTCTTTGGTTGGTTGGTTATTTTTGTTCTTTTTTTGTGTGTGTGTGTGTTTTGTGGGAGGGTTGCTTTTGGGTGAGTGGGTTGTTTCTCGGTTTGACTGTTTTGAAATATGGCATTACTAAGTAGCCCTGACTGCCCTGGAACTTATGACATAGACCAAGCTGACCTTGTCTCCACCTTTCAAATGAGATTATAAGAATAAGATGTCATGCCCAAGCCCCCAAAGATGTCTACTGCAGAAACAGAGGGTTATAGGGAAAACGAATATATATAAGAGAATCTTATGTTGTATTTTTTGTTTGGGGTAAGAGGTACTGGAAATCATGTTATCCAAGATCTTTCATGAAGTATACATCAAACCCAGTTTATTCTTTTCTAATCACCAATATTTTATCCATCAAACCCAGTCATTTTCCCCATCCCACCACAGCATTAAGATATTTGTAAATGGTCTCTTTAAATTCAGCATCATTTCTAAATATTTAGATGCAGTGTAGAAGTACACCCAAGCAGGATCCCCTACCTATCGTAAAGCACAGAGGGTAATCTGAGCATCCACTTTGTCACTTTCCCAGGGAGATCACAACCAGTAACCTGCAGTCACACGAGAGAAGTCTGCTCACACCACATAAAAGATGCTTTCAGTCATTGACCTTAAGTCTTAGAGAACCCTACCGCTGCCTAAATGATAAGTATTAGGAGTCAAAACGTAGAGAACAGAGCTACAGCACAGCAGGTAAAGGTACTTTCTCCAAAAGTATGACCACCTACCTGAGTTGGCATTCCAGAAACCACATCGAGATGGAAGGAGAAAAACATGGTTGTCCCCAGACCACCACAGGTGCCCTGTGACATGTCTGACATATATCATACACATAATACAGCAAATATTTTTAAAAGGGTCACAAAATATTTATATTTATACAGCTGTTGTTTATAACATATAAAAACAAGGAAAACAAGTTCTCAAAAAGAAATTTTGAATTCTGTCTGGCAGATTGTGCAATTATGCTCTGAAAAGACTTCTAAAAGTTACTGGGGAAAAGAAGACAAACAGGGAACATGTTATGTCAGTTATGGCTTGAACCTAATGTTTAGTTAATGTACTAAATATTAACTATCTTCAAATTACTTTTAAAAAAAAAGAATCTATGAATTCTGTTATTTCTGTTAGCTCTTAAAAATACCATTGTTAACATAGTTACAAAGATCACAGACGTAATTAGACTTGGCAATTTAGTCATACTTTACCTAAGTATATCAGCCCAAACCCTCCAGAGCCAATCATCTTGCCCAGTGCCCACCGGTTTCCTTCCATATCATCCAGAATTTTGCCTTCTGGAAGTGGAACCGGAAGCTTGTATTTCACTTTTCTTCTTGGTGCCATCACATCTATTGGCAGAGGGATGAGATAAATAGTTAAAACTCTAGCATTGAAACTCATTTCTCCCAATGTCTTTCCCAGAATTAAGATTAGGATCCTGAAGTCAATTCCAACTGGATAAGCCATCCAGCCACAATATTCAAGTTAGAAATTCAGATATTTTGACACCTAAGAGATACTGGCATATATATATATATATATATATATATATATATATATATATATATATATATAATATGCAATACTCTTGTAGAGGATCTGAGTTCAGTTTCCAGTGCCCACATGGCAGCTTACAACCCTCTGTAACTCGAGCTCTAGGGCCTGATATACTTGACCTCTTCTACTGGCACCTGTATATACACACACATACACACACAAAATTAAAAATTAAAAATAAATTTCTTAAAAATTAAAAATATCTACTGTGTTTCATTTAAAGCAATACTTCAAAATTTCATGTAGGAGTTTATTAATATTTAGCAACACTATAGAATATAGTTAATTATTACTGTATAGAAATTAGCAAACGAGTAATGCAATTTTTTTTAGGTTGGCCAAGAATTAACCTTCCTAGGGGATATATAATTAATAAATATTAGAAAAAAAATGCTTGAAATTAAAAGTGAAAGTAACCATGGTTTTCTTAGTATTTCTAGACAAAAACAAAAGAAGAAATAAAGCCATGGTAAAGCAACTTGGGAATTACTTCATATAATTTACAATCCATCTGCAAGGGGAGTCAAGGCAGGGGCTCACTGCAGCAACTGCAGGCAGGTACTGACGCCACCAGGGCAGAGCCCTGCTCAATAGCTTGTCCTGGGCCTAACTGGCTCAACCAGCTTGGCTTTCTTAAAACAAACCAGGCCCAAGGGTGGCACTGCTGGCCTGGGCCCTCCCCATCTATCACTCCAACAGATCCACATCTGCCTGTGAGTAAATCTAATGGAGTTTTGAATTAAATTTGTGTGGCCTTCTGGAATGTGGGATTCCTGTTATCTGTAGAGCTGTAATCTCTAAGGCAAAGCTGTTCTCACATTGATGGGAGTGAGTAAGAGGGAGGGTCAGAAAACCAGAAAGCCTGAACTAGTCAGTGGCCTGATAGGACTGATTAGCTTGCCATGGAAATCCCTGCTCCTGGAGGTCATTCCCAGGTATTTTGCCTGGTGGTGGTAAGACTCTACCAAAGGTCAGACCTTTGAATTTAAAGCTGTACCCTTCCCGTCACTAACAGCCTCACATTAATCTCAACATTTGTCCCTCTTCCCAGATGGCCCTCAATGGAGACACGTTGATAACAACAGCAAAATCTAACCAGGACAAATGCTTTCGTGAAAATTATTCATAAATACTGACAGGGTACAAAATGTTTCTCTTAAGCTTCCCATCTATGCTTAAGTAGTTTTCCCTCCTTCGCTCATCGAACCCAGTGCCACCCAGGCCGCTGAAACCCCACTCCAGTGGGTGAACCAGAGCCCCCGAGGAGAGCGGGAAATCTAAACTGGGAACAACTGGGCCATGGAAGGAGGATGTGATTCACCGGGTTCCCTAAACCGGGCGGTATGTTGGGCACACACGCCAAAGTTGCTGCCTAAAGTTGGCAAATCTTCCCAGAACAACTTCTAAGCGGGGCAGCTAAAAGTTTGGGGACTCGGTGGCTCCGAGGGGACGCTCGCCCGGTTCAAACGCTCCCTCCCGGCCTCGAGCGGCGACCCCATCCCAGGGATGGCAGTCCCGAGCGGTGCAGAAGCGCCGGCCGGTTTCCGGGATGAGTCGGTACCGGGTGCCGGGGCTGAGGCTGGGCCTGCAGCCGGCCGGGACAACGCCGCAGCCGCCCGCCGGCCACCGAGCGCCGGAGCCGGGGTGGAGGGAAGACTGACCTGCCGCCGGAGTCCCCACAGCGCTGGTCTCCTAGGCCTCGCAGCCAGGCCGGCCTCTCCAGGCTCCTCCCAGAGGCCGGGCGAGCCGGTGGGCCGCCTCCCCGCCGCCAGCCCTGGGAGCCCCAGAGCCTGGCAGAGGCCGCCCAGTGGGAGAGGCTGGGCGGAGGGGCGGTACGGGGAGAGAGGGTGAGAGTTTCCGAGCACCCAACCCTGCCAAGGCCTGTCTGCAGAGCCTTCAGATTAACCTGGGGTAGTAAACAGGGCCAGCGCTTACAGAAGAAGAACGGGAACCTTCCTGTACCAGGTCAGAGTACCAACCCCTTTCAAGTTGATCAGATCCTTACCAACAGCTCGCCCAGCCTCTAGGCATACCCAGACAGCCTTGTAACTGGGAGGGCCTGTATCTATCTGGGTGTGTCACTTGCAAGTGACTGCCCTAGGCCTAGTTCTGTCGTTTAATACTTGGAGAAGGTTTAAAACCAAAGTTAGCACATTTCTACGTTCCCATCTGTAAAATGGAAAACATTAGTTATTGAGTTTTAAGGTTACTATGACATCTGAAAGAAATATGTTAAGTATATATAAGTTCTTTAAGGATACACAATTTACATTTTAGAGCAAACAAACAAATCTTTTTAAAATAACTGTTTAAACAGTGCTTACGTTTCTTATCGAAAAACACTCAATAATTGTCCAGATGCAAATACTGAAAGAAAAGAGGCCATTCTCTCTGTGAAGGTTTTAAGTTTTAGATACTATACTTTAAGAGGCCTATAAAACAAACAAAAAAAATACCTCTAACTTATAAGCCCCACTTGCTCAAGGTAACTTCTAGGAATGCTGGAGGCTGTTGTTCAAGAAAGATAACAAGCTTGGTTGCCCCAACTGCACAAGATGTGCTTGATGACATGTAGGTGGGAAGTAAATGGGCAAGAAGTACATCAGGATGAATGCTTGCCCTTGATTATACAAAGGCAGGAAGTACATACCCTTGTGGGGTTTGTCTTCATAAGTCCCCGACAAATGCAATATGGTGCCATACTCTGGAAACCCTGGGTGTAGACCTGGCCTGTGTCCATCATTCTTGGGTATAGACCTGGTCTGTGTCCATCATTCCTGGCCAGTATTTAATAAAGCTTGATTCAAGAGTGACACAAATATCATGGTAGTAGTTTTATTCTTGCCTGGTGGTATTAATATCTCTTTGCTAAATGTGGTGAAATAAGGAAATAGGATTTTAGCAAACTCCAAAAAATGGTAAACAGCATGAGACTCTTTCTTTCTTTCTTTCTTTCTTTCTTTCTTTCTTTCTTTCTTTCTTTCTTTTTTTATTTTTTTATTTTTCGAGACAGGGTTTCTGTGTGCAGTCCTGGCTATCCTGGAATTCACTCTGTAGACCAGGCTGTCCTCGAACTCAGAAATCCCCCTGCCTCTGCCTCCCAAGTGCTGGGATTACAGGTGTGTGCCACCACTGCCTGGCCACGAGACTATTTCTTAAAATAACTACATGATTTGGTTATAAAAACATTTTTAAAATGAATTTTGTAGACAGGGATGTAGCTTCATCGATAGTGTTCGTCTGACCTGTAGGAAGCCCTCAATAAAATCCCCAGCATATAAAACAGCTCCATAGCACAGGCCTATGACCAAAACACTTCTGAGGTGGAACCCAAGGAAAGAGCTGAAGGTCATGGTCATCTTCCCTAATAGGAAGTTACTGTACATAGAGTAAGGTGGGTATGACAGGAAGAGAGACAAGTGAGTCACTGAAGCTCATTGACCTACCACCCTCGATTTAGAGCTGATACTCAGGTTCACACACACACACACACACACACACACAGAGAGAGAGAGAGAGAGAGAGAGAGAGAGAGAGAGTTGTCAGGCTCTGACTTAGCATATCCCATCTTGTCCATAGGAAACATATTCTAAGATTCCCAGGGAATATCTGAAACTATAGATAGAACCAAACCTTGCATATTCTGTAATAAGCTTCTTTTTTAAGGTAAGGTTATTTTTGAGGCAAAATAACTTTTATTTTACCTGTAAAGAATTTTCCTTATAAATTAGACATAGTCAAAGGTTAACCATAATTAATAGTAGGTCAGTAATCAAGATAAATCGCAAGAGATTTTATCATATGTAAATATGAATGCACTAGTACATTTCTCTTGCTGTGATAAAACAAATGACCAAAGGCAACTGTAGAAGAGAGTATATTTTTGGTTCATGGTTTCACGGGAATAAGTGTCTATGGTGGTAGAACAACAAGATGGCAGCAGCTATGGCAGCAGGAACAGCAAGCTGAGAGCTCACATCTTGAACCACAAACAGAAAAGAAAGAGAGCCAACTGAAGATGGCAGAAGGCCTTTTAATCTCCAGTGACATACTATACCAGGCAGGTGGTGCAAACCAAACCTCCCCAGACGGTGCCAGCAGTTGGAGGCCAAGTGTACCAATGCCTGAGACTGTCTGGGACATTTCTCATTCAAACTAATACAAAATAGCTTATTGTACCATATTCACCCTGCTTGTGATAATATGGGGTGACACATGTCTATGTGATGAGACAAAATGAGGTGGATAGTACGGGACATGACATAGAAGAGTGACATATTAATTTGAACGCAAACTGTAATTCCTCAGTAGTTAATGTGACAACCCTTGTGACAAACCCTTGTGGTACTGAATGACTGGCACAGGCAGAGTGTACAAAGAAGGGCTGAAGCTGAGCCGGGCATGGTGGCACACACCTTTAATCCCAGCACTCGGGAGGCAGAGGCAGGCATATTTTTGAGTTTGAGGCCAGCCTGGTCTACAAAGTGAGTTTCAGGACAGTCAGGTCTACACAGAGAAACCCTGTCTCAAAAAAAGATGGTCTGAAGCTGCAAACATAACAGGACAAGTCTCCATCACACAACTCAGTTTTGGAGTGTTCATAGCACAGGATCATGGCTGATTGCAAGTAACTAACACTGTATAAGGTGAAATAAGGTGCCAGTGTGATACTAAGTATGTGACCTAACATGCGTGTTCCCAAACTTTTCTTCAAGAGAAATGGTACTGAAGGGATAGCCCAGTGGTTAAGGGAACATATATCTCTTGCGGAGGACCCAAGTTCCCAGTACCCATGCTGGGCAGCTCACACTGTCTGTAACTCCTGCTTCAAGGAATGTGAGTCCCTCTTCTGGTCTCTATGGACTACACTCACATCTTCACATACTCACACACAGATATACATTTAGAAACACATAATTTAAAATCAAATAAATCCTTTGAAAAAGAGACATGTAGTCCTATGTCAACACAAAGGCATGCATACAAATGTTGACTAGCAGCTGAATGCATAAAAGCCTCAAAATGCCATGGATAACTACATGGATAAACTACATGTAACCTGGATCATATATGATCATATATGATGAAATATCACCCAGCAACAAAAGGGAGAAAAACAGTCATGGAAGCATCAAGCTGGACAGATGTAGCATGTCTCCTGCCACAGGAAAGGAAGGAGAGACATGTGGGAGTACATTGGTGTGTGCCAGCTCAGTGAAGATGCCAAAACGTGGGCTGGGGAGACTCAGGCAGCTAAGGGAACTTCATGGACTGACTGATGAAAATGTTTTCACTTGTCCTTACGTCATTATAACCTTGCCAAAATCATAAAGTTGATCAATTATAAACCTGATTTAAAAGAAATGTCAGGAGGGGGGAAAACGGTGTCCTTGAACCCACGACCTCTCCTAACCCTCCAGCAGCACACAGTTCCATCCACGATGAGCTGTCATTGGTCCCTATCAGTTAAGCCCTTTCACCTCGGGTTTGATCTTCCTTGCAGCCAAGAATCTTCCTAACATTGCAATTAAGTTGCAAGTCTCATAGATGTTAATGACTTTCAAATGGCACTAAGTTCATAGTAAATGCAAACAGGAACAGTAGTGCAGGTAAACCTACACTGAGAGTGTTTTCCAAGTGTGGGGATTTAATGCCGAGTTTTATGATTCAGAACATATTGCTGCGTGTATGTTTCAAGATGAAAACTGACAGAATATAGAAATACAAATTTTGGAACTAGTGAAAGACATCTTCTGAGTGAGTGTGGTGAGAAACAAGAAAGAGGAATTTAGACACCAAGGCTCCCAAGTCTGAGTCATTGGTGAGAAAAAGCTTAGGAAAATTCGGATTTCAAACAAAGCTATTTTGTTAGATCATAGGAGCTCTGAGTGATTTGCCACCCACACAAAAAAAGACTTTCTTGGTTGTATGCCAGTTATTAGGTATGGTGAGTGTTCTGTTTTCCAAAGAGCTAGGTATTGTAAAATGTTTATACCACCTCAAAGGAATAAGAAGAAGCCCCAGCATTTAGTAAGCACACTTTAGAAGCCCAAGATCATTTAAAATCAATTAAAGTATTAAAGATGTTGTCCAGACAAAACATTTAGGAAAAAAAAAAAAACACCACAATCTTTGTTATTTAATGTGATAAAAGGAAACTACTTAAATGCTTGCCAAAGAGCTCAGTTTTGTTTCATAAAATCAGTAGTCCATTTACAACTCCTAAACCCACAATCCCTGGAGAGCTAAGCAATTACTGACATAGAATTTTTGAAAACAATATAATTCAAGTAATTAGAATCCAAACCTGTCAGACATCCATGTCCTCTGATTTGTTTGCATAGGAGATGCTGTAGCTGGCAGGAAATGTCTCAGAGGTCCATGTACTAAAGGCTTGCTCCCTGGATTCTGGGGCTTTTGAGAAATAATTGGCCCAGCAAGATGCAAACTTTGTCAACGTATTAATACACTGATGAGTTCATACTCAAATGAATTATCAGAAAGTTGGACCTAGCCGGAGAAAATAGGTAACAAAGAACATGCCTTTTAAGAATGTCTCTTGGCCCTAGGCCACTTCTCTCTCGCTTTGCTTTCTAGCTGCCATGGGTGAACAGCCTGACCTGCTGCCCTAATACAGTCCCCAGGCAACAGGCTCTGTGCCCTCTGCACTGGCGAGGCAAACCTTCTGCTCACTAACTTGATTTGCTCGGGTATTTTGTCAGTTATAGAAATTTGACTAAATGTGACCACTGTAAAATATGACTATTACCATCCAAAAGACATGATTATTGACTGTCCATATAATTTAAAATGTCATCTTTGGGGGCTGGACCTAAGGTCAGTTCCTAGCATGAAATTCCGATGGCTCACAACTGCCTAGAGCTGTGGCTTTGGGGGATCAGATATCTCCTAACTCTGTGGGCTCCTGCACTTACACATACATACTCCTGGACATACATACACACACGCACACGCACACACACACACACACACACACACACACAATTTAAAACAAATAAATAAAGTGTCATGTGTTCACATATCACAGGCTCAGTAAAGTCTTTGTCAGAGACATTATTTTGTAGAATTTAGATGCAAAATATATATTAAATTCTCAAATTGTTAAAATCAAATATTTTACTAGCTAATATCTTACCCTGTCCATTTCCCTAATGCAAACATCATTAAAAGTTAACAATATGACTATAATTATAATTTAATTTCTCTTCATCCCCCACTAACATATCTGTAATGGTCAAAAGTTTGAGCTGAAAAAGGAGGGAGGCAAGCTGGCTCGATCAACATACTCAGTTGATGTTGAGTTGATTACCCGCTTAGAGACCAGCAAAAGACAGATTTCCCCACATGTCAAAGGAGCTGTACCTTTAAAGTTTTTCTTTTGTGCATTGGCATTGTTGTCCTCTAAGACAACTGGGAAGACTTTTCTATTCCCTGGGAATGCCTAGCCACCCCAACATCTTAAGATCTACCCTAAATAACCTCATCACCTTCTCTCCTGGCATTAGACATTTTCACTGAGACCTAAACTGTGCAAGAAGGTTCCAGGTGTGCCAGTGGTCATCATCTTCCACACAGTCCCATCTCTGTTGCTCTGCAATATGCAAAGGGTCAAAGGGACTTTCATTTTTAGAACTCCTAAAGCACCCAACCTGAGCTGGGTGCTATACAAAAACCAAGGCTTTTCTTATCCACTGGGACTCTGTCTCAATGACTCATTACTTTCTCACCAGAGCTAACAAATGTTTTAGTGTAACAAGTTTGTACAGGTTTTCTCTAAGTCTCATTGTCAAGTTCAGGACTTGATTATGCACTGGGAAACTAATGTACACATAACACCAATTATAGTGTGATCCCTTGTTCATTTACATGAGGCAAAGCTTCTGATGGAATCTGGACGTCCTCACATTCTTCATAAAGAGCTGCTGTTATGTCAGGAAAGTAGATTCAGAAAATCATCGTATTTCTTAAATCTCTTTATTATAAATACATACATTTCATAGCCATTTGGGAAAATATGGAGGAGAAGTAGATACAAGAAGGTGTGTGGCTACCCAAAGAGAACCATTCAAAGATGAACTCTGTAAGTGGATTTGCCGGTTGCTATTTTTTTTCTCTTATCTAAGAGGCTGTAGATTATCAGTTTTTCATAGCTGTATGAAACTCATACACAGGATGTCTTTATTCTACTTCTTTCAGTTAACCTTGTAGCAACCATGTATTGTCCCTGTCTTGTAGTGTTCTTGTGCCAAACAAGTCATCTCTTAGTCCTGAGTCCTCAAAATGCATGTCATGTCAAGACAAGGTCAGAAAGGCTGAGAGTTTGTGTAGAAGTAAAGAGGACTTTAGAAGGAAGGATAAAGCCGGCCTGGAACCCTCAACCTGGAATTCTAGCAATTGGGGAGGCTGAGGCAGGAGCATGAAGAACTCAGACCAGCCTGGGTTACCTCATCAAAACAAGAGGAAAGTCTGGGGCTGTTGCTTAGTGACTGAGCTTTTCCTAGCTTGCAGCACAAACCCTGAGTTCAGTCTCAAATAACACACACACACACACACACACACACACACACACACACACACACACACACACACACATCGAAAAGGGATAGAGAAGCAAGAAAATGACAAGTTTTCTGTCCAGATGGGTGAGCCTAGGTCAGGCAGAGGAATATAGAGGAACATTATAGAGGAACATGACTGATTTTGTGGAGAGGAAGTGCCCCGAGGTTTGCATGCCTTTCTCTTCTGGCAGCAAGGTGCAGTTCTCATGCATGCTGTTTCTAGTTCTCCCTGGCTACAGGACAGTTCTTAGATTCTGATTCTATTCTGAGAGGCTTCAAATTGAGGGTGTGACCTTGTGAGGATTATGCAGTTTACATAGTAGGTGTTTGAAATGCATTTATTTTTATATGAATGGGACAAGACTTGCTTTTCACATCTTGGTTTTTGTCAAGTAAAAGCATGTTGGCATCCTCCAGTTGCCATCAACACTTAAACATTTACCACATTTTAACTTTAACGTTTTCTACTCTTCAAAAACATGGATGGATCCTAATTCAACTATTTCCTTTTGGATGACTATTTAGTTATTTTCAACTTCACTAAAATTTTTGAAAGTAGGGGTTTTTCAGCTTCTCCAGCACTTACAGTAATGCTTGAATATTCTGTAGGCACTAGAAAATTAAACCAAGAAAACATAAACAGGAACTACATCTTCTTATACCCCATTTTTTGATGGGTATGAGATTTTTTTTTTTTTATTCTTACCTGCATACGATCTAAGAGAAAGGAAGTAAAAAAAAAAAAAAAAAAGAAATCAAAGGAGTTGGACTTGGAGGCTGGTATGCCTTCTGAACCAAGATGGAAAAATAACTGAATAAATGAATAGAGGCCTTAAGACTCCTGAGTGCAGCAAATTATGGGAAAGCAACTGGGAAATTTATAATAGTTAATCAGTGTGGCTTGTTATAAAAGTCATCTTTTCTTGTTAGATTTATTTACTTTATGTGTAGTCATGCTTTGCCTGCATGTGTACATGTGCACTGTGTACATGCCAGTTGCTACACAGGTCTGAAGAGGGCATTGAACCCCTGGAACTGACGTTACTGGAGACTGTGAGTCACCGTGTGGGAGCTTAGAAGTGAGCCCAGAACAAGAACTGTTCTTAATCACCAAGTCATCTCTTCAACCTCTAAAGTCCATTTTCTTCTTATTGAAGAAAGCTTCACACATAAACTTATGTTGCTTTCCCATGGGGAAAATTCTACCCTGCTTTTATGCAGAAAGGGGGTCTTGGGATTCCGTGGATGTTCTTACCTCTGCTCCTTGTCAACTGTTTTCAACTCACAATAACCTTCCTACCCAAACAGCTTATTCTGAGGTTTCATATCCTGCTTCCCAATGGGCCTGTCAAGAAGGAAGTTAAGCAGCTTCAAGAGAAGAGACTGACTGGTGGCAATTTGAGTTTCTGACTATCTGTCTGTCTCTTACTTTTATGTTACTATATAAAATACACTGATAAAAATAACTTAAGGCAGGGAATGAGGTGGAGAGATGGCTCAGTGGTTAAGAACTGTTCTTCCAGAGGCCCTGAGTTCAAATCTCAGCAACTATATGGTAGCTCACAACCCACTGTAATAGAATCTGACGCCCTATTCTGGTGTTCATGAGAGCAGGGCACTCAGATACATAGAATAAATAAATATATCTTAAAAAAAAAAAAAGGAAGGAAGGAAAAGGAAGGGTTCATTATGACTCGGAGTTCCAAGGTTCAGTCAATCACGGTGGGGAATTAATGGCACCAAGAGTGGGCAGTAGCGGTTCACATCACATCCACAGTTAGGAGGGGGATGAAAATGAATGTTTTGTTTAGCTACCTTTGACTTTTTTATGCAGTCCAGGACCCAGACACAGGGAATGGTGTGAGAATTCCTTCCTCATGTTATCCAATAAAGACTGACCTTCTCCGGCATGCCCAGAGTCTAATCTAATCTAGATGATCCTCAGAGGGAAGCTCAAAGACTTGTCTTCTGGGTGATTCTAGACCCTGCCAAGTTGGCAATCAATATAAGCCATCAAAGGGTCCCTCCGTTAGTCTGGTTTGTCCTATAAGTATTTATATCATCCTTATTTCTAGCCTAAGGCCCAAGACGTTTGAACAACAAAACATCATGCAGCAAACAATTCAATTTCCTTAATGCTGAGAAGACCCTTGAGTAGGAAGGTAGTTGTTGACCCCTTTACAAATGTTCATTTTGAAAACACATAGTTTGATCACTCTCACTCATAAACATTTTTTATTCTTTAAACTTCATGTTTTGTCTATGCAAATATTTATAAAGCAAGAGTCAAATGGCTTCTGCTTTCCCTTTGCCACCACATACACACAGAGTATGGACAGGTCTTAATGAGTTCAGGTTTTATCCTTAGTTTCTGCAGACTTTGATACCAGGTTATCTGAACTAAAATAATGAGGATTCTAGATGTGTGATAAGAAAGCTGATGACATCAGAGATTTTACAGTTAAACAAAGCATAAAAATCTAGTGTCTCTGTGTTGTGATTCTTGCTTTAAGTACTTGATAGCCTTGTGTTGCTGATATGTAAACTATGGTAAAATGAAGCAATAGATTGATTTAATCATTTTAGAATTCTTTGGGATACTACTACGTACAGCATGGATGTCAGCTGGATCAGGAAGGCTAACACTGACGGATAGTGTGCAAACCCCAAGCTTCAGAAATAATGGACAAACACTGAGCTACATACCCTTTTGATGACAGAAGTTTTCTAATATATGCAAATATTCATGGTTTGTTTCACATATTTCTTCCCCATGCAAGTTTATATAATTTTATTTGTATGAAATTGAGAAGAGGATAGAAAGTACACATAATGTTGATACTGATAAACTTGGGTGTGTTGGCTAGTGTTATGACAACTTGACACACAAAATAGTTATCTGAAAGAAGAGAACCTCAACTGAGAATATGTCTCCATAAGAACAGATTGTAAGACATTTTCTTAATTAGTGATCAATGGGAGAGAACCCAGTCATTGTGGGTGGGCCCATCCCTAAGCTAGTGGTCCTGGGCTCTGTAAGAACGCAGGCTAAGGAAGCCAGTAAGCCGCACTCCTCCATGGCCTCTGCATCAGCTCCTGCCTCCTGGTTTCAGCCTGTTTGAGTCCCTATCCTGGCTTTATTCAGTGACAGACTACAATGTGGAAGTGTGAGCCCAATTAAACCATTTTCTTCCTGACTTGTTTTTTGGTCATGATGTTTCATCATAGTAATAAAAAGCCTAACTAAGACACTATATCATGAGATATGGTGTAGACTAGTGAGAGTACCTTAATAACTTGGTTTAGACCGTAAAGTATTCCCACTTACAGCCACAAACCACAGGAGCTCTATCTACACACAAAGAAATTAATGATAGTCCTATGCTAATTACTTTAATGTCATTGTGACCACAATACTTGATAAGGATTTCCTGACTTTGGTTCATAAATTCAGAATTTAGTCTATTAGGTATGAAAAAGCTGCCCAGTTCATATCATGGTACCGGAAGAAAAAGAGAATTCAGTGCCTAGCTTGCTTTCTCTTTCACTTCCTTTTCTCAGGACTGGAGCCACTGGCTGTGGGATGGTGCAACTCATAGTCAAGGTTGCTGTTTCCTCCTCAGTTAACACATACACACACACTCATACACACACCACACATACACACACATACACACACTCATATACATACATACACATACACACATACACACACTCATACTCGTACACACACCACACATACACACACATATTCTCACACATCACACACACACACATACACACTCTTACACACACTCATATATACACACCAACACACCCAAGGGGTACCTCACCACCTCCTAGGGGACTTTAAAGCCTTTCAATTTGACATGAAAATTAACTATTGCATGTACATGGTCTTCTTAGCACATTTATTAGTTAATGTGGAAGTTAATTTAGTACTATATGGAATGCAGGCACTTTATAATCTTTTCAAAATAGAGTCCCCAAATAATATTATTATATCAAATAAATATACTCCCTTTGCTTTATTCAAAAGACTATACAATGTTGATCATGTTCTACTGTCTGCTTACCAGTTATATTCAGTTACAAAAAGTATATAACTGGGAATAAGTCAGAAACAACTGTATACAATTAAGTGTATACAACTGTGTACACCCGTTTGTCTCAGGTCTGGAAAGACAAGTGTTACATCTCAGGCAAATAATGCCAACAATGCTTTCATTCAAGGGGATTCAATAGACTACTTAAAGTCCTTGTTATGGATGATGCCCATAACTAGTAATAGAAGGTTTTCCTTCAAAGATCATCCTCCAGTGACAATTTCACAAGTACATGTGTTTATGACACAGTGCTCTCATTTTACTCCTGAAAATTTTAGCCACAGCAGGGCTTCACCTGACACTTCGGGAATTCACCTGTGGAAGGCAGGCATTGAATGACTGTCCCATGCACCACAGAACTTTTTCTCTTTTAAGTAATGGAAGAGAATGATACATAAGCCCCATTCCTTGCCAGTGACATTAGCAAAGCTGCAGTAATGTGCTAAGGTATGAACGTTTAAGGGCCAACACCCAGGAGTAAATTAGCAGTGAGGTGTTTTCACCATAGTGATGAAGGATGCTCAGTCAACTGTGGAACAGAAAGATTACTGAACTCATGTGTGAGATCAATTTTCCTCTGGTGCTGTCTGCAGAGTCTTTGCAGGATTATCTCATGCTACATGGATCTCTGTTTTTAAAACATACCTAATAATTTCATGGTGGACTTTTTATTTACAACAAAAATAAACTGATAAATAAATAAGTAATAGGTGGGAATCAGCACAGGGATGGCTATATAGAAAGGAAATTATCCAAAGCATTGTTCAGTAAAATGTAAGGAAGGTTTTAACCTCTTGCTACCAGAACTCCATGGAAATGCCCAATATAGCTTTAAGGAGGAAAAAAAAAAATCTGTGCTAGTAACAGAAAATAATACGAATATTGGCCATTCACAAAAAATTTAGTCATCTGTGCTGAAAACACTTTACAAATAATATCACAAGACAAGGAACACCTTTGTTAATCACACTCTTTAAAAGACACACATAACCGAATTCAGTAGATAAAATGCTGGTCAAGGAACACTGTCACACCATGAGGTTTGGAGGTGTTAAAACCAGAGGGAAACCAGAGGTATCTCATCATCAGAGGCATGAACATAAACACTGTTCAAGACATTTGTATCATGACTGTTATAAGGTCTTGAGCAAGGATGTGCTGGTCCCATCCATACTCGTTTCTCATGTCAAGAGAAAGCTACCATGCACTGGCAATACCCGGTGTAACTTTCTCAGAGATTTCTGGAAGATTACATGGAGTTTTTGTTGTTTCTTGTTATTTGGTTGTTTGTATGGTTGGGTTTATGTACTGAGTTGAAAGGTGAAAGGTGGTGTTCATGCTCTGAGGTAGATTAGGTGAACAGAAGGTACGATTAGATAGAAACGACCAGAAAAACCAAACAGGTAGTCCAGACCCATTTCTTCTCTCTAATATTCCTGAGGCTAATCCCTACAAAAGACATGGTTTCTGCCTTCTTACAATTGAGAGGGATTTAAAACTAGAGGGAGAGCTATTAAGTTGTTACTGAGAAAAATTAAAGGATTCACTCACTTAAACCAGCAGGCTGGGTCAAAGGAAACCTTTGAGGAAATAATACTTAAAATGGAATATGAATGATTAAATGTTGTTAGAAGCATGGAGAAAGAGAGGATATGTGCAAAGGTCCTGAGGAAGAAAGGATGCTGCTGTGTTAGGGACACCACACAATAGCACTGAGGTGGGTATCACACAGCATGATAAGTAAAATAAGACAAAGGCATTTCTCGGTGCACAGATTTTTAGCTTTATTGTTATTCATCCTCAAAAAAGGAGATAATAATTTCTGATCATTCTAGCTTCTGAGTTCCTACTTAGAGTTTTCAGTACATATTGAAATTTGAATACATTTGCCTGGAATTCCGAGGGACATGGAAGCAACTAAATAATTTATATTCACATAGGGGTTCCTTTAATTCCAGGTTGAAGAGTTACTCTGGAATCCTTGACATTTGGGATTTCACCAGTGTATTTTCCCCTTGATCTACACAGGATACCTTCTAGGAGGAAATCATACCAAGTACCCCAAAGCCATCACTATTTTTATTTGATATTAAAACAAGTCTAGGAAACAGAACCCTTGGTAGAGGACAAATGCAATCAGAGAAATATTACCACATACATGGAAATTCCCTAGAATTTAGAGACTATTTTTCCCTGAAAAGTTAAAACTATTTTCATCTAAAATAAAATTTATTATGATAAAGAGAAGCCATTCTAAAAAGTGTATGATTTATGTGTTTAGATAGCTTTACATATGAAGCTAAAAATAGCATCATTCATTTTCTATGGCTGTTTAACAAATCACTGCAGACCTGTGCCCTAAATAGTATAGACTTATTCGCTTACAGTTTGGGGGATGGGGAGATAGATATCTGAAAACAAAATTTCAGTAGCTTCACAATAGATCCATTCCACCTTTTCAGCCTTTAGAGGCAGCTTACTCTTCTTGGCTTACAGCCTCATCCATCTTTAAGGCAGCAGTATATCATACTCAACTTTTCTCTGTCTCTGACAGCCCTGCTACCTTCTTGTAGAAGAAGCTCATGATCTTCAACAGCCTGTTCAGCCAGTTTAGGATCTGCAGCTTGTGCCTGATCCTGATGTAATGACATCTGTGAAGTTATTTTGGGAAGTAAGATAGTAAGTTCTGGGCATTAGAACATTCTTCTGAGGAGGGAAACATTATTGAGGGGAAAGACAGAGACAGAGAGAGAGAGACAGAGAGAGAGACTATTCTAAAGTTTAAACCAAACTGAATGTAACACAATTATTTTTGTGCATTTAAGCTCCCAGTGGATAAAATTCCAATATGGGTTACTGATGGCCAAATGACTGAATGGTATGCTAATGGAGAGTTAAAATGATGCAGACCAAAGCTAAATTATCTCATGCTATTTTTCATCCCTTTGAAAGCCCATTCCACCCTGTGTCTGACCTAACATTCTCCTTACTATCAAACCCTTAAAATGTATTTGTAACAAGCTGCTAGCTTCCAATGTTCAAAAGCTAAGAACACTACCAGAAAGCATCCAAGACCACAAACAGAGGCTTCCCAACTTTGCTATAATGTGCAAGCCTGACATTTCCACAAACTCATTTTACAGGTGTCTTTACTTATAACTTTCTTTGTTCTGTCACTATAAATTTTCATGAAACTGTTGCACAGTTGAACCGAAATTTTGGATAAACCAGATCGGTGTTCCTGGGCACCCGGCATTCATCTATGGCTTCAGAACAAACTTTTATTCCCTTTGAAGTGAGAGTTCTATTTGAAGGTTGCAAGTTATTTGAAAAGGTAAAAGAAGTTATTTAGGAGATAAACATGTAAAAAATTATTATTTTTTAAAATTCAAACAGAAGAATTACGGCCAACACCGACAGGGCCTCAGACTCCTTTTTGTTACAAACTAAAGAAAGAAAGGCAGGCCGACCACAGAGCTGCGAACACAGAGAACACTTAAGAATTGCAAACATAGTCAAGTTATCCTTATGCATGAAAGCAAAAATAGAGATATTTTCAAATATGTAAATGTCAGAACACATATGCTATAGAGCGAATGTTTGTGTCCCGCCCCCCACCCCCGGATTCATATGTTAAATCCTAACATCCAATGTGATGATATTTGCGAAGCAGGTTCACTGCGCACTGGTTCCCAGCTTATCTAAGTCTGGTGAGACAGAACACCCACACACATAACACGTTGCACGAAGCAGATTTATTACTTACACACAGGCAGCAAGGGACAACAGACGCCTAGGATTCCTTGAGAGCAGCTTCCCTGCTCAGGCTGACTGGGCTAGAGAGGCTTGCAAGGCGCGTGTTTCACTTCCCCACCAGCTGAGGGGTCTCCCCAAAGCAGCTCATCCAGGTTTTTGAGTTAGAAGCACCTGACCTGTTTGGGGGAGGGGAGACTGGACCGAATCCTGGGCTGTACTGGTCAGCTGTCTGAATCTTAATGAACAGTCCTAGCACTTCCCAAGGTCTCCTTCCTTTCTCCTTCTCTCCTGTCCTCACCTCTCCCCACTTCTATCTCCTTTTCTTCCTTGTGCTGGGAATTGAATCCAGGGCCTGGCATAAGTCAGGCAGGCAATTAACTACTGAGATATCCCCAGCTGTGGCCTATTATCCTTGAGAATTACAAGGAAGAAACTAGAGGCTGGCCTATGGCTGGCCACTAAGAGAACTGTTTTGTAGATTTTGAAAGTGGGAACTTCTAGAGGCGATCAGGACACTAGAACTTATAAATGGGTGTTTTATAAATGGGACAGTTCCCTTTTCAATAATCCTAAGAACCCTGTCTGTTATGTGATCACAGTAACTCACAGAGAAGGGGCTTCTATTAGCCAAACACAATAAAAGGAAATTTCCCAGTAGAAGTAGAAACAATTTGGGTTTCATGAGTTTCCAAGCATAAAGGGAAAAAAAAAAAAAAAGAACAAAAACAGAGAGAGGAAGAGATATAAGCCAGCTGGATGATGGGATGCTGGATGCTAGATAGGGCTCAAGTCACCATGAGTCAGGTTGTAGATGGAGACACTGAAGACTGAAGTGGCTACTATCACTAAAGCTCAGCTGCTGTAGTCTCAGCTGGTCTTCCACCCACCTTTCTCTTCCTTCAGTTAGTATATGCCACTGCTGAGCCAGAGAGAGCATGAAGCAGACCCACAGGAGGAAGCCGCTGTCCAGAGACAGCCATAAGCATCCAAGACCCCGCATCTCTTCACAAACTGGAGGAAGGCTTTCGAGTCAATCTTACTTATATCTAGGGAGAGTAGGAAGTGTGGAGCACTCACTGAGCTGCACATGAATTTGGGAAATTACAGCTGGCAGACATCAGTGATAAGGAACTGTTAATAATAAAATCAAATACTTGATGAGATTTCATTCCAATATACCTGAAATTTGTCTTTGTCTTCCCAACTTGAATTTTTTCCCTCCATCTCTGCTGGTGAGATTCACTCTGAGTGACTTGTGAGGCTGGTACTCATACGTTTTGCTTTCTCATCTCCTAAAGCTAATCACTTCCATCTCAACTCCATTTTTTTCTTTCTCTTTCACTTTACATTATGTGTATAGCTATTTCACATGCATGTATGCCTTTGCACCTCATGCATTATAGGGCCCAAGGGGAGCAGGAAAGTATCAGATCTCCTGGTACTGTAGCACAGTGGGTTGTAAGCTGCCACTGGGTGGTAGGAATCAAACCTGGGTCCTGTGGAAGATGAGTCAATGTTAACTACTGAGCTAACTCTCTAGCTCCTCACTTTCAACACTTTTTTTTTTTAACCTATGCTCCAAGTACCAATCAGTGTGCTCCTGTATTTTTTAACTTTTTTTATTAGATATTTTCTTTATTTACATTTCAAACGTTATCCCCTTTCCTAGTTTTCTCTCTGAAAATCCCCTATCCCTTCCCCAACTCACCCACAGCCATTCCTGGCCCTGACATTCCCCTATACTGGGGCCCAGAGCCTTCACAGGACCAAGGGCCTTTCCTCCCATTGATGAGCAACTAAGCCATCCACATATATAGCTAGAGCCACAAGTTCCACCATGTGTTTTCTTTGATTGGTAGTGTAGTTGCAAGGAGCTCTGAGGGTACTGGTTATTTCATATCGATGTTCCTCCTATGGGGCTTCAGTCCCCTTCAGTTCCCTGGGTGGCTCCTTCATTGGGGACCTTGTGCTCTGTCCAATGGATGACTGTGAACATCCACTTCTGTATTTGTCAGGCACTGGCAGAGCCTCGCAGGAGACAGCTATATCAGGCTCCTGTCAGCAGGCTCTTGTTGGCATCTGCCTGGGTTTGGTGGTTGATTACAGGATGGATCCCTAGGAGGTGGGGCAGTCTCTGGATGGTCCTTTGTTCCATATCAGCACCGAACTTTGTCTCTGTAACTCCTTCCATGGGTATTTTGTTCCCCATTCTAAGAAGAAACAAAGTATCCACACTTTGGTCTTCCTTCTTCTTGAGTTTCATGTGTTTTGCGAATTGTATCTTGGATATTCTAAGTTTCTGGGCTAATATCCTCTTATCAGTGAATGCATATTAAGTGAGTTCTTTTGTGACTGGGTTACCTCACTCAGGATGATATCCTCCAGATCCGTCCATTTGCCTAAGAATTTCATAAATTCATTGTTTCTAATAGCTAAGTAGTACTCCATTGTGTAAATGTACCACATTTTCTGTATCCCTTCCTCTGTTGAGGGACATCTGGGTACTTTCTAGCTTCTGGCTATTATAAATAGGGCTGCTATGAACATAGTGGAACATGTGTCCCTCTTAAAAGTTGGAACATCTTCTGGGTATTGCTGGATCTTCTGGTAGTACTATGCCCAATTTTCTGAGGAACCACCAGACTGATAGTGGTTGTACCAGCTTGCAATCCCACCAGCAGTGGAGGAGTGTTCCTCTTTCTCCACATCCTCGCTAGCATCTGCTGTCACCTGGATTTTTGATCTTAGCCATTCTGACTGGTGTGAGATGAAATCTCAGGGTTGTTTTGATTTGCATTTCCCTGATGATTAAGGATGTTGAACATTTTTTTCAGGTGCTTCTCAGCCATTCAGTATTCCTCAGTTGAGAATTTTTTGCTTCTGCTTGTGGACGTTGTACATCGTGGTGCGGAGCCTAGTGCGCACCACGATGTACAACGTCCACAAGCAGTGAAATTTGTTGGAACATCTTCTGGGTATTGCTGGATCTTCTGGTAGTACTATGCCCAATTTTCTGAGGAACCACCAGACTGATAGTGGTTGTACCAGCTTGCAATCCCACCAGCAGTGGAGGAGTGTTCCTCTTTCTCCACATCCTCGCTAGCATCTGCTGTCACCTGGATTTTTGATCTTAGCCATTCTGACTGGTGTGAGATGAAATCTCAGGGTTGTTTTGATTTGCATTTCCCTGATGATTAAGGATGTTGAACATTTTTTTCAAGAAAATATGAGAAACAAATTACTGCTTGTGGACGTTGTACATCGTGGTGCGGAGCCTAGTGCGCACCACGATGTACAACGTCCACAAGCAGTGAAATTTTCAGGAATTTTTCCCCTGTGCCCATATCTTCAAGGCTTTCCCCCACTTTCTCCTCTATAAGTTTTAGTGTCTCTGGTTTTATGTGGAGTTCCTTGATCCATTCAGACTTGAGCTTTGTATAAGGAGGTAAGAACGGATTGATTTGCATTTTTCTACATGATAACAGTCAGTTGTGCCAGCACCATTTGTTGAAAATGTTGTCTTTTTTCCACTGAATGATTATATTCCCTTGTCAAAGATCAAGTGACCATAGGTTTGTGGGTTCATTTCTGGGTCTTCAATTCTATTCCATTGATCTACCTGTCTGTCGCTTTGTGAGTACCATGCAGTTTTTATCACAAGTGCTCTGTAGCACAGCTTGAGGTCAGGCATGCTGATTCCACCAGAGGTTCTTTTATCATTGAGAATAGTTTTTTGCTATCCTAGGTTTTTTGTTACTCCAGATGAATTTGCAAATTGCCCTTTCTAACTCAGTGAAGAATTGAGTTGGAATTTTTATGGGGATTGCATTAAATGTGTAGATTGCTTTCAGCAAGATAGCCATTTTTACTATATTAATCCTGCCAATCCATGATCATGGGAGATCTTTCCATCTTCTGAGATCTTATTCGATTTCTTTCTTCAGAGACTTGAAGTTCTTATCATACAGTTCTTTCACTTCCTTAGTTAGAGTCACACCAAGGTATTTCCACTTTCAACTCTAGATTCAAGACACTCCACTGTCCTGTAGGTCCTCACAAACGGTGTCTTACTTAGCTCTATTCTCTGCATCTGAGCCCAGAGTTCATATACAACATCTTTTATGCGAGTGAGGAAGGAGGACTTAGACTTTAAGGACCACTTACCAGGCATTAGACTTAAGGTTGTGCTCATCAGAGCTCAGAACCTAAGTGGCCATTTTAGTATTGAAACAACAAGCAAGCCCTAATTCTTTGAGATAAACAAGCAAGGCAGTAAACGTCTGGCTTACTGACACATTACGATTAACTTAATATGGCCACTGGAAAAGATGGTGGCTAAAGAATTCAGTGGAGCAAAATCACTCAAATTTTGACAACAACAGGGCTGTTGTTGATTAAAGCCAAGCTAGTTACTTTTGCCTTCAAAAAATAGTAGAAGTTTCCTTGGTGAATACTGAGTCTTAGGGCTGGACATGAAGCTTAGCTGGTAGGCTACTTGCCTAGTACATGCAAAAACCCAGTTCTTCCCTAGTACCTTCCCCAGGGCCTGATGCTACATACGCACAATCTCAGAATTTGAGAGGCAGAAGAGGAAAGATCAGGAGTTCAAAGACAGTTATGGGTATATAGTGTGAGCCTATGAGTGTGAGGTCTGTTGGGAATACATGAGACATGAAAATTTTTTTAAAAAATTTGAACCTCAAATCTATTTGAAAGGATTTAAAGTTACATGGTCCCATCTAAGTAATGATATATATATATAGTGTGAGGAAGGTCAGAGCCTACCAGGGCTCCATTCCAGGGAACAATGTGAGAAGACCCACTTAATGTAGAGAGAAATGGTAGAGGCACGCCAAACAGGAAGAAGACACTGTAGGTATAAGAAAATATGAGAAACAAATTATGTTGATATCTTCATACCTATATGTCTGTCATTTTTCTCTTCTATTTACTTTTAAATTTTTATTATTTTATTTTTAATTTACTTTTTACACTCTATATTATATTCCTGCCCTCCCCATTCACCCTCGTCTGTTCCACATCTTATACCTCCTCCCCACCCTACCCTATCTTCACGTGGATGCCCCACCCCCAACCCCACCTGACCTCTAAATTCCTTGGGGTCTCCAGTCTCTTGAGGATTAGGTGCATCATCTCTCTACTGAGCTCTTTAGGCTTTTCAAAGAATTTATCAAAGAAAGCAAAGAAAAAATACTGTCCCCCCCAAGGCAAAACAAAACAAAACAACAACAACAATCCCCTAACTTTTAAAAGAATTATTGGATTACTGAATTATATTTCAGTTATATTTCTCACCTTTCATAATTTCTATGGGTATTTTCTGGGGAGATGAAACAACTTGCTAAGTATTTGAATATAAATGCCAAGAATGTAAAAAATCCTAAGAGCTAGTCTATCAGCTATCTGCAATAGAAACTGCTTCCCCTTTTTATATTGCAACCCATGGTGTTGAACTGGAAATGATATGGCTTCTTTTCACTCCTAAGTGTCACTTCTTTCTGGGGGCCTCGGATCACAAAGCACCCAGTCAGGAGCAAGAGAAGCTTTCCCTTGCTCTGGCTCCTAAAAATATCTGCTTAGTCCAAATGCAGTATTCGGATTTGTCCCATCTAGATTAAAGGCTGAGGTTTGGAATTGTTTGAGCTCCATTTAATAATAACAGATCATCACTGTCTTCCTTACTAGGGAACACTTGACATGAACACCTACATGCAACATTTCTTCTCTACAAGATAGACAAAGATTGTATTACCTGTCCCAATTCCTAAAGCAGCTATTTAAGTACATCTGATTGCCTGTCCCGGGATCAAACAAATGCAAGTATGTCTGTGTTCAGAGCAGCACTTAATGTTTTATAATGCCTCTAGTCTTGCTTTCCTCTCTTTGGTCCCTTTGCCATGGTCTGATTGTTATTCTACAAATCTTGTATATGGAGTCAGTATTGGTTGTCTGGAGTAAAACACTTGGAGCAAATTATGTCCATATTTCTATCTGTATTGGGGTCAAAGTTTATATGCATTGACTCATATATACAAGAAAAGTAATTTTAATTTATATAATTGATAATAGTCAAAGAAAATAGTAAGTTATATTATTTTCTGTGACTCTATAGGCTCTACTTCCATTGATGGCTAATCAATACTTTTTATCATTTGCCTCAATGTACTATAAAGATACAAGCCAAATAATGGCATACTTTGATAACTAGCAGAAAACAGTCTTCTGTTGTTTAAGAGACTACTCTGGTTGCATACATACAAAGGTAGTCCATCAATCATAACTGCTTTTTCCCCTATAGAAACCTTTCTGTCTCCCATTCTTGACGCTTTTCTCTAGAGTCACTTAATTTGAACACCTGTGGAGACGTGCATGTGATTATGACTGAGGTGGAAAGATATTTGCTCTTTGTCTCATGCCCTGAATTCTCAGTGGACTCCAATGGAGCTTCCTTCATGCTGTGAGTCACTGGATAGCTCAGATTAGCATCTTCGGTTCTTTAGTGTCATAGGATGCAAATACTCAAATCAGAGCAGAAAAAATGTTAACAGACTAAGAAACCTTAAGTTTTCATGGCATGATATAGCTATTTAATTTATCATTGTTTTTATTAAAGCAATTTAAAAGCAAAATTATATAGATATGGTTTTGCTAAAAACAAACCACTAAAACATGTACATTCATATTTCTTAAGTAGTCAACAAAGATTTCTTTTTAACATCAGTCTATAATAAAAATGAAGCTATAAAATTGGCATGTAGTCAATTACAGCCAGTATATTCTATAAAGCAAACATAAGCACACTCATTCTTTCAAAATGGCCATATGCCAATATGAAATGTCTCATTCATGACCTCCATATAATATGATAATCTGCTGACTTTCCAAGCTTGTATATTTGAAGGAAGAGTTATTGTAGGTATGGAGTCATAATAGCTTTCCTTAGCTAAATATAGAAGATATTTTCATATGATGGAAATTAGTAAGATATGCATAAACTATACAGTATACTAATCTTGCCCTCATACATTCTATTGGACACTCTTGTTGGCAGATTACTAATAAACTCAGCATTCCAAAGGCTTTCTGTTATAGTCCCAGAAGAGAATGCATCATGAGCAGTATTCACTTTTTACATAAATATGATGGAATGAAACAAGACGGGATACACTGAAAGACAGAAGTCTCGAGGAAGCTGGTGTGTAAAAATCTATAGAGATACAATTTACTTTGTTTACATACTTTTATAGAACACTAATGTATGTGGAATGGACACCTGTGCTGGAATGACAAGGACTGTGACAAACTGATGAATATCTTGTACCTCATAAATTCAACAAACAGGGGTAGAGATATAGGAGTAAGAGTTCTCAAGCGGAAGGATTTCTTAGAAATTCTGTATCAATGGAGCCTGTGATCTGCTAAATTGGCCAACATATGCCACATGTTCCTAGCAGATACATTTTCATTTCTAGAAGCCACCCATTTGGCAACTTGTCTTTGGTAAACTTTACATTCAAGTAAAATATTTAAAGACCAATGGACATTTCAAACCCAGCTCATGCCTTCAGGACATGCTCAGGCTCCATCACCTATATACCACTTCCATTTGATAATAGATTGCTGCTGTGCAAATTCTACTTCATGACTTGGTGTGTCCGATAACACTCAGCTCATGATGGGCAACTCAAGTGGCACAGTAACTTGGTGGGCCATTGTCAAATGTTCCGTTTCCACTAAGGCCCAATAGCTGTCTCCCAAAGTGGGAATAGTTGTCTCCAGATGATGGTAGAGACTTGCTTCTAAGTCTCTTAGGGATCTTCTGTGATTCATCTATAGGGGTCTGCAAGAGGCTCCAAACAGCATCCCTGTCTGCCACTGATACCTCAATACCATCAGGTCTTCTAGATTATATGGTCCACATAGTAGATCAGTCTACACAGCAGCCTGCACCTATTGAGATTTTTCCTGTCCCAGGCTATACACAAAGTGAACAATTTTGTAAATCACTTGTTATATAGGCTAGAGTAACACACCCAAGTGAGCAATGTGCTGTCTCCAGAACCCAAATAGGTGCAAGAAAACATTGTGCTACTTTTTTGGTGGTAGAATGGTCCAGATGCAATAATCCTTGGAAGGAAATTTTCAACCTACCCCACACCACTGGACTTCTAAGAATTCTGCTGAGATAGAAGGCTTTTAAATTGGAATTGGGTTTATTTCCCATCCTCTGATGCATATATATATATATATATATATATATATATATATATATATATATATATATATAACCAATGAGTCCAAAGTGATTACTACCTCCTGCTTACTTGGTCTAAGCAGCATACTGTTATTAATATGGTGCACTGATGTGATATTTCATGAAAGAAACACATGGTCAAGATGCCTATCTAGTTATGATACATGGCTGGAGAGTTAATATATACTTGAGGTAAAACTGTAAAGGTAAACTGCTGGCCTTGTCAACTGAAAGGAAATTGCTTCTGGTGGTCCTTATGGATAGGCACTGAGAAAAAAAGCATTTGCTAAATCAATAGCTGCCTACAGTGTACCAATAAATGTGTTAAAAATCTCAATAAAGACATCACATCTGGTATAGCTGCTGCAATCTTAGTCACTACCTGACTGAGTTTTTATTCTCAACTGCTATTCTCCATGATCCATATGTCATCTGCACTTACCAGATAGAGTTGAAGGGTGATGTGGTGGGTGCTACCACCCATGCATCTTTCAAGTTCCTTGATGGTGGCAGTAATTTCTGGATGTGATACTGTTTTTGATTCATTAATTCCCTGGCAGAGGCAACTCTAAAGGCTTCCATCTAACTTTTCCAATCATGGTATCTCTCACTCCATAGGTCAGGGAACCAGTGTGAGAATTCTGCCAACTGCTAAGTATATCTAAGTATATATATTTTGGGACTGGAGAAAAAAACAATAGGATGAGTTTGGAGACTCAATGGACCTACTGTGAAACTTCAGCAAAAACTCTATTAATCATCTGACCTCTATAAGCCCCTCCTTGAACTGGAGAACCACATTTGGGGATGCAGAGGTCTTTTGGAATCTGTTAATTCAGAACCAGTATCCAAGAGACCCTGGAAAAGTCTGAGTGTTTCTTTTCTGCCAGTGTACAGTTATCCTCGGAAAACTTCCCCTCTGGGGAAGGACTGGAGAAAGGTTAGGACTGGAGAAAAGCTAGCAGTAAAACCCTTTAAGTATTTTATCAAGATTCTTCCTCTGGGGTTCATTTGAGGTTTTCTGAGTCTGCTAAGTGGCTCAATTCTAGAAATTGATTCATGCGACGAGATTCCCTTTGCAGTGATCCACTGTAGCCTTTCTTCTATTTGTTTGAGAATTTTGCTGTTTCTACAGATCAAACAAAAATCAACAGGCTTCTTACCTATTTCATGCCTGGAAACACCGTGATTGATTACCCATTACCACTGGCCCATATGAGCCATGCCACCACCAAATTCACTTTGCCAGTGTTGACTACTATGGATTAGCCCATTTTTAAGACTGCTTTATCTATGCTGACCATTACAATAACCAAGATCACCTTGCCTTTGGTAATTTAGTGCTGCTCCATGACTCCTGCTACCCCAAGATCTAACTAAACCCACTGCATGCAATTCATCCAACGGAGTAGCAGCATTTCCAATCTTAAGGTCTGGCACAAGAAAAAGGGTGCCAACAAAACTCTTCAAATGTGTTGGTGCTCCTCTTGCCATTTTGTGTCTTACAAGATTAGTAAAGGGAATGTCTTCTCTGCCTTGCCATTGTGGGTATTATGTTTTTCACAGAGTACTCACTCTGGCATTGCAATTCCCTGAGCCTTAAAAATGTCTTCATCAACACTAAGTCAACAATATCAGGCATCTACAATTCCTTTACAGTAGGCCATCTTTTGACAAATGTTTTAGTCAACCATTCAATTTTCCACCCCTTTATATTTTAAATTCAAAGGACCCATATTAATAAACTCAGCCTGATCTAGTTTTATGTTCTTTCCACCACGAGCCCACACCCTTAAAATCCAATCTCACACACATTCCCAGGATTTGTGCTTTAATGAATTAGCAAACTCATTAAGATCCTTAGTAGTGTAGCTCATTTCCTCATTGGACTATACTTTCCCATCTAGGGGTCTGCTTTGCCTTAAGTCTGGTTACAGGTCTATAAGCAGCTATTGGCAGTTCCTGAGGAACACCAGCATTGTCTTTTTTTGGCATTTCCTTCAAAGAAAGTCCCTGCTGGCTTAGCAGACAATGAAGGATTAATTTCCTCAGTCCAAGTTGACAAAGGCTAATATCGTAAGGGTAAAGGTGTGAATACATCTTCTGCTGAGGGTGGAAAGACTCCTTTCTCGGGAGAAAAAAACGCTTGTGAATCTGAGAGTTCAAAAGTTCTCAGCTTCACACCCCACCCCAAATTATAGGACCCTATTGTTTAACAATTAGTGTCCTTACTTTAACAGCCAACACACTTCAAGGCTGGGACTTGAATTTTCACTGTAATTCAGCCAAACTTATTGTAAGGGCTTTAGTTTGTTTTCCCCCAGCTTCAGCCCTATGGCTGCTAGAGAGAAGATTCTCTTCCAGGGCACACTTAGAAAACTTTAGATTTTTTTATGTGCACCTGAAGTTGGTCAGTTTTATCACTAAGCTCATTGTTTTCTCTCACTATACTCTAACATGCTAGAAGTTGGTTAATTTTATCATGGTGCTCATTCCTTTCCTTTGTGAATTTACCAGAGACACCAGGAGCAACTGACCAGTATCATCATTTTCTCCACGTCTGTTCACAAACTGTCAAAAAACTACTTTGCCACTCACAATTGGTGGATCAGAATAATCAAATGCAATAATGCTCTTAAGTTTGTAGTATAGTTCCCACAATGGGCTTTCAGTACTCTGTGAACTCCCAGGAGAGGATTCAGTAGCCGGGGAGTCCTCGGTAAGTACAGTGCTTACAAATTGGAAAGCCTATTCCAGACATTTAAAAGTTCATTCTTACGTTGTCTTAGTACCAAAATTTGTAATAGAATTTATAGAATGAACCTTGCTCTGTCTTTGTCTCTCTATCTACCATCTATCATCTATCTATCTACCATCATCTATCTATCTACCATCATCTATCTATCTATCTATCTATCTATCTATCTATCTATCTACCATCATCTATCTATCTACCATCATCTATCTATCTATCTATCTATCTATCTATCTATCTATCTATCTATCTATCTATCTATCTATCTATCTATCTATATCAGAATGTGTTCCAGATCGTGGTCCAGTTAATCCAACAATAGCTGACTATGAACAGAAATTCCAAGAGTCCAATAGTTGTTCAGTCCACAAGGTTGTATGTCTCAGGTGGTGTTTAGTGTATGCTGGAATCCTGAAGATGTAGGCTCTAATGCCAGGGAAGGAATGGACCTGCTACTAAGGGTAAAAGCAAGCAAGCAGTGAGAGAGGTTTCCATTCCCCACATCCATTATATAGATTGCAGCCAAAGTTTTCTAATCCACATTAGATCTGGATTAGAGGTATGTCTTCTTACTGCAATGATCTGGATTAAATGCCCCACTTCAGATCAAGCAGAAATCTCTCACAGATGTGCCCTCTATTTTTGCATTTTAGTTAATTCCAGATGTAAGCAAGTTGACAGCCAAGAATAGCCTTTACCAGGAGATTCTCTTCAATGGGATAGTATTAAAATTTATGCATCTAAATTTATATTTAATTTTTTATTTCTTGTGTTTGCATGCATGTGACCTGTGCAGAGTATATGTGGAGGTCAGAAGACAACTTGTAGGAGTTGGTTCTCGCCTCCCATAACATGAGTCTCAGGACTTGAGCTTGGGTCCCAGGACTTGGCTACAAGCATAGTTAACTTGCTGAACCATCTCACCAGCTACAAATTGTAAATATATTGAATTTAAGGTCAGACTATCAACTGAGGCTTTGACTAATCAAGTGCTTTATCTTAGTTCTTACTGACTGACACAATGCCCCACAAATCTTCTATTAGTTTTTGACTGATCCTTTCTAAGTCTGGCCTTTCTACATTTACATTGAAATCCTTTGCCAACAAATACTCAACCCGTTCATGTGAACTCATCTCTGGTTACTACAATTACAATATAAATCCATGTTTATCTTGAGTTGCCTTTCTGTTTCTCCATCTCTGCACTGTCATGACTGTACACATTTGCCTGTAGGACTACACTGTCCTAGCAAACCTCTATGGTTTGGTAGTCTGCTCATATCAATGTAAGTGCCATTCTCTTCCGAAGGTCAGTACTAATTCTGCTATAGTGAACCTGTGCTGTCCCAAACTAACCCATCTACCAGTCTGACACTGGTAATTATTTTACATCTGAGCAGTCTAGAAACAGAACTTTTTACCTCTATTACCTCTAATGCTTTTCACTGCATGTTTATCTAAAAAAAAAAAAAAGCCACAAACATGAAAGTGTGGTACTTTGGGAATTTCCACCATTTTGCAGTTTTTAAATATGATTCCTGGTTAGTGTTCTTAGGCAGGGTACAGGCTGAAGTGCACATTTAAAGTTTTATGCTTTAAATAGCCTTTCAGAATGAAATGTGGAATGGATCTAAAGGGCTAGGATCGATCTCATCACAGAGAGAGTAGGGAGGGAAGGAAGGAAGAAGGAAGGCAGAAAGTGTGTGGGGGGAGTAGAGAAGGGAAGAAGGAAGAATGGAGGGAGGAAGGGAGAGAGGTTACCTGTGAATAACACTTCTATGTTTACAGAAGTGTTATTCACAGGCACCAAAATGCACTCCAAGAGTCTACTGAAAATTGAATGGGTACACAACTGTTGTGTTACACTACAATATATCTATACTTATATACATGATATAAAATATATTTGCATATAATAGAATCATAGTCAGCTTTTAAAAAGAAAAATTCATGTGTTTATTTATTTAATCTTTGTGACAGGGTCTCCTATAAACTCACTGTATATCTGAGAATGACCTTGAGTGCTTTCTCTCTCTGCTTCCAAGTGTGGGATTATAAATGCATGCCATCCAGCCAGCTCTAAGGAAGGGAACTCTTAAACACACAACAAGCATGGTGAGCCTAGAGCACAATATGCTAAGTGGTATAACCAAGTCACTAAAGGGTAAACATTGTGTGATTTGGATTACATGAGGTATCCAGAGTAACTTAAATTCACAGCCAGGAAGAACAATGACAGTAGTTGCCATGGTCTAAGAAAAGAAAGAATGATGGGTTCTTGGTTATTAACCATTAGCAATAATGCTGTAGAGCAGCATACACAAAGGCACATAAAGCCATGATGTGGTTCAGTTTAAAATGATATCTTCTAAGGTATTTATATTTTACTACAGTTATTATATAGGTATATATAATAACTGTATTTATATATACATATATAAATATATAATGTAAACTTTCTTTAAAAGATTTATTTTTATTAATGATGTTTACGTCTGTGTATGTGGTCTGTGTGTGTGAATATGGGTGTCCACAGGGGTCAGAGATGTCTCCATTGGACACTCATAGATACTGAGAATATAACTCGTGTTCTCTGCTAGAGCACCTACCTTTTAACTCCAAGCTGTCTGTCCAGTCAATAGTGTTTGACTTTAGAATCTCTCATTTCTCTTGAGATAATTCCACAATATTTCTCCTAGACAATAAGATATTTTCACTAATTCTTTATGTACTTATTTTTTTAAAAAGAAATTTGTCCTTGTTACAGAACTATGTGAAATTACCATTTGGAATTTACTGTGTGAATATTCAACTTTGAGGCATTTGAGATTTTGTACCTTCTGTTCTGGGCAAGCTGATCATAACTATTAAGCACTGCATCATTCCATGCTATTCAAGTCTTAGACAGTTTCTGATGGTTTCCAATAACTTCTCAAGTAATTACTTTTTGGGTATCAAGGGACTTATAAAGATGCATGTTGCTCATCTTAGTCATTGTCTGGGTGCAGTGACATCCATTCTGAAGGCACTGACACTATGATTTGAGCCTGGCCTCATGAATTAGATCACATAATTGCAATAATTAGGAAACACACCTCAGGATATTATCAAAATGACCCACCTAAACCCAAGTCCATATGGTTTGAAATAGCTAATGAGTCAGTTAATGTGCTATGTCCAGGAGTAATGGCTATTCAATATGGATTGCATGAAGGTATATTTACCAACATTCTGACTGATTAAGGGTTTCGAGTGGACATTTTCCAACTTAAAGAGGAATCAAAGTATAAAATGCTTTAACTATTAAAATAAAAAGGAGAACCAATGAATATTGAAAACTTAAGGGCATTGGGATGTGAAGAGTGTCTTTCAGGCACACAGTCTAGGATTTAAACTCAATGCAATATAAAATTAAATGAAGATGTAGGCTCCAGTCACGATTTATACACTGTGAGGAAGCATGGGAAATGCTAATGACTGAGGCTTATGAATAAAGAAAAGAGATAAATAAAATGTTAAATGTTTAATTCACTGATTTTAGGTGAGGTGGGAAAAAGAAGAAGTTATATTACAAACATATTTAAAGGAGGAGCAAAGAAAGCAAGGGAAGGAGCCACACTTAATGTCCACAGATACAGAAAGAAGACATTTACTGAATAATTAATATACTTCTTTGATTAGTGTGTGATTATCCACTCAGAAGAAATGTCATAGTGCTTTGAACTAACTTCTTGTTTGTGGTATCTCAGAAAGGAGGTATATGTAAGATCCAGAATTAAGAAAGAAATCTACAGCTGGGCGGGGGTGGCACACGCCTTTAATCCCAGCACTTGGGATGCAGAGGCAGGTGGATTTCTGAGTTCAAGGATAGCCTGGTCTACAGAGTGAGTTCCAGGACAGCCAGGACTACACAGAGAAACCCTGTCTGGAAAAACCAAGAAAAAAGAAAGAAAGAAAGAAAGAAAGAAAGAAAGAAAGAAAGAAAGAAAGAAAGAAAGAAAGAAAGAAAGAAAGGAAGAAACAAAGAAAGAAACAAAGAAATCTACAGAAGTACTTTAACTGCTCATGTGAACCCTTATGTTATAGCAACTTACAGAGAACTATAATTCAAAGTGTTCTTTTAAAGTGTGCTTTTCTATTATTAGAGTTTAAAATATTTTTAGTATATGTGAGTGTGCATGAGTGTCTATGTGTGCTAAACTAGAATTTACAATTTATTAAGACATACACCCCAAAGATAGTCATGTATTTTTAACATTATCTGGGATTGTTTTCAATAAAAGAAGCTAAAGATGTCTCATTATCACAACAAAGCTCTTATAGATCTCTCAAGACATTTATGTTCATCACTATTGCAGAAGCCTGATGATATTAGACCAACTGTGAGGTCTAATATTTTTAAATATTTAAAAACTAGATGTGGTGGTTCAGATGTGGTGGCACACTTCTTTTGTAATCACAGACCAAAGAGGTGGAGGCAGGAGGATAAGGAACTCGGGGCATCTTTGACTGCACAGAGAGCAGGTCAGTCCGCACTACATGTTACGCTGCCTCAAACTACAGAAACAAACAAAAACCCAGAGATGTAATGGATTTGTTTCTTTTAGAGTCTGATGTATTATATCTTATTCATTTTTAAAATAACAAAAATTCATGGAGAATTGATTCAAATTTCTTTCTGCCTGTTAAAGGCTTTGTGCACATAATACTTTGAGTCTCTGCTGTGAATGGCTTTATTAAGGTCCACATGTTTTACAGTAAACACTAGAGCTTTAAACTGTAGGTGTCTCAGAGTTACTTCATGTATTTATTTTATTAAAAATTCATATAAAATGAAAATGTTAAATTGTACAAAAAGCAACACAATGGAAAATAAGACTTTCACCACTAGAAGAAATTATAGTTTGAGTCTTTCAAAGATACTCCATTTCTTTTTTTCTTTCTTCCTTCCGTTTTCTTTTTATTTATTTATTTACTTATTTTCTATTGACTATTTTTTAAATTTACATTTCAAATACTATCCCCTTTCCCAGTTTCCCATCCTGGAAAACTCCTAATCCATTCTCCTTCCCCCTGCTTGTATGAGGGTGTTCCTCCACTCACCCACATACTCCCACCTCCCCACCCTTGATTCACCTACATTGGGGCATCTATTGAGCCTTCATAGGACCAAGGACCTCTCCTCCCATTGATGCCTGACAAGGCCATCCTCTGCTACATATGCAGCTGGAGCTATGTGTACTCCTTAGTTGATGGCTTAATACCTGGGGGATCTGGGGTGTCTGGTTGGTTGATTTTGTTCTTCCTCTGGGGTTGCAAACCCCTTTAACAGCTTCAGTCCTTTCTCTAATTCCTCTATTGGGGGCCCCCTGCACTCATAGTCCAAAGGTTGACTGTGAGCATCTGTATCTGTATTTGTAAGGCTCTGGTGGGGCCTCTCAGGAGACACCCATATCAGGCTCCTGTCAACATGCACTTCTTGGCACCCACAATAGTGTTTGGGTTTGGTAACTATATGGAATGAGTCCCCAGGTGGGACAGTCTCTGGATGGCTTTTCCTTCAGTCTCTGTTCTACACTTTAACTCCATATTTGCTCCTGTGAGTATTTTGTTTTCCATCTAAGGACTGAAGCACCCTTACTTTAGTCTTCCTTCTTCATGAGTTTCATGTTTCTTGCAAATTGTATCTTGGGTATTCTAAGTTTCTGGGCTAATATCCACTTATTGGTGAGTGTATATCATGTGTGTCCTTTTGTGATTGGGTTACCTCACTCAGGATGATATCATCTAGATCCATTCATTTGCCTAAGAATTTTATAAATTCATTGTTTTTAATAGTTGAGTAGTACTCTATTGTGTAATTGTACCACATTTTCTGTATCCATTCTTCTGTTGAGGGACATCTGGGTTCTCTCCAGCTTCTGGCTATTATAAATGAGTCTGCTATGAACATAGTGGAGCATGTGTCCTTATTACATGTTGGAGTATCTTCTAGGTATACACCCAGGAGTGGTATAGCTGGGTCCTCAGGTAGTAATATGTTCAATTTTCTGAGGAATTACCAAATTGATTTCCAGAGTGATTGTACCAGCTTGCAATTCCACCAGCAATGGGGGAAGTGTTCTTCTTTCTCCACATCAGAACTATGGTGATCTGATAGGGTTCATGGGATCATTTGTATTGGTTGAGGACTGTTTTGTGACTGATTATATGATCAACTTTGGAGAAGGTTCCATGAGGTGTTGAGAAGAGAATATATTATTTTGATTTAGGATGAAATGTTCTGTCAATATCAGTTAGATAGATCCATTTGATTCATACCTTCTGTTAGTTTCACTGTGTCTGTTTTCATGATCTGTCCATTGTGAGTGTGATGTGTTGAAGCCTCCCACTATTATTGTGTGCAGTTTTTTAGTAAAGATCATTTTTATGAATGTGGGTGCCCTTGCATTTGGAACATAGATGTTCAGAATTGAGAGTTCATCTTGGTAGATTTTTCCTTTGACCAGTATGAAGTGTCCTTCCTTATCCTTTTTGATAACTTTAGGTTGGAAGTCAATTTTATTCGATAATAGAATGGCTACTCCTGCTTGTTTCTTGGGACCATTTGCTTGGAAAATTGTTTTCCAACCCTTTACTCTGAGGTAGTGTCTGTCTTTGTCACTGAGGTGTATTTCTTGTATGCAGCAAAATGCTGGGTCCTATCTATGTATCCAGTCTGTTAATCTATGTCTTTTTATTGGGGAATTGAGTCCATTGGTGTTAAGAGATATTAAGGAAAAGTGATTACTTCCTGTCATTTTTGTTGAAAGAGGTGAAATTAAGTTTGTGTGGTTAGCTTCTTTTGGGTTTGTTGGAAGATTACTTTCTTGCTTTTTCTAGGGTGTAGTTTCCCTCCTTGTGTTGGTGTTTTCCATTATCCTTTGTAGGGCTAGATTTCTGGAAAGATATTGTGTAAATTTATTTTGCCATGGAATATCTTTGTTTCTCCATTTATGGTAATTGAAAGTTTTGTGGGGTATAATAGCCTGAGCAGGCATTTTGTTCTCTTAGGGTCTATATGACATCTGCCCAGGATCTTCTGGCTTTTGTTGTCTGTGGTAAGCAATCTGGTGTAATTTTGGTAGTTCTTCCTTTTTATGTTACTTGACCTTTTTCCTTTACTGCTTTTAAAGTTCTTTATTTGTTTAGTGCATTGGATGTTTTGAGTATTATTTGATGGGAGGAATTTCTTTTCTGGTCCAATCTATTTGGAGTTCTGTAGGCTTCTTGTACATTCATGGACATCTCTTTCTTTAGGTTAGGGAAGCTTTCTTGTATAATTTTGTTGAAGACATTTTGTGACCCTTTAAGTTGGGAATCTTTTGCTCTCTTCTATACCTATTATCCTTAGGTTTTGTCTTCTCATTTTGTCTTGGATTTCCTGGTGTTTTGGGTTAGGAACTTTTTTCATTTTTCATTTTCTTTGACTGTTGTGTCAATGTTTTCTATGGTATCTTCTGCATTTGAGATTCTCTCTTCTCTCTCTTGTATTCTGTTGGTGATGCTTGCATCTATGACTCTTGACCTCTTTCCTAGGGTTTTCTAACTTCAGGGTTAACTTCCTTTGTGATTTCTTTATTGTTTGTATTGTCTATGGTTTTGTTCATTTACTTCACCTGTTTGATTGTGCACTCTTGTATTTCTTTTTTTTTTTTTTTTTACAACTCAGTAAATTACATTCATTTATATTTCATTTACAGTTATAGTGACACCGAATCATCAACATAGGCTTTTAAAATAGCAGAGAGTCATGAAATTGCACCA
>NC_034602.1:4146797-4154823 GCF_900095145.1 Mus pahari | reverse complement strand
TGGATCAGCCTGCGGACAGCCGCCAGGCGAACACACCTCCTGGGCAGGAGAGGCGCAGGACGATCGGGTCCAGCTGCGGGTCCCCTCTCCAGTCCGCTCTTTCCCCGGCAGTGCAGCGGAGCAAAGATCCACTCTTGTATTTCTTTAAGGGAGTTATTTATATCCTTCTTAAAGTCCTCTATCATCATCATGNNAAGTAATTTTAGATCTGAGTCTTGCTTTTCTGGTGTGATGGTGTATCCAGGATTTTTATGGTGGGAGAATTGAATTGTAATGATGCCAAGTAACCTTGGTTTCTGTTGCTTCTGTTCTTATGCTTGCCTTCTGCCATTTGGTTATCTCTAGTGCTTCCTTCCCTCACTATATCTGACTGGAGCCTTTCCTTCCTGTGTTCCTGGTTGTGTCAGAACTCCTCAGAGTTCAGTGGTCTCTGTAATCCTATCATTCCAGCATCCTGTGATCCTGAGATCCTTGGTGAGTCAGAATTCCTGGGAATCAAGATGCCTCTGGGACACTGAGATCCTGGTGTGACCAAACTCCTGGGATCCTGAGATCCTGTGATTCTGTGACCCTGGGTGCATTAGAGCACCTGGGAGTGGATTCTTAATTGGATGCTGTGGGACTGGCTGAAGGAGTTTGCACCCAAGTTAAACCAGCATAGACCAGAAGGACCCTGGGCCTCTGGTCAGGTGGGGTTCCTGTTTTCCTGGATCATGCTGGTCCCAGTTACTCCTGATGGTGTTGGAACAAATGCTGTGTCCTCATCACTTCAACCCTGTAATCCTGAGCCTGTTAGAGTGTCTGGGAGTGGAGCTTCCTCTGGGTGTTGTGGGACTGTCTGAGGAGTTGGCCAGATACTCAATTTCTACCTGTGTAATATATGCCAATTCTTTTAAATGTATAAATAAATATATATTTACATAGGTGATTTATTTTGGTGATTTAAAAATAAACAATAGCATGCTTTATACAATAATATGTACGTTACATATAAACACATAGAGTAAAATTGTTACCTTTACAATTAACAGTTATTTAGTGCTTGGACTAGCTTTAATTGTCAACTTAAAACAGTCAAAAATCACCTGAAAAAGGAGTTTTACTTGAGTAATTGTTCTTATCAGCTCCTGTTGAAGTTCCTTCCACAACTTCTTTCACTGATGAACTGTGACTTGGAAATATAAGCTTAAATAAACCCTTCAGAAATAGAGATAATGGTAGAGAGTGTACAACTTTATATCCAACAACTTTCATGTACTGATATTCTTGTGTCACTGACTTTGTGCTAGCAATGTTAAACTTTTTTTGTTTTTTGGTGAATGTTTGACAAAATAACATCATTTAGTATTTAGTCTCTATACAAAAGAATTTTAAGGGCATTATAATTACAAATTCAAAGAAGAATTAATCACTGACCAGTATACCAATATGAGTGAGTTTATATACTAGAAAATTTAATTAAAGATTATTGTCTATCATATTAGAAGTACTGTTTTACATGTTGGGTACAGTGGTATATGGCTGTAATTTCAGTACCAGAAAAGATTGTGAGTTTAAGTCTAAATTATATAGTAAAATTTCAAAGAAACAAAATCAAACAAGATAATGTCATAGTGATGAACATAGCAGAGAATATAAGCCAATTTTTGATAATACAGGAAATTTTCCAGAGAAAGAAGAATATCATTAAGAGATACATGGAACTCATTTGGATGAATATTCACCAATTACAGAGTGGTAAAATTCTGAAGCATTCCAGACATGTGACCTCAAATCCCCAGAATATAGAACCATCTTGCTGTTCACAGCCTTATGACAGGACAAAGGTCTGGAGCAGAAGGAGGGAGTGAAATGGCTCTTCGTAGCATTTAGAGTCTCTGGAAGACACAGCCCTGCCTATGCCTGTTGGGGAGTACCTTGATTACATCAATTAAGGTTGAAAAACCTGCCCACTGTGGGTGGCACAGTTCCCTGGATGGGATCCTCCACCATATGAATGAAGAAAGGAAACTCAGCAATACCATGTATCATTGACCCCTGTTCCCAGCTGTGGGAACAGCTGTATGTATGATGTAGCTGTCTCAGGCTCCTGCTGCCTCATGCTTTGTCCCATAGTGAACCATAACGTGAATCACTAACCAGAATGAACCCTTTACCTTTTAAACTGCTCTTGTCACAAAAGGAAAAAAAATAATACAAGGAATGAGTATAAATGAAAAATCAGGTCTAACAAGATGGCTCAGTGTGTAAAGTGCTTACACGCAAGGCCTGAATTTGATCTTTGCAGTGTGGGGGAAGGAGAGAACCAACTGTATCACAGTGTTCTTCAATCTCCACATGTATGCTATGGTTTATGCATGCCCCCACGTTATGCACAAACATAATAATAATAATAATAATAATAATAATAATAATAATAATAATAAGTCATTGTGATTATTAATCAGATCATGTTTCTTACATAATATATGCAATATCAAAGTTCAGACATAATTTTTCCACATACAGTTTTTTTTATCTATTATATTGGATGAGTCATATCTACAAGAGGACATATCATATTTTCTGCATAATTATTGTAACTCTAAAAGGTCTGCTCCTGGGTTTGTGGAATACTTTCTCAGTGTGCATGAGGAACTGGGTTCTATCACTACTCTGGTCAAAAATAAGCAAAAGGAAGAAGAAAAGAAATAAGGCAAAGTTCAGTATTATGTTATAATTATGTAATGGAAATATCTATTGGAATAAAATTTTCATGAACATAGTAACCTGGAAATTCTTTAATGCAAATTGAATTCATATTTCAAAATATGCAGAATTAAAATATGTAATCTAGAAATGAAATTCCTGAGTTAAAATGTAAGTAGAATCAGGTAATAGGTTTGTTTGTCTTGAGCATGAAGAACCATAACTAATCTTGCTTCTGTTTTCCTAAAACAGAAATTATCTGATTGGGGCAACAAAGAAGACTAATGCGGGGGGAGGCAAAGTGTAAGAAAGAAGGTGATAGGACGGTATGGGGTGGGGACAGCCTCCAATTACATTATATACTGGAATCTAAATGTCCATATGTAAGCTACTACAGTATCTGATGCATATTTACTGACAAAAATGAAAAATATGTTGATTCTAACACACAAAAATGTTTTCGACATGTACATCATCTCTATTATGATACCACATGTTTATATTTTCATATTATCTAGTAGCATCTTAAATTCACATGATCTTTTTTATTTGTTTGATTATTTTCTTTATTTGCTTTATTTATTTATTTTTTGAGATAGGTTCTAATTCTAATTTGAGCTAGCCTCAAATTCAAACAATCCTCCTATCTGAGCTTCCAATGTATTGATCTTATAAATGTGAGTTACAATGCCTAGGTATCTATTATTTAATGAGACTTTCTAAGTCTTAGAGTCTTTACTATTATTAACAAGAAACCAGGTAACTGGCATTTCTTTCAAAGAAATTCATTATATAGTTAATCACATACTTCAAACAGTATTCACTGTATATTGAAGCTAGTACTTTGGAAAGCTAAAGCTCTCCCATAAAAAATGGAGAGGAAGGCTGGCCAGTTCAGGAAGGCAATATAATTACACATGCATATGTAATATGTTCCATGTCCCAAAGTGTTGGTCAGAGATTAAATTGTGGCTGGTTCTGTAGAGATGACTTAGTGGTTAAGAATGCTTCCAGTTTCTCCTGAGGAGTGAAGTTTGGTTTGCAGCACATGCACTGGACCTCTTTTGGCTTTCATGGGTACCTGCACACAAATGGCATGCACAAAGACAGACAGACAGGCACACACACACACACACACACACACACACACACACACGTAAAAATAAGTATTAAAAAGTTCAATTGTAATAAAATCAAAGGGAAATTTTTAACAACGTTAAAAATCAAATGTCCATAAAGAATCCTCAACTTAAAAGAGGTGTCTCTGTAAGATCCAGTGCACGTTAGACTGAACGGATCCAACTTGGTACTTAAGATTTTTTTTTAAGTTCATCCAAAAAGTGAGAAGAAAATTTTAACCTTTCTCCAAAATCCAAAGTGTGGCCAGAAGGTAGTCACTGTGTTTCCTGAGTGGCCGAGGATACAAACAAAATGACTTTATAGTGTCCACTGTTAGATCTGGATTGACAGAAGTAACAAAGACAGACACCGGAGTCTATGGATGCAGAATAGTTCTTTTAATCAGAATAGCTGAATGGCCAAGGTCTCTTAGAGGAAGTGGAGACTGCACTGTGGCACTGGGGGCTGAGGTTTTGTAGGACTTTAAGGAGAGAAGGGCATATCAGTATGCTGGTGCAGTGAACAATTCTCTGACCTCTGCAGTTTTGGATAGGAACTGTCAGTGGTCTCAATAGTTAATCTTGAGCATGGGGATTTCCAGAAAAAAACTTTGATTTTCTTTTTTAAATGCCTTTTACCCTTTACTCACCAGTAAGAAAAGTGATTACATGTGCAATGAGCAAGAAGCAGTGTTGAGATGAGTCACCCTAGCTGTTGATTAGCCCCAAGAAGGCCTAGCATGTACAGGAAGGAAACCAACAGGGCAGAGAAGTTCCTCTTGTGGATGTGAGGTACCCAGTAACTTTTAAGCTGCTCAGAGCTGCAAAACAAGCTGTGGAAAAGGGAAATACTGTCTTTTTTTCTTTGTCAATAATTTTAAGTTAGCAAAAACCTCATAAAATTGTTTGTCAAACATGCCAACTCTCTCAAATACAAAAATGACTTACCCTGTAAATTTGAGCAAATAGGAAAAAAATACCAGGTAAATGGGAAATATTTGTTTTTTTCCAGGAAAAAAATCTTCTAAGGAATAGCTTTGGCTATTCTAAGGAATAGTCCTGTACTTTGGAAACCAAAAGGCTCCAAGAAATGGGGGTTGAATGCTATATTCTCTAAGAAAAATCTAGGAAATAGTATTTTAAAAAGCAACAATTAGATGTTTTAAAATTATATTTAAATGTAGAACTTATTTTAATTAGAACATGTCATGAAGAAACTGAAATTAGAAGTTCTCTTGGGACATAGTCACAAACACATTAGTACCAGCTAATTGGGAAGATGTTAATCTCAGGAGTTCATGACCAATCTGGGAACAGAGTCAGATTACCATCAGAAGAAACTAGTGACTGAAATACCACCAGTAAATATTAGTATTTGTCATTAATCTGTGCGAGACAAAATGTTGATCTTTTCTTTGCAGTTATAGACTTATGCCACAGTAGGAAATGTTATGCACGAGGAGACTGAGTCCCAGTTCAAGGAGCTTTCCCCAGATCAAATATGTGCAAGTGACAGAACCAAGCAAGGTAATCCAAATGCCCATATGATTAATTCCAAAAGGAGGAAGGATATAGACAGAAAACCAACCATCACAGAATACTTTGGAAGCACTTTGACCTTTGTGGAAGACCATATGTGTCTTCATTTATATTTTAAAAAACTTATTATAAGATAAAAACTTATCACATTTGCATCTGAATTAGCCTCTCTTCAATTTGAATGCCCGTAAAAGAGTTTGAAATGTAAATGACTACAGTATTCTATCTATCTATAGCCAAGTCAAAATCAATGTTTGATGGAAAGACATTTCTTTCTCTCACTGTAAAATATTAATTAAATATATTACAATATGTTTTTCTCAAAATTTCATGTACAGAACATTTATTAGATGAGATTTTAATATAATAACAAAAATGTTTAGAATGAACAAAGATACTTTTAAAACAATTGTGTTGTCTTACAGTTTAATGCTCAGAACTCTATAGTAGAGTTCACTGGTGTGAGAGAATATGTTTTAAGACATCAGAAGATGTTTGCTTCCAAATCAGTAATCTGAGTTTGGTCCTCAGGATTCACATAGTAGAAAAAGAGAGCAAACTTCTGTGTTGTTCTCTGACCTCCATAGGCACAATGTGCAAACCCACACGTCCCAATTTTGAAATTACATTTATATAAACAGGCATGTATACTAATATAGTTTTATACTTAGTGCCAAGATTAAAACCACCTGGAAGAGAAGATAATGTTTTACACATATTAAGGGATTGTGAAATACCAGAGAGTTGAATAGTTGGCTCATGGCTGCTCTTCTAGAGGTCCCAAGTTAAACTCCCACATGGTGGCTCACAACCATCTATAAGTGTAGCCCTATGGTATCTGATGCCCTCTTCTGGTATGTGGATGTACGTGCAGACAAAGCATCCATGCAAAGAAATAAATTTTTAAAACAATCAACTAAATTAAACAACAAACAAACAAACAAAACAGAATAATTTCAAACAAGTAAATAAAAAAAATCTAAGATTGAAAATAACTGCATCTATCAGCCAGTGACTTATTGCTCAGAGACGGGTCTCTCAGCATACCCAAAGCTTGCCATTTTGGCTAGGCTGGTTGACTAGTGAGCTCCTAGAATCTGCTTGTCTCTGCCCCAGGCCCCCAAGCCCATTTTACTGGGATTACAGGCACTAATAGCCATGATTGCTTTTCACCAGGTGAGGATTCAAACCCAGGTCTTCTTGCTTGCACAACACAGTTGTGCCTACTGAGTCATCTCCACAACCAACCCTTTTTGTTCTTGATCCTGGCAGAAAAATATAAGCTAACACTCCTAAACTCTGAGATCAATTATGGTATGAATGAGAATTGCTAAGTAATTTCTGTAGTCATGTCTCACTATGACTAACAATGAACGTGTTATAAAAGGACATAGCTGTGTTTGTCTTATAGTCCTGATAGTCAGAAATCTGAAGTGGATTTCTCTAGGTGAAAAAAAGATGGCAGGGATTTAAGAATGAGGAAGAGTCCACTTAAGTGCTACTACCTCCAGGCGTCTTCTACTGAAATTCTTTGTGTGATAATTAATGATCACCAACTTGACTCAAGCTACCACCAAGGAGATATTCCTTTAGAAAACAGCAAAAGTACCACGACATCATTTAAAACAAACATCAGTTTCCTATATTAGACTGTACATTTTTTCAAAGACTATAGACATGATTGTTATTCATCCTTAAATTCCCAGGGTGAGCCTTCAAACCATGTTTATGAATTAAAATGTTATAGTGTGACAAATCCCTTCTGATCTGCACCAGCACCAGGTCACCTAGGGTGCTGAATGGGCGGACACTCCCACGGTCCCTAGAGGACTGCCCACGCGATCTTAGGATCACTGGTGAGTCGAACACCACATCTGCTCCAATCCAATCTTGCACAGGACCTGAGACAGCACTAGAGAAGCAGAGAACCACCCTGACCAGGGGCACAAATCCCTTCTGGTCTGAGCCAGCACCAGGTCACCTGGGGTGCGGAGTGGGCAGACACCAACACAATCCCTAGAGGACTGCCCAAGCAATCTTAGGATCACTGGTGAGTAGAACACAACAACTGCTCTAATCCAATAATGATGGGTTAGAGCAATAGTGCTCTAATCCTGTGACAGCAGGAACAAGGACACCAGAGTCACTCATGACCAGAAGCTCAGGTTCCTTTTAATCAGTTCAGGTTTACCTTGGTTTCAAACAGACCAGACAACTCCACAGTCCTCAAAGGAGACACCACTTCCACGCACTGTAACACGCCCAGGATCTTAGGACAACAGGATCCCAGCATAATAGGAGCTGGGTCACACTAGTATTTGAGTGTCTCAGAGGAGCTTGACTGCCAAGAACTCAGACACACCCAGAATCTCAGGATCACAGGAGCCCACAATCAAAGAATCACAGAGAAATCTGGACTCTGAGAAGTATTGAATCAACTGGGATTACAGGAAGGACAGGCTCCAATCAGATACATTGAGGGCAGGAAGCACTAGAGATAATCAGATGGCAGGAGGCAAGTATAAGGAGAGAAGCAATAGAAACCAAGGTTGCTTGGCATTATCAGAACCACACTCTCCCACCATAGGAAGTCCTGGATACACCAGAAAAGCAGGACATGGATCTAAAGTCACTTCTCATGATGATGATGGAGGACTTTAAGAAGGAAATACTGGAAATCA
>NC_034602.1:4137479-4139432 GCF_900095145.1 Mus pahari | reverse complement strand
GAGTTCCAGGACAGCCAGGACTACACAGAGAAACCCTGTCTCAAAAACAAAAAACAAAAACTATTACAATATCATTTTGCTGAACTGGACTTTTTATTATGCAGAAGACCCCAAGACAAAATATGTAAATGTAAATGTCACCTTTATTTTTTCAGATAAAAGGATGAGATTAGGGCCATATTGAAGACTGACAAACACACAGCTTGAACTTAGCTCAGAGCATTTCCATTTCTGTTCTAACCATTCCTAGGCCTAGGTCTGGAAGCCAGACTCGGAAGACTTCAGTTTCCAGCCTCCATCTGCTAATCTAGGCCTAGAATGTTTCAGTCACTGAGACTTATTGCTGAATAAACTCACCTATTCTAGCCCTTTCTGAACTCTGGCTGGGTGTTCAACATAGCTGTTCTGGCTCAAACTTCTCTCCAAGTTGACTGATTTAAATTGGCTTCTTTTGAATTATAACTGAATTGTGCTGCTTGGAAAGACTGCATCTAAACTCCATGAACTGAACAGCTCCAAACTGAATTGTAATGAATTTCACTGAATTCTCTCTCTCACTGCTCTTGAAGTGGCCTTTCTTTCTTTTTCTTTTCTTTCCTTTTCTCTTTTTTTTTTCCAGCCAGTTATAATTAGAAACAGTACATGCTAAAAATAATAATAATATAAAATAATAAAAAATGTAGTAAGTAGATACAGATACATGATTTATCATCATTACAGAGCATACAAATGTGCCTTTCTATGGCTAGCAATGTAGTAGGCATGTTTCTATCAGCAACAGTACAAACACATGGAGAATGCTTTAGTAGCCTCTCTTTCTTGTATATTCCCATGTGAGTTGGGTGTATCTATTGATACCTTCTCCTTTCAACATAACTTTGGCCATTTTTAATTCAGTCTTCATTTGCTCAAAAGGTGAAGTTCAGACCCTGCTTCCCAGAAGTAATTATTCATAGCTGATACTAAAGAATACTCCTAAATGTCACACGGCTATGGTTGTAATACTTATGCTCTATTATCACAAGACTAAATATATCCTGCCCACAGGGCACCCTTTTTCCTTCGCTCAAGACAAATCAGCTTAAAAGTTAGTTGATAATACTTTGTCTAGTTAGCTAAAATGTAGTATTGCTTCTACCCTTGCCTTCTAAACTTCTGAACTTGGCTTTTCCTATAAAAGCCTGCCCCAAGAACAGTTTGTACTGTAATTAGGTTTCCAACATCTTTTTTTTTTTTTTTTTTAGTCCTGATCGGTCTTAGGGTGTGTGTTCAATAAACTAGTTTTTCTTAACTGAGATCAGTATTTATGCAGTTTGTGTGGTAATTCCTGTATTTTATTTCTGACTTATTCTGTCAAATCTTTTTCTGAGTCATCACTTTGTCTGCCCCTCAATTTTCAACTTTCAAATATGACTAGTTTCTTGTACAAACTAAGCTTATTTTTATTAAAGGTATTTTAATTAAAGATAAGGCTTAAAGATGTGTACTAAGGCCATGCTTGTTTTCAAGCCAGATCATATAATCCAAGGTGTGTCTGAATTCTGGCCGGACTATATCTTTGGATATAGTTCCTTGCCAGAACAAACATATTGCTGGATTAAAATTCCTTTACAGAAATACCAGGACAAATGAGTATTATGAAATATAATGTGGCAAGGAGTACTTGGCAGGCCCATGTCAAGGTATGCCTCTGAATAATTATGCCATGCCACAAATCTGGTATAAAGGGTGTTTACTGGGGAAAGAAAGAGGAGTGAAGACCTGAAGAAGGGTAGAGGCAGACGAATGCACATGTAGACAGGCGGATAGATGAGGGCAGAGGTGGGGCAGAGAAGGGAGGACAGAGGACAAAAACTTCCAGAAGAGAGAGAAAGGGGAGAAGGGGAGTGGAGAGAGAGAGAAAGAGAGAGAGAGAGAGAGAGAGAGAGAGAGAGAGAGAGAGAGAGAGAGAGA
>NC_034602.1:4123975-4136659 GCF_900095145.1 Mus pahari | reverse complement strand
GCCCCCTTCAGGTCCTTGGGTACTTTCTCTAGCTCCTCCATTGGGGACCCTGTGTTCCATCCAATAGCTGGCTGTGAGCATCCACTTCGGTGTTTGCCACTGCCTCTGCATCTTAAGCTCTGAGATTAATGGAATGTATCACCACCACTTAGCTAAGCTTGTATTTATTTATTTATTTATTTATTTATTTATTTAATGCAGAACTTTAGAATTGAAGAGAAGTTGTGGAAATACAAAGACAAATACTATTATTACCATTAAGTCTATCGCCAATCAAGCCTTTCAGTCCTGTCTAGACAGTGTTGCTAAAGGTTTGCCCTTGGCATTCTGGTCAAGGAAAGGTGTGAACATGGAGGAAAGGTGCAATTCAGAACTTTCCATGTCTTCTCTGACATTGCCAAAATAAATATCCTTGGCTGTTAAACATGAAATCAAATGATTGATCTAAAAACAATGTACTTGACCACTGAGGTCTTGTGTAGGCAGCCAAGGTTCTTTGTCTGAAGCAATTTCTCAGTAAGATATCTCTAAAACTGCATAAACAAAGTAAACCGGTCAAAGGTGTACAGAAAGCTTTTCATGTATTACAACTTCTTCTCCAAGGTTTCAATATGACCTGGTGTGCTAAAGGATAGGAAGGGTGCATGAAGGTGACAAACTGGTAGAATGAACTGTTTGGCAGGATTACAGGGAAATGTTCACAATCAGGCTTCAGACCCTGCAGCTACATGGACAAACCCATAGTAGTTGGGAGGGAAACTCTATGCATCCATTTTCTAGCCCTATACCACAATGGAGGCCTATTTCCAAAACAAAAAGAGTGGTGACATTTGCTTTAGCTGGGAAAAGCAGTACTTAGCAACAGGCTAACTTTCTCTTGTTGCCTGGGAACTTAAATCACAATGTACTCTGAGAAGAAGCCAAGGATAAAAAGGACAAATGATATTAGTCCCTGAATTGAAGTCAGCAGCAAATGAATGAATGAGAGAGAATTGATGAACTAATGAATGAAAAGATGGAAAGATGATACTGTATGAGGATTAAAAAAACAAAAAACTAGCATATTTGGTGAAACTGTGACTCTAGGCATGAGTTGGTCAGAGCCTAACTTATCCACCATAGACTAAAACAAGCCTGAGAAATAGATTATTCTCCTCTCCATTTCAGAAATGTGTTTACCTAAGCCAGGACCAAGTTGAGCAATTTCCCAGGTCATGCACCTAATAAGAGGTAGAATGGGTTTTTGAACTCAAACTTTCTGATCTGAGAATCTAAGCTCTTCCAAATCACACACAAAACTATCTCTTCATGACAATGAAACCAGGTGATATGCATAAGTGAAACTTGGCTGCTTCAGCTCTCATGACAAATGTTTTCTAGGTACCAAATATTTGGGAACATTCGATGTTATCTCTTATGCTCAAGCGTAAGGAATGAGAGTAGAGCTTTGCAACACTCTAGGTAGGATGAAACCTGAAATGCATACTTATAATGTTGACTTATAGCTTACAGGCTGAGTATGCTTAAAAATAGAATAATCAGGAAAAATGTCATGAGAAATAAATCAAAACATTGTTTTCATAAAATAAATGAATATGCTAAACATGGAAGTAAAGACAAATGGGAAAAATACCTCAAAGGGTCTTTGTGTAGGAAATAATATTTTAGTGTGTGATGGCTAATCTCAATTTCCAACTAGACATGTCTGTGAAGATGGACCCTCAGTTAAGCATTGCTTCCCTTAGACTCAGATTAGCCTATGGGCATGTCTGTGAGACATTGTCTTGGCTGCTAATTGATATAGGATGGTCCAATCTACTTGGGGTGTTTTCATTCTTGATCAGGTGATCCTTGGCTATATAAGAAAGATAGCTGAGCAAGCTGGAGTTAGCAAGCCAATAAGTAGCTTTCCTCTATGATTTCTGATTTAGTTCCTGCTTCTGAGTACTCTCTTCAGCTCCAGCCCTCACACCTGTTATTGGCATAAAGTCACCTATACGTTGAATTAAACTCCCCAGGATGATTTTGGTTATGGTGTTTATCATAGCAACAAAATCCAGGGCCATAGGCAACTATGGTGTGCCCTTTATATCTAAAATAACAGGGAAACATTGAATAATGAAACATGAACTGGCCTGAAGTGTTGAATCACATAAAAAGGATCATGATGAGCAGAACCAATACTTGAGATATCCAGTTAAATAAAGTATCCTTTAACTTGTAAGCAACAGAAAGAGAACAGAATGATCTAAGAGTTAGAACACCAAGTCCTGCAGAATGGATGCTGGGACACAGTTCACACCCCTGGTGCAGAAACAACAGGGCATGGGCCTTCCCAAGTGTTGAATGTTCCTAGGCATGAAGCTTATTAGTACAATAATGTACATAATTTGCTTTATATCCCTCCCCTGGTAATATTCTCCTTGAAAAGTTTATTGGGGGAATGTCTCCCTTCCAAGGTTAATGACTTTGATAAATAGCAGCATGAGTCTTGGAGGCAAGTGTGTATCTAAAGTCATTAGCAAAATGGTAAATGCTGTAACCTTCAAGACAGTCCTGAAGCCTATAGGAAAGAACTCTGAAAATATGAGTTCAAGAATGTACAATTTTTCAACGTCGCAAAATATAAGGATGCAATATGAATTGTATAAGGGTCTTTATGGACTAAAAAAACCAGGGGCAGCTGCACTATGAGTAGCTTTGTTAGAAAGATATTAAGGAAGGAAATAAAGAGATGTAGGGAAGGGCAATCTCAGAAGGAGATCCTACCCAGCTAGCTTATTGTCTGTGCCTATAAAGGCAGGCAGATCTTTGAATTCATTTGCCATGTTTAAAAAAATGCACTTGTTGTCCTTTCTAAAAATCAAGGGGCTAAGGTCATAAAATCCCGATCCATGGGATAATAAAAAGGGAAATTGGGTTAACAATTGAATTGGTATGCAAATAAAAGACTGGACTTTTTGAACAAGAACTGAGCTATCCTGTTGAGTTGTTGGAGAGCCAGCAGGAGCAGAGCACTTTAAGTCATTCTTTCCCCACTCCCAAACACCCCTTCCTCAGCATCCACTCTCCCCAGGCCTGGTCCTTCACGTTATAAGATATTCTACATCTAATCACTGTACTATTTTATAATCCTAAATAAGACAGAATAGCAGAGAATGGCCTTGTCGGGCATCAATGGAAGAAGAGGCCCTTGGTTCTGTGAAGGCAGGATGCCCCAGTGTAAGGGAATGTGAGGGTGGGTGGGGGAATACCCTCATAGAGGTGGGGGGGGAAGGGATGGGATAGGGGGAACTGGGAAAGGGGATAACATTTGAAATGTAAATAAAGAAAATATCCAATAAAATTAAATAAGAGAGAAAATAACTTTATTAATATATGCTGTAAAAGTACAGTGAATATGGCCATGGATGACAGTAAAGACACATCATACAGAGAAAAGGATGCAGATGGTCTGTGGTCCTGGCTGAGACTGGTAGTGGCTCTCCCAGGCATTTACTTATTTGCCTTTTTTTTGTCTAAAAATAGTAATGGGTGCATGTGCCTACATAATGTACTCTCTATCCAGTAAAATAAATTCATAGATTACATTGTCTTAAATCATAGGATATGTTTTCAGGATATGAGAAATGATTAAGTATGTTTTATATAAGCTATCTCATTGTAAAATATGGTATGTAAGAGAGTTGTTGAACTTGAATATGGCTACAATTTTTCTCTAAGAGTGAGACATATAGTGTGGGTTGTTTTTTAAAACAAGATCAAGGGTACCTCTCTTTCAGCGAGAGAGGTTTCATGTTTTCGTGTTTCACTATTTTTGAGTAACTCTTTAAAAGGGAGAGAGAGAGAGAGAGAGAGAGAGAGAGAGAGAGAGAGAGAGAGAGAGAGAGACCTGATAGATGCTCTTTAGGCCATATATGCTGACATGTCCACCAGAAGAGAGAGATGTCATAGGCCATACATGGACACATGTATCCACAGAAGAGACATGTGATAGGAATCAGGAGATGAGTATGTTTAGAAAGAGATGGCCACAGTCTTCCCACAGCATACCTGGAGTCTATAGTGTATAGATGCTGATAGAACTGTTCAAAATAAAGGAGGGTAAGATTTTTGCTCAAATGAATCTGAAACCTGAGCATGTTCCATGCACTGAGAGATGGAATAGCTTCCTGATGTAAGATGAATCACTGAAAGGAACCAGAGAAGCAGATATCACAGTACAATTGAAGCAAGAAGTGTGTGAGTCAATTAGAAAGGGGCGGAACCCACTTCCTATGAGTTTATGATATAATAAATGGAAAAAAACAGAACCACACACACATACCCACTCATACCCATACCCTCCCATATATCCACCCCATCCATACTCATCCCTATAGAACTCCACATATACCTAACCTCACACACGTACCCGCCCATACAGAACCCTACACATATACCTGCCCTCTCTTACATAGCTTAGCACATACCTATCCCCACACATACCCTCATCCTCACACACGCACACCATCACAGGACCTCAACCCTCATATATTTGAACTCCTTAAACTAGAGATAAACAGAAGCTGTGAAATGGCACAGCAGCTTAGAGTACACAGTCCTCTTGCAGAGGACCTGAGTTCAGTCCCTTGTACACACATTAGGCCACTCACAAACTGCTGGTAGCTCAAGCTCCAGGACAACAGATTCCTCTGGCCTCAAAGCTCACCAGTACTCATGTACACATATCTACAGTCATACATACACATAATAAAAAATAAATCTTGAAAAATTAGAGAGATAAATACTTATAGGTGCTAGAAGATTGTGACTCAGTATTATTTGCTAAAGAAAGTAGATAGTTTAATCTGACTTCATAGTAAAGTTCATAAATAAGAAAGCAAGAGCTTTTCTAAAGAATCTCAGTATATGGAAAAATTACTCTAAAAGCAACTGTATGGAAATAATGAAGGTAGCATGCATAGTAATGAAATACATTTTGTTATTGATGAAAACTCTTGCATTCACATATATCAAAGATTTGCACACAAATATTTAAGCTGAGATCTTTCATAGAAGAAGTTTCAGTGACTTTTGGAACCTTTCACTAAAATGTAAATTTTTCATTTAATGCTGAGATGGCTCTGTTGCAGAAAGCTGTCCCTGTTGCACAAACAACACTATGAATTCAACTTCTGTAATTTATGAAAAAAACAGATTCCTGAATGCTGCCCTCTGACTTCCAGAAGCATGAGCATGTACACACACACACACACACGCACACACACACACACACACACACACACACATACACACAGACACAAACACACATGCACAAATATACACACAAACACAAACACACAGATTTTTAAGAATAAAATTATATCCCATTTTTATTATCTTGAAAGGCAGAAGTTTATTTGTTAATGTAAGTAAAATAAAATTGTTTAATCAATTAATACATTGCATCATAAAGTACTAAGCCAATGTGACACATTCAAATAAGACATATTCAATTGCTACAGTGAAAATAATTTTATTAATAAAAGTTTTATATAGAGAATAAAGAACTCTTGTCTTACTATGTAAAATATGTCCCATATTTATTGTGTGCCATTTAGTTATCTGGTTTTGTATACATTTTGTGATATGGTATACATGTATGGTTTTAAATGAATAAATAGAGACTTACTGTGCTGTGGAACAAACCAACTGTGACTTATTTCACTTCAACTCAGGGACATTGACCCCTCAGCCCAAGCACCCCATAAATCAAGCTGATGGTGTTTGCAAGGGAAGACAGTGGAGAGAGCCCACTTCTTAGTGTCTTTTAGCAAGATAGATATGGTCAGTCTGGGTTGCATATTGTAAATCAACCTGCAATTTTTAGATTTATGTTTATGGCTTGCTGAAGAATAGCCTATGATAACATGAATATATTCTCTCTGTGTAACTGAGTGTGAAAATGAAAACTGAGTGTGAGTATATCACAAAGTGAAATGCTTCTCTGAGAAAGTAGTTTCCACAGCCAGTGTTCAGAATTCACTTGCCACCACAGCCAAAAGTGCTTTGTGAGAAAAGGGATGTTTTTTAATGCTTTGATTAAAACATGAGGAATTTTTCAAAATGAAATGTGGCATCTGTATTTTTTTTTTTTTGCTTACATCTTTAAGTATTAGTACAAATTTGTGTTATATCTTGTAGTATGGTATGATTAACCTGAAATAAATATACTTTGAAATTCAAACCTCTCTGGCTGAGCTACCAGCTCAAATTATTCTGATGGTAAACTGGCTGATAGGAACTACAGAACCAGTGCAGTGGACATCATAAAAAGTATGATAGCTGGCTATAAGTATTTAAAAGAACAAATTAAAATTTATTTTTGAAGAAAAATAATTAGATAATTAACAGAACATAAAGAGACTTTCATGTCAGGTATTCATATCTTTTGCAAATGACAGAGAAAGCTCAGACTGATAGAACAAAATAAGAAACACTGAAGTTCATGTTTAGATAAAATTGATCAAATTGATCATTAGCACTAAGTATCATATGTAGAAAACCATGTTATTGATAGCAGAGGAAAGTGTGAAAGTAGTTTCACACATATACTACATATAAAAATAGAAAATGTGAGGCCAACAGGAAGTGCCCAGGTAGGAGGTGCTCATACTGATATTTTGTGCATAATGGTCAAGGATAGTTGTAGGTAGAGGTTCAGGAAAAATAGAGTGGCTTGTTTCAACTCTAAGAAAAATGGAAATGAAGCCCAAAGTTGCATGTTTAGATAGGGTCTTATGTACATGTCTTAGTTAGAGTTTTGTTGCTGTGAACAGACACCATGACCAAGGCAACTCTTATAAGGAGAACATGTAATTGGGGCTAGATTACAGGTTTGGAGACTCAGTCCAGTATCATCAAAGTGGGAACATGGCAGGATCTAGGCAGGCATGGTGCTGTCGGAACTTAGAGTTCATCTTCATCTGAAGACTACTGGGAGAAGACTGGCTTCCAGCTTACAGTGACACACGACTTCCAGCAAGGTCACAACTACTCCAGCAAGGCTATACCTCCAAATAATGCCACTCCCTAGGCTATCCAAACCATCACAGTAGACCAGGCTGTTCTTTATTTAATATGCAGGAGAATATGACCTTGAGTTCTGAGGCCCCTACTTCCATCCCACTTCCCCATACTAAGATCATGCATATTTGTTACCATGCCCAGTTCTATGCAGTGCTGGGTATCAAACATAGGGTCTCATGTGGTTGGCAACCACACTTTCAACTAGGGGTTGATTCAAATTCTTGACAGCAGCAAACAGAATACTCCCTGCTGGCACAATAACTTTGCCCAAATCCTCAGAATTTTATTCAGAACACACCTCTGCAAAGACAGGTGTCCAGTAAATGTCTATATTTCAACTGTTGTACGGTGCCACCTACATTATTAATCTAGGACTGCTGTTCCAAGATATCCTGATTTCAACTTTAAAAGTGTCCTTTCACAAATATGATCTCCTTGAATACACTCAATAATTCTAATATGCACCTGTTATGGGAAATATTAAAAAGAATGGCAAGTTCCTGTGCTATGCTAGGCACCAGTGGGTCACATGCACCAGCCAGGTATTCTCATCTTGCTCCATCTCATCTTGACTTTCTGGCCTGGAGCACCCAAAACATCTCTACTCAACTCACTAAGTTCCCTTGGTGGGTCATTGCCAAGTCAGACCCATGCAATGGCCACCCACCTTGCAGTTAGCTGTCGCGATACCCAGTAACCAGGTAAAATCAAAACTGTAGAAGCTTATAATCAATCAGTCAGATTTATACATCAATAAATTCTCAATTCACAAGATGCCCACACAATAATTTCATAGCCAATAGATAATGATACAACCTAGATTAGACAAGCTCTCCCAATTATTCTATCCTTATATGGTATAATAGCTACCTGTGGCCATTTAGAGTCACACAAAATCGGAATTGTCTTGTTTGTCCTCCATTGTTCTCCTTTTTTTCTCCCATTTCTATCCCTGTATTTCCAACTTTTAGCTCCACCTCCCTTTTCTCTGTTCAACCACAGGTTTCTTGCTGTATTAATATTTAAATTAATTGGACAGGGAAAATCCTGCTACATAAACCTTCCCAGGGAAGTACTCTTATTTCTACATTTTATTATGCTTGGATGAATTTCTCTGATTGCTATTCAGTTGAGGGCTCTACTGACAATTCCTGAAGGTGTTATAGGAATAAATTGAATGGTGCTTATGAATAAAATGTAGGCATGACCACTCCAAAGTATGGTTGAAAAGAATTTTAAAGTAGATATGAGAGAGAGAGAGAGAGAGAGAGAGAGAGAGAGAGAGAGAGAGAGAGAGAGAGAGAGAGAGAGAGAGAGAGAGAGAGAGAGAGAGAGATTCCAGGGGTCCAGGGGTTCTTTTGCATCTGACAATCTGAAGGAGCACACCTATGTACTAATTAAAAATCAAGATAGCTGGAGCCCAGAAAGCAAAACTGGATCGCAGAAGATGTGCTCTGAGGGGTAGTGCAGACACAAGGAAGGGATTTGGATGTTTATGAAGAGAATAATAACCTTAAGTTACTCAATATTAGAAAGACAAAAAAATTAAACCCAAATATAGGTGAATAAATAAAAGAATATTTGTTTAAAAGCCAGAATGGATTAAAGATAAAGTTAGTAGATTAGAAATCACATGGCCGGGTTTTCTGTCTGCTCCCAGAACTGATCCTGTGCCACAGCACCTGGAGCTGATCCTGTGCAACAGCTTCCCATACCCCAAATCCTGCCAGAGAGAGCTGGTCTTCCAGAAGCACTGACACTCAGGCTTGCAGTAAAGATAAGCCATAGTCAGAGTCAGCAAGATCAGCTAACACCAGGGATAACCAGATGGCAGGAGGCAAGGGCAAGAACATAAACAACAGAAACCAAGGCTACTGGGCATCATCAGAACCCAGATCTCCCATCACAGCATCTCATGATGATGATACAGGAATTTAAGAAGGACATGAATAACTCCCTAAAAGAAATACAGGAAGAAACAGACATCTGAAAGTCCTTAAAGAAGAAACACAAAACTCCATTAAAGAATTACAGGAAAACACAATCAAACAGGTGAAGAAAATGAACAAAGTCATCTGAAATCTAAAAATGGAAATATAAACAATAAAAAAATCACAAAGGGAGATAACCCTGGAATTAGAAAACCTAAGATAGAGATCAAGAGTCATAGATGCAAACATCACCAACAGAATGCAAGAGATAGAAGAAAGAATCTCAGATGCAGAAGATACCACAGAAAACATTGTCAAACAGTCAAAGAAAATGCAAAATGCAAAAATCACCTAACCCAAAACATCCAGGAAATCCAGGACACAATGAGAAGGCCAAACCTAGAATAATAGGTATAGAAGAGAGAAAAGATTCCCAACTTAAAGTGTCAGTAAATATTGTCAACAAAATTATAGAAGAAAACTTCCCTAACCTAAAGAAAGAGATGTCCATGAACATACAAGAAGCCTACGGAACTCCAAATAGATTGGATCAGAAAAGAAATTCATCCCTTCACATAATAGTCAACACACCAAATGTTTAAACAAAGAAAGAGTATTAAAAGAAGTAAGGGAATAAGGTCAAGTGACATATAAAGGTAAACCTATCAAAATTACACTAGATTTCTCATTAGAGACTGTGAAAGCTAGAAGATCCTGGGCAGATGTCATAAAGGCCCTATACGAACACAAATGCTAGCGCAGGCTACTATACCCAGCAAAACTCTCAATTACCATACATGGAAAAACCAAGATATTCCATGACCAAAACAAATTTATATACTACCTTTCTACAAATCCAGCTCTACAAAGGACAATACATGGAAAATTCCAACACAAGGAGGAAAACTAAACACAGAAAAAGCAAGAATGTAATCTTCTTTCAACAAACACAGAAGATAGCCATACAAACATAATTCTAGCTATAACAACAAACATAACAGGAAGCAACAATCACTATTCCTTAATATCTCTTAACACCAATGACTAAATTCCCCAATAAAAAGACATAGACTTATAGACTGGGTACATAAACAGTACCCAGCATTTTGCTATATACGGGAAATGTACCTCATTGTCAAAGACAGACACTACCTCATAGTAAAGGTCTGAAAAACAATTTTCCATGCAAATGGTCCCAAAAACCAAGCTGTAGTAGCAATTCTAACGTCAAATAAAATCGACCTTCAACCAAATCTTATCAAAAGAGATAAGGAAGGATACTTCATTCTCATCAAAGGAAAAATGTACCATGAGGAACTCTCAGTTCTGAAGATCTATGCCCCAAATGCAAGGGCACCCACATTCTTAAAATAGCTTTACTAAAGCTTGGAGCACACATTGTACCTTCCACAATAATAGTGGAAGTCTTCATTACCCCATCCTCAGCAATTGACAGATCATGGAAACAGGAACTAAACTGAGACACAGTGAAACTTGCAGAAGTTATAGACCAAATCGATTTAACTTATATCTATAGAACATTTCATCCTAAAACAAACGAATATACCTTCTCTAAAATGGATCATATAATCAGTCACAAACCAGGCCTCAACAGATACAAGAAGATTGAAATAATCCCATGCATCCTATCAGATCACCACGAATAAGGCTGGTCCTCAATAGCAACAAAAACACTGTTGGTTGCTGGTTTGTCCAATTGACAGTGTCCTTTGCCTTACAGAAGCTTTGCAATTTTATGAGGTCCCATTTGTCAATTCTTGATCTTAGAGCATAAGCCACTGGTGTTCTGTTCAGGAAATTTTCCCCTGTGCCCATATCTTCCAGGCTCTTGTCCACTTTCTCTTCTATTAGTTTCATTGTATCTGGTTTTATGTGGAGGTCATTGATACACTTGGACTTGAGATTTTTACAGGGAGGTAAGAATGGATAGATTTGCATTCTTCTACATACTGACCTCCAGTTGAACCAGCACCATTTGTTGAAAATGCTGTCTTTTTTCCACTTCATGGCTTTAGCTCCTTTGTCAAAGATCAAGTGACCATAGGTGTGTGGGTCTTCAATTCTATTTAATTGATCTACTTGCCTGTCACTGTACCAATACCATGCAGTATCTATCTATCTATCTATCTATCTATCTATCTATCTATCTATCTATCTATCTATCTATCTATCTATCTATCCATCCATCCATCTATCTTTCTATCTATCTATCCATCTATCTATCTATCTATCTATCTATCTATCTATCTATCTATCTATCTATCTATCTATATCTACCTATTTATTTATTTTTGTCACTTTTGCTCTGTAGTACAGCTTGAGGTCATTGATGATGAATCCACTAGAGTTTCTTTTATTGTTGAGAATATTTTTCTCTATGCTGGGTTTTTGTTATTCCAGATGAGTTTGAAAATTGCTCTTTCTAACTCAGTGAAGAGCTGAGTTGGAATTTTGATGGGGATGGCATTGAATCTGTAGATTGCTTTTGGCAAGATGGTCATTTTTACAATATTAATCCTGCCAATCCACGAGCATGGGACATCTTTCCATATAATCCTATTAAATATGCGGTACAGAACTAAACAAAGAATTCTCAACTGAGGAATACTGAATGGTTGAGAAACACCTAAAAAAACTGTTCAACATCCTTAGTTATCAGGGAAATAGAAATCAAAACAACCCTGAGATTGTACCTTACACCAGTCAGAATGGTTAAGGTGAAAAGCTCAGGTGATAGCAGATGTTGGCAAGGATGGAACTTGAAAATATCTTTCTGAGTGAGGTAACCTAATCACAAAAGAACATACATGGTATGCACTCACTGATAAGTAGGTATTACCCCAAATGTTCATAATACCCAGGATACAATTCTCAGACCACATGAATCTCAAGAAGACCAAAGTGTGGATACCTCAGTGTTTCTTAGAAGAGGAAACAAATATCCATGGGAGGAGATACAGAGACACAGTGTAGAGCAGAGACTGAAGGAAAGGCCATCCAGAGACTTCCCCACCTGGGGATTCTTCCCATATAAAGTTACCAAACCCAGACACTGTTGTAGATGCCACCAAGTTCTTGCTGACAGGAGCCTGATACAGCTGTCTCCTGAGAGGCTCTGCCAGTGCCTGACAAATAGAGGTGGATGCTTGCAGCCAACCACTGGACTGACCACGGTGTCCCCAATGGAGGTGCTAAAGAAAGTGCTAAAGGAGCTGAAGGGGTTTACAGATCCATAGGAGGAGCCAACCAATACTCCCAGAGCTCTCAGGGTCTAAACCACCAACCAAAGAGTACACATGGACAGACCCAAGGCTCTAGCTGCATATGTAGCACAGAATGGCCTTCTAGGACATCAATGAGAGAAGAGGCCCTTGGTCCTCTGAAAGCTTGATGCCAGAACAGGGAAGCAGGAGTGGGTGGGTTGGTGAGCAGGGGAAAGGAGAATAGGATAGAGGTTTTTTTTTTTTTTTTGGAAGAAACCAGTAAAGGGGAAAACGGTTGAAATGTAAAGAAAATATCTAATAAAAAAAATGCTAAATAAAATAAAAGAAGCAATAGTGTTGGAATTGAGACAAGTTTATGTTTTTGATGGGACAAGAAAGGTTGTGTGTGTGTGTGTGTGTGTGTGTGTGTGTAAAAAGCAGAGAGAGAGAGAGAGAGA
>NC_034602.1:4109546-4123945 GCF_900095145.1 Mus pahari | reverse complement strand
AGAGAGAGAGAGAGAGAGAGAGAGACAGAGAGAGAGAGAGAGACAGAGACAGAGACAGAGACAGAGACAGAGAGAGAGACAGAGAGAGACAGAGACAGAGAGACAGAGAGAGAGAACTAACTGTTAAATGTAGGATTCTGGGTAAGGATCCAATGCTGTTTATATGGAAGTACCTTGAAGGAAGACTGACTTTTCTTGTTTATGCAGGATAGCAGCTTGAATTAAGAAAGCTGTATATGTATGCCAAATAGAGCAAAGATAAATAACACCAAGAGCCCAAATTTAAAGAAGGGCTTTAACCAGGTAATCAATCAAATGTCTTACTAGCATCATTTTGTGCAGTAAAACCCACAACTCCCCATTGCCTTGACTCATCCTTAGAATTATATCTAAAAATCAGAGGTCAAACAACACCATAGTATTTGTTACAGAGAGAAGAATGTAGCTGAGACAATGATTTTGAGTTTCTGAAGGTTAGAATATTGAGGAAAAAACCACATTTCTTGTTTGAGTTTCCTATAAATAAATTCCTGACAAAAAATCTATATATGACATGGGTTATAATTTATAAGCTAAAAACATTAAATTTGTTTTCTAAAGCTTTCAGAATAGCAATGGTTGTTTCATTTTTTATTTGTATGTTGTATTGGGATAATTCAAATACATAAAACTAAACAAAATAGTAATATTGTTTTCTTCTTTTATTATATGTGGTAACATGGGAGGAGCTATCAAAGAGTAGCCTAGCATAATTAAACATCAGAGGAATGATTAAGTTCCTTTTGAGACCTGATTATTCACCATGGATTAAGGCACAAATTTGTGAATTAAGATAATTCAGTTCATCTTTGGGTTTAAAATTTTCTTGGGATTCTTTTTTATTTAATATGCTTCCTTGGAATTTCACTTTATTTATAAGAAGTATTTCACAACATTGGCATCATAACTGCCTATTAAAATATTATACTATGTAGATAGAACACTTTTACAATTAGAAAATGGAGAATCCAGAGCTTGAAAGCCTTGCTCATCTGTTGTGTATATTTGCCTTCTTCTAGCCCAGATAATTTCAGAGCTCTTGCCCTATGCAGTCATCACACAAGCAAATATAAGTCCAGAGTCTGCAGTTCTATTTGTATTACCACAGGCTAATGAATTCTGTTGTACAGCAGGTGTCAAATCATATCTCTTGTTTTGCAATTGGGTATGAATAGAAGATGTATTGCCATTGCAAGTGAATCTAATATGAAGCTAATGAGCGGTAATGAGCAACTGTTTTGTCATTATTGAGGCAACCACTGAGATGCTAATAAACTCTCATTTTGCTCTTTAGAAAAAAGCAGTGACCAGGATTTACAACACAGCCTTAATATCCCCAAAGCCCAAGGCATAAATAAATAAATAAATAAATAAATAGTGAAATCTTAAACTGAGAGTGATTTAGCCATTTTCTGTCTTTCTGTGTAGTAAAATGAGCTTGTTTTATAATGTCTTCTAAGAACTCTTATAATTTAAGAAAAGATGAAGAACATGTGTCCATTAAGTGAATATGAAGCTGAGAAAAAAACACTGTGCCTGATTTTCCTTAAATATGATTTCAGAGTTTCTCACTTGCTGATTACTTTGTAGTATAATGAACTCTAACACAAAAGCAACATTTTTATTTAACTGGGTTATTAGGAATAACATTACTGAGAGGGTTTTGTGTGTGTGTGTGTGTGTGTGTGTGTGTGTGTGTGTGTGTGTGTGTGTGTAATTAACCCTATTTGTTCCTGTGGGTAGCCTAACTTGATAAATAATAGAGAGTATTATCACACAGTATTCTGGCCATATTTTATACCTACACTTTTTCTACAGTAGTGCAGAGCAGAGTGCCCAATAAATATTTATAGGCTGAATGATGAATAAATAATTGAATGAATGGAGAAAAATCCTTTCATTAAATTTACTTTCTTATATAGAAATAATGTTGTTGCAAAGAGTTGTTAATACATATCCATTTAAAATGTCCCAAGACCCAACTGGGCTTTGAATACGTCATTTTTCCAGATAAAATGTTTTAGTGTATATAACTGAAACCTTGTTGCTATACATGACTAGTTTATGTTAACTCTGGAAACTAGTTAATTTTGGTAGTTTTCTATAGATTTTTCCCCCTACAACTCATGTATAAGTGTGTACTTTAATTAACTAATTAGTTAATCATTTGATAAACATTTGAGGAGTAAGGATCTAGATGGATGTCCAAGTACTTGTCTACTATATGTAAGATCTTGGTTTCCATATAAAAACAACATAAAATTATAACTCATATGAATTTTATAGTCTCAAATGTCCAGTTATTTTATTAAACATAAAGATTTACTTTCTTCCTTGGCTGTCAAATAGGCTGTTGTAGACGTAAGTCTAGATAACAAATCCATTCAACTTGAGTTATGTTAGATTGCGTCTGTACAACATCTTTCTGACTTCTGACATGGTCACATTGTATGTATATATTTAGAACTTCTTTTATGATACATATGAATAAGTTATGAATAGACATAGTATATTTATATTCTGTAGGTTCTATACATATTAAGCAACAAATATAAAGAAGAGAATATCACTTGGATACTGAAACACATAAAGGAAGAACAATCATGCTTCATAGGACAGCACAGGTCCAGAGCACTGCACACCACATCTTATAGGATTTAGAGAGAAAGTTTATTTAGGTTGGGATGTTTTGCTAAATGGGCTGAAACATCAGAACACTGCTATGCTATACTTCACTCAAATGAACACAAGCATTCCGTGGCCCCATCTTTGAATAGCTCTTCACTTGAATAGCAACATGGAAATAGCATGTCCAATAGATTTAAACTTTTACTCATGCTCATATGCATAATTTTAAAGTTTTCATTCTGAAAGCTTGTTTTTCTTTCATGACATTGCCATTGACTTGAGGCACTTACTTCTATAGTGAATATATCTATGTCCCAGTTTCTTTGAGAAGTACACTGGCTATTTGGGAGAACATCTGCCACATACTTACTTCCTGCCTTACCTAGTGAAATCACTAATTGTGATGCTTATAAATTTGTGTAAAGTGGCATCCTGGAAACACGTCTAGGGATTATTATAAGCCTTCTGCTCTCTGTGGTGACCTAAAGATTAGAAATGGGAGATAATTATGCCATATAAATATAAGTTATGGTTCACTGGGGCCTGTTCATTAAAGCAAAAATAAATTCCCAATGTATATTTGCAATTTTGGTAAGATCAACTTTTACCATTAAAACACTGGTAACTTTTAAACCAATGACCCTTAAAAATGAGCTATAGGTTTAAGGTTCCTTGTCATTATAGAAAAGGAATTAAATTACAAATTATAATCTCAATTCGAATTTGAAGTATTTTATCTATATTTTTATTGTAAATGTAGACTTTCAGATATATCAAGAATGAAAAAGAAATTGCTATTAAACAAAAATCATGTTCACTATCTTGTTTAATCAAGTTTACTTATATTCATCAATCATTGATATAGGGATTAAAGGGAATGGCAACACACTTTTCAAATGGCCCCATTACTGACAGGATGATGGCAAAATGCATTTTATATGTTGATATTTCTCCTTGTCATAGAAATGCATGCATATTGTAAAAATTAGAAGACCACAGAAAGACTTTTAGTAATGAACAACTGTTCACTATTTTAACTCTATCCAATTTTTGGCCTTTCCTTTCCATTATTTCTTACATTTAATTAAAATTTATTGTTATTTTTAATAAGCATATTGTGTGCATAGATGTAGGTACTTTCAGAGAACAGAGGAGTCAGATTCCCCTGGAGCTGAAGTTATAGGCATCTGTGAGCCACTTGATGTGGGTGTTAGGAATTGAACCCATGTCCTCTAGAAGACCACTATGTGGCACTATTAGTCTCTATAGAGCACTAATAACCACTGTGCCATCTCTCCAGCCATGTTTAATAATTTCTTCTCCTCTCATATATTATATCTTGAATGCAGTTTCCCTCTCTCCTCTCCCAGTATCCTCTCCCACCTCCCTTCTTCCCCCCAAGTCCACTCCTCCTCCATTTCCCTTAAAAAAAAAGCACAGGTTTCCCTGGGATGTTAACCAAACATGGCATATGAAGTTATAATGAGACTATGTATGTCCCCTTAGTTTAAGGCTGGATAAGGAAATCCAGTAGGAGGAAAAGGGTCCTAAAAGCAGGCAAAAGTGTCATTCAGTCTTGCTCCCACTGTTAGGAGTCTCATAAGGACACCAAATTACATACCCATGTAGGTTCCTTGATTATCAGTCTGGTCTCTGTGAGCCACTGTGATCCCACGCTAGTTGGTTCTGTGTACTGTTTTTGTTTTTTAAGATTTTAAAAATTATTTGTTTATTTTTATTTTATGTGTATTCGTGTTTTGCCTGCATATATGTCTGTGTAAGGGTGTTGGGTCCCTTGGAAGTACAGTTACAGGCAGTTGTGAGCTGCTCTGTGGGTGCTGGGAATTGAAGCTAGATTTTCTGGAAGAGTAGCCAGTGCTCTTAACTTCTGAGACATCTCTAAAAAATTTTTAATTTTATTTATTTCTAAGTAGTTGTAATCAATGTTCCATTTTTCTTTTTAAAAATATTGATTTTTATTTATGTGTATGTGTTAGTGTTTGTATGAGTGCAGATATCTGTAGAAGCCAAAAGACAAAAGGGTCAGACTCCCTAGAGCTGGTAGTTGTGAGCTACCCCATGTGGTTCTGGGAGCCAAACTCCAGTCCTCTGAAAGAGCAGCAAGTTCTCTTAACTTCTGAATCACTTCTCCAGGCCCCACATCCCATACTTTTTTTCCACTCAAGACTTACGTTGGAAAACATTGGCTTAAGATATGACCAGTACTTAAAGTACTTGAAACTTCTTGCTGCCAACTCTCTTTGAAGCAAGGTCTCACTATGTAGCTATGTAGCTCCAACTGGCCTGAAACTTACCATACAGACCAGGATTGCCTGCCTTACATTAACAGAGATCTTCCAACTTTTGCTACCTAAATTTTGGAGTTAAAGGCACTTGAGATGGCACCCAGCAAGACTCTCTAAATGATGAGTGTAAACAAGAAAGATACTAGTGTCCAGGACAGAAACTCACTATATGCCTGAGTTGGAGCTATCATAGTTGTTTATTTTTTGGGCTTTAACTAATATATTTCCTTTCCTTTTTTTTTTTTTTTTTTTTAATCATCAGTTTTCAGGGTATGGTCTATGGACTCCCAACTGTCTGCTGTACTATTGTGGAGGTTGTAAACTCAAAAGTCATTTCTTGTAACCTGAATGTATCATTTGCCTGATCCCATGTTATCTTGATGACACAAAAGCAACAGCCAGGAAAGACACTGGTACCCCAGTTGGATTCTGGTGGTTATACCAACCTGGACTCAATTAAAATGGAGACAAAGAAAGGCAATGTCATAGAGCATTCCTGGTAAAGAAGAAAAATTATTTACCTTCATTAAGAGTTGACAATACTTTTAATGTTCTGTGTGGCCAGGGAGGAAGTTTCCAAAACACAGTGCCTGTCTTGAACAAACACCTACTGTGAGATGTGCAAGAAATGTGAGGCGAAGACTTTTTTTTTAATGAAATGTCAGTTTTGTTTGAAACGGTGTCTGATAAACTAATAAAAAAATCAGCAATATTTTCTTAATAATAAACCAAGCAAAATTTCCCTTCAAGGAAAACAACTGATAACACTATGCTAAAAATAAAATTTAAATTTCAGACAAAAATTTTAAGAAAATCCATGTCTATTCTTCTGGACTCAATAGTTTTCAAATAATATTTTTTTTCTATTGGAAAATATAGTGATACTAAACAGTGAGTTTTAAAACTGTATCGTATGGTTGAAGAGAGATATAATCCAGTGAACTGTTATTTCCAAATGACCATAGCATGATGTTGAAAATCACATGTGAGCAAAGTTTGTTCTCAGTTGCATATTGATGCCTGGATTTCATGGGGGATTCACTGGTATTGATACTCTGACGGAATCTTCATTTGCCATTTTAGTATGTTAGAGACTCAAATGAAAAGACCTTGAAATTGTCATTTCTTTTCCTGTTACATTTTGTGTGATACCAGATTTTCTCGATATTTTTAATCAAAACTAAAGATGTCACAGCAGATAATCTGGGAATTGTGTGCTCCACACCTGTAATTCTAGTACTAGAGAAGGTGAGGCAAGAGGATGGTGGGTTTGAGATCTGTTTGGGCAGCATAGGGAAAACTTGTCTCAAGCAAACAATATGAAACAATACAAAACAAATGGTAGAACTGAAGCCTAGTCCGTCAGAGCCTGAGAAATGGGGTAGGGCAGGTAGAATTTGGCAGTCTTTACTAATTCAGATATAAAGACAGACTTCCAGAAGTATCTAAGACGGTTTGTTTATAAAAATATGTTGTTTATGCTATAAAAATTGTTATTGTTTTTAAATATACTAATAAATATATAGTTTTTTCAGGTTTAACTTCAAAAATTGTGAATATTGAAAAATATATAATTTATGTAAAGAAGTTTTGGTTACATTTTTATTTTTAAGGATGCATAGGAACCCAGAGATGAAGCGTCTGATAACAAATTATTGACTTTATTCTACACAGTCTGAAGACTTGCCATGTCCTTTATGCTTAGCCACATTTTTGTTTCTGGGTCTTTTTGAATATTTTTATCCTTCTGTTATTTAGCTCAGCAAAGCAGGGTAGGAAATGGGAGACTGGCTGCTTGCTTTATTCTTTAGCTTATGCAGACAGCGTTACTCCAGACTCACATTCATTAGAACGAAGCTTCTTTCGACAGATCACTATCTACTTATGGGTTCCTGAGTTTCGAAGTTTGTTGACATGAATTGACACCCCTGCCTCTTTGAACAATGCAGTTTATGTTATAGAAATAAATATTACTTAAATGTCATCCTTCCACCCCTCAGTTAGCAAATCTACTCCTCTCTCCCAGCAAAGTTACAAATTTTATTTTTCTTCTGGAAAGCAAGACATGACTTTGTCTCACTTCCCTTGTGAAGAGGTGTCACCTTTTAAAAATTTCAGTGACCATAAAGTTTTCATTAAGAATGTCAAATAGAACCATCTATAGACATTTCTGATAACTGTATAAAGTCATTGGAAGAAGACAAAGGTGGGTACAGCTTTAGAGAGAAGAAGCCTTGATCACCGTAGAGTTGCTTCATCTCTTTCAGTAGGATTTCAAAGGCTGTTTTCAGTAATTTATGATAATACTTGATTTTCGAAGTTTTCTTTCTTCCATAAGCTCTTCGTACTTTGACCAAGACCTGACCTTTCCCCTCTTTGAAATTTACCCTCCAACCCACCCCCATCTCCAAACTAGCTTTTCATTAGGGAACATGGGAGGCATGCCCTCTTGTTGCTATGTGTTGTGCTCTGGTGGTGAGCCTCCCTAACAAAAATCAAAGGGCTGCTAGGTCCAGAGGATGAAATCTGTGATCTCAGCCCCCTAAAGAGAAGCGTCCCCAGAGAGAGGTTCAGTTCATGTCAGTTCCATCTTAATTCATCTGAGAGATGGGAAGCAGGCAGTGTTTGAATAATTTTATTGAGAGACAGTTTCCAAATCACAGATCTGGTTATTATCTCGCTCCTTTGAATGGATCTAGTTCAAGGCAAAAAAAAAAAAAAAAAAAAAAGCTAATGGCTGACACGTAATGGAATGTAAAAAGAACTGGTTAAGATTTTAAAACAGATTTTGCTGCATTCTTTCAGGTTGAGAGGACATGCACATTTTCTGGAGCTCCTTGGTATTAGCGAGCTGCCCAATGCCTGGAATAATGTAATTTGAATATAACTGTCCTCAGAGTTTCCCAGTGCCACCCATGGAATTGCGTAAAGGTGCTCAGAGGATCCAGGCTATCAGGCATGTAGGTAGCCAGTTATGGTAAATAAGACTTATCTAGTGTTGGTCTCTGTCTTAAAAGTGCCTCTGAATGGGGACATTATTCTTCTGGTTTAAAAAGGAATGAGTTGGGTTATAAAAGTTGAAGAACATCTAACCTTTGTGGGAAATATCTTGGGACTTTAAATAACTGCATTAGTCAAATATTAAAGTGCACTAGTCCCCATTCTAACCTGCACAGACAACGTCATTGGAAGACTCTGTAGGCACAGCACTGTTGTCTCTAAAGGAACAGAGGCACACAAAGTTTAGAAACTTTGTCAAACAGAATTAGTAAGTTTCAAAAATTAAGTAAAAAGTCTAGCTTCAGAAAGTGTGAATCTAACTATTGCATGGTTTTCCTGTTAACAGGTAAGGCACAGAGAGACAGAATAATAATGAGTTTTGATGGCAAGTTATGGGATTTTTTCATACTTTTCATATTTGGCTTTACTGATTCATTTCTCTTTGACTATAAAGCAACAGAAAATTTCACACCTTACCACATGCTATTCTCTAATCAAACCATCTCCTTTCTTGATATTCATATTCTACCCTTTAAAAGATATCCAAGTTTAATTTTCCTCATAATGCTAAAAGGCCTTTAAAAATCACACACTCTCCAAATTTGACAGTTGGTATATAACATGCTATGATGTTAATATAACTTCCACTCAGGGTAAGGAATTATTAAGACAATTCAGATAATGTTAGTTTCTAGTGGAAATGTACTATTCCATGTCTGTTCCAGTTTGCTTCTCTGTTTCTGTTATAAATTCTTGACTAGAACCATCATGGGAAGGGAAGGGTTTATCCTCACTTATAGGGAACAGTTCATCACTGAAAACAGCCAGGGCAAGAACTTAAGGCAGGAACCAGGAGACAGGAACTAAAGCTGAGATTATGGAGAAATGATACTTACTGGCTTCAGTCACCTTTATACATCTCAGGCACATACAGCTATGCCTGCAATAGGTTCAACCTTTGTACATCAATCAAAAATCAAAATTATGCTCCAACAGCACACCTCCAGCTAGTGTCCTTGAGACAATTCTCAAATGGAGGCTCTCTTTCTCCAGATGTTGACAAGTGAGTTGACAACTAAAGATAACTATGACCATGCACAGTATCTTTCCCTCAGGAACTTCTAGAAAGTAGTTATTAATATACCATATGTTAGTATGCATATTGTTTTGAATCAAGATTTCTGCTTATATGGGTATTTGTCATAAATCTCAGTTTATTAATAAATTTGCATTTTCAATAGATCTTTGTCTTTATTTTTAAAGGTTTGCTATTCTTTTAGATGGGTAAAATGAAAGGAGAAAGAGTGGATGTATAGACCTGGACTAGGAAATGGTGGGACAGTGAAAGAATTTGGAATGCTGCTGCTTCAAAAAGCAAAGGCCCGAATGGGAACAGATAGAAATGTGTGGGTTGATCCTGCCAGACAGACTGCTTAGGCCCGAATGGGAACAGATAGAAATGTGTGGGTTGATCCTGCCAGACCGACTGCTCAAGATGTAAAACGTTAAGGAATTTGCAAGAGGCAATATAGCTACTTCCTAAAGAATGGAAGTTTGTCTGACATTTCATTCAACAGTGTTTGCCCTTAAACTGGGGTCAGGAAAGAGTAGTGACATATTCAAGGGGCTGTACTACTCACTGAAAGTTAGCGTGAGGGAAAGTGTGACCTTGAGAAATGAATGGAAAGTGTAACAGTTGTGGGGGAGGGAGGTGTGTGCGGGGCACATTGCAATTTCTAATGCTGTGACTTTATTCCCCTGGACTGTTCCTTCTAACCCAAGTGAGTCTTTGAATTCATTCCCTTGATTCTAATTTTTTTCTCTAATGCTAATTTTGTTTCTTCTTGATGCAACTATTAATTTTTAACACCTTCTTACTCATTTCTTTGACAATTTTAAAAATAGATTTTTCTTGTTCAGTTAAACTCCATTTTACCTCCATTTGATTCCTGTTTCTGTTTTATAAAAATACTCTTCCTAAGTCTCTCTGGTACACTAAATAAAGATTTCGCATAATATGCTTTGTGTAGGAAGTATTTTCACTGATATACTTTAATTCTGAGTTTTCATGGAATGGTACTTTTACCTTATGCTGCATCATTTTTAAATATATTTAGATAATATGTAAATATATGCTGTATATAACATATATTTACAAATATCTTTGTCATTCAAATTGGAAATTTGGGTGTGTGTGTCTATATCTTTACTTCCCTAACTGTAGATGTTAGCTTTTATATAATTTGTTCCAAATTCTGTCTATGGTTTGAAAGTCAGTATTTATTATCTTTATCTCCAACTACACTGTCCATAAGGTAAGTGATTAACTGAGTTTTTTCTAGTTTTAATTTTAATGTCTTTATTCTGGAGGACTAAATTAAGTCTTTAGTTGCTAGAGAATTTTCTGTGTGTTGGTATTCATGGGAAGGAAGAGCTGACAGCATTTCCCTGCCTTGTGAGTGCACTGCAAAGTGCAAAATCAAGTTTTATAGCACGGTTGATTTATTTTAAAAAATCAGTATTAAGCTTATATTGACAGAAATATGCTATTTTATGTCTATGAACATATATTGGACCTTAATTTGGTAAATGGACTTCGTTGGGAACAGCTGACTCCCCATAGATTAAAAAAACAAAACAGAACATTCTTAGTAATGAGGCTCATGGCCTCAGTACGATGTGGATACAGGTACTGTGGATGGGTGTGCACTGGAGAAGATTAGTCACCTTGGAAGACTTGTCTCACACTCAAAGAATAGCTCTTAACTATTGGTAACTACAAACTGCATACATGCTGGAGAGAAAGATAGATGAGAGACACTTTTTGTTTGTTTGGTTAGTTGTTTTTATTTTTTCTTTTCAAGTAATCCTTGCCATATTATTTTAGAGAGGACATCCTAAGGTAATCAAAGATGTTAAATTACTTATCAATCTAAACAGAGATGAAAATTCTTAAGATCAGATGCCCAAATTCCTTAGACTTAATATATAGTTTATGTTCTCTACTCTTGCCTTCTCTCTCTCTCTCTCTCTCTCTCTCTCTCTCTCTCTCTCTCTCTCTCTCTCTCTCTCTCCCTCTTCTCTGTTATACTGTGCAAACAACCATCATAGTGTCTGTGAGTAACAAAGCCTTATTGAAAAGTAACATGTACTTCTCTTATATCAGTACTGCTTAGCAAACATAGACAAAAATTTTTCATGAAATGGATTTTTTTTTTTTTGTAATTGATTGGATATACAATGTGTGAGATGTTCTATAGTGGTGGACAGTGCTGCTGGAAGGATATCGACTTTTATATTAGAGCAGTTTTCTCAAGGTGTTTTTGATGATGAGTGTAAGAAGCTGCTGTACCTCTCTGAAAGGCAAGCCTTAGAGTATGTCTGCCTGTGATCTGCTCTCATGATGTGGACTGTATTTACTCTGTATAATTCTTTTCTTTTAGCTCAGTGTGACATTGCTCATTTTTAGCAAAAGACAGGTCATGTTTATCTGTTGCTCTATCTATGGTCCAGTGATCTCCTTTGTAGTCTAAAGGGAACTGTAGGAAAACCGAACTGTGTCAAGGAGACTAAGAGTGTTAAAGTTCACCAAGGAATAAAAATGAGGGTTTGCAGAAACAAGAGGGAGTTAAAATTAGTATGAATTGATTTCCTACCCCCTTTTCAGAAATTATTCTCACATGTTGGGAGCCTTCGGCCATTTATGTTCTGCTCTGTGTTAAGATGGTGACATGACTATGCCAGAGGATGGCCAAGGTCAATGACGTGACCTATTTTTATTTTTCCTTAATAGGAAAAAGTTGCCATTCTTTTCCAACACTCACAGAGTCTTTCTCTGTGGTGGCTTTGCAGACGCTCTTTGTGAACATTTCACATCTTTTCCTTTGATTAAGCTTGTTACATTGCAGACCTCCTTGAACTCTAAACTTCTCATTTCCAGCTTTTCCAGTTAGATGTTCTAAATCTAGTGATCTATTATACAATATTAGTAACTTATCTCTCATTGGGCACGTTTATTCTCTTTACACTTATTTTTTCCTTTAAAAATAAAACAAGAAAGAAACATTGTTTTAAAATATTTCTAATTGAGTAATTTAATTACAAGTTTGAATTACCCAAGGCAAATAGGAAAGAATTTATTATATACACATTTTGTATGTCTCAACTTATCTTTCAGGTTTCCTTTCATTGGCTGGGGTTACAAAGGTATCGTGCTTCTTGATTATATCATTTACACTTTACTCATTTGGACATGAATCTACCTAAATTGATTATCAATGTATTAAAACCCAGTACATTCGTCACTATGAAAAATTAAAAAAAAAGCATATACCAAAGCATGGAGAATTTTATAGAAAATTGAAGACATATAACAGAGAATTAATATATGAAATAGCTAAATCATAGGCAAATACTTATTTTTAAAATCTGCAACAAAAGTTGGTGCTCTGAATACTTTTCTGGGCCTGAAGAAAATCAAGTAATATTAGAATTTTGTGTTAGGGAACATTCCTAAGTGACTTTCAGTTAAAACGACAATCATTTTCTGGATTAATGTTTAGAGAAATGCTAGAGAAAATAAGATAACTTAAATGTATAGCTGATCATGAAACCACAAAATGGATGAGTTTTGTCGCCAGAAGAGAAAACAGGGATGAGCAGAGTGAGGCTCGGCAGAATGTCAGACTGTCCCTTCTGGCATCTCAAGCCTGCTCATAGGGACAATGGTGAGGAGCTGAATCCATTACTAATCAGTGTGCAGAAGCTGATCTAGCAAGAGTTTAAAAAAAAAAAACAAAGAAAATAAACAAACAAACAAAACCCTAGAAGTAGGCGGAAGCTGCCATTTTCCAGGGCCTTGGGTTGAAAAAGAAGCAGAGTACACAACTCAAATATGTGCTTTTAATAGCTGCGAGGGCGGCGTCAATCAGGGTTATAGGAAGAATCAGAGCCAATAAGATATATGTAGAGTGGGTTTGAGGGAGGCAAGAAAGAGAAGCAAGAAGTTTATTGTGGGTATTGGCTCCTGCGCTCCTGCGCTCCTGCGCTCCTGGTGTCTGTACAAGGTTGCTGTAATTCACTTCTCAGTGCTTGAAGAGCAAGGGACCAATGGAGCAATTCTATTGGCCGGAGACCCAAGGGTTACTGAACCCGTCAGGCTAAAGGCCTGGGCTAGTGTGGGGGAATGAGGATATGTGTTGTGGAATCCGTAGTTCCTTTTCAAACAGAGAATTTGCCCTTCCAACAGCTTTCTATTTCCATTCTTCTGCTAATTGGAAGAAGCCCTGCCCCTGTAGGAGAGAAGTCTTCCCTTTCTGCTTCCGGTTCACAGGCCAGGTTCTGCTGTAGATACACCCACTCTCTTAGCCAGAGATAATTTGCAGCTTTCTGAACACTCTTATATTTGTCAAGATGATACACACAAAATTAACCATTACAGAGTTGAAGTTTGCACAGACTTTTATGATAGAACTCTAAATAAAGTTATTAAGAAGAGCACTGGTCTTGATCCATTGCTGAAGATAAACCTTCTCAAGACGAAGAAATCATAAAACAAAGCAAAGAGATTTCTTAAAATAAATCATTTTGAAATATTAAAGAGGCAACACAGGAGAAAGCGACAAGTGTGGATGGAACAAAGTAAAAAAAAAGAACTTTTATTCTCATAGTTTTAATTTAAGTATAGTTTTCATATCATAAATTTATCCTTGTTAATATGTAATTCTGCAAGTTTTGACAAACTCATATAGTGACTGCTACTATAGTTAACTAACATAAAGAACAAACTTCCCGACCTTACTCCTGACCCTGGGTTCTTATGACATCAGCAGCAGTGAGGGCTGAGATACATTTCTTAAGAAGTACTAGGAGCCCTGTGGAGCAAAAGCGTCTGCTTTGGTCAGGTAAAACTTGATTTTAGGAAGACAGAGTCTGAAGCAAAGTTTTAGTTATAAGTAGGAATTTTAAGTTGGATTAAGTAAAGGAATTGGTGGAAATGGTGCTCAGACCAAGGAGAAGGCCTCTTTGCTTTTACAATTGGCTCTCTAACTCTCAATAAAGTGTAAATTACAAGAAAATTTATTTGATCAGTGCTTTCACCATCATATTGGAATGATTATGATCTATCAAAGAAACTATTCTGCCTTTTATGCTCAAGGTTTAAAACAACTTAGATGCAACATTGTTGTTTTTAAGACAAATTCCCAGATGTTTGATTTACCAAAGGAAGACTCAGGAGACAGATGGTGTGGTGAAAGCTATTAGCTCAGAGAGACAGAGAACAACACCCAGCTGACCTTCCTCCTCCACTGATGTCCCAGAAGGCAAAAGCTCCTTCTCCTTCTCCTTCTCCTTCTCCTTCTCCTTCTCCTTCTCCTTCTCCTTCTCCTTCTCCTTCTCCTTCTCCTTCTCCTTCTCCTTCTCCTT
>NC_034602.1:4103068-4109426 GCF_900095145.1 Mus pahari | reverse complement strand
CTCCTCCTCCTCCTCCTCCTCCTCCTCCACACTTTTAAATACCCTTCAACTCGAAGAGCCTCCTTTCTACTTTCTGGGGTTTTTTTATGTTCACTCCCTCTCAACTAGTTGCTTGGTCTACTTCTTGATCTATTGTTTATAGAAACAATACATCTTATTTACAGAAAGCTCTTGGGTTAAAGGTATGTGCTAGGGCTAAGCCATTACACAACATAAAACAGATTTTTCCAGTTCACATTCTTGGGATTCACAGTGTTATCAAAGATCCTGCAACATATTGCCATATAGATTGGGAACATACAAACTATCCTTTCAGTGAGAACAATATTGAAGAGTCAAGTGACTGGGTCATTTGGAAAGAGTATGCCAAAGTTTATAACAAATTTCTAAACACCTTCCAAAGAGCAACAATGTACAAGGAAGTCTAGTTTTTCTGCATACTTGCTGACAGCTGCTAACTATTTTTATTAAACCATTCTGATGGTATTTAGTAAATTTAATTATACTTTTAATTTGCTGTTCTCTAATTTCTAATGACTATTCAAATACTAATTAATGAAGTATTTATTCAAAGATTTGTTCATTTTTATTGGTTTGTTTTTTAATTGAGTATTTTAAAACTATGATAAGTTTGAATCTTTGGTAATACAACTTGAGTACAGAATTTATGTTGGAGATCTGAGGTAATTTTTCAAAATTCAGTTTTATAGTTTTTGAATATATATATATATATATATATATATATATATATATATATATTCATCCTCCTCTCCCTTTCAAAGTTATACCCTCCTATTTTATTAATTGTTATTACATGGATCTATGCATATGGATATATAGATAAATCCAACATGCTCAGGCTATATAGTGTCACTGAGGTGAAAGATGGCTTAAATGTGTTAAAAATGTTAGACAAAGGATACAGATTTTTAAATAGAAGAAGAGTCAGTTTTGTAGACTTAAGGTGTCACAGGGACTAGAGTTAATCATGATAGTACACCCTTTAAGTTTTCTGATAGTGTAGACTTTGAGTATCTTGATTTTTCTCCATGCACACAGCATATACACAATGCAACATATCTCCCTACACAACATATACACACAGAATGTATACACACATGCAACATCAACATATATACACACAACATATCCCCACACACAGCATATATCCCCACATACAACCTATATACACACGCAATATATCCCCCAAACAACATGTATACACACACAACTTATCTCCCCCCACAGCACATACACATACACACCAAGATAAGTTTTTCATTTGTCATTCATTAACAATTCTGAAAAAAATGTTCAGTATTTATTTCCATACTACTTACTAGAAGTTCCCATTTTATTAATTTTTCTAATGAAATTTCATTGTTTTTTCTATATGTAGCAAAAATATATTCCTTTATTTTCCATGTTATTTCTGTTACTAAACATTATCACAGGGTTTGTTTTTCATTGTACATTTTATTGCATAAAGATATGATTTTAAGTGATACATTTTTGCTGTAGGTATAGTCTTACTAAATATTACCTCATGTGCTGGTTCTTTTTTGTCAATTTAACTTGAGCCATCTGGGAAAAAAAAAGACTCAAATGGGAAGCTTCCTCCATCAGATAAGCTATCCTGTGGCCATATTTGTGGAAGAGTTTCTTGATTGATAGGCACAGCCCACCGTGAGAAGTGCCATTCCCAGTATTTGGCATGGGCTGTGTAAAATAGGTAGGTGAGCAAGCCAATGGAAGTAAGCCAGTAATCTGCAGTCCTTCCCCAAGGGTCCTGCCTTCAGCTCCTGCCCTAGATCACCTTGAAGATGGACTGTTATATGGAAGCTGAAAAACAAACAAACAAACAAACAAACAAAAACAAAAAAACCTTTCCTCCCCATGTTATTTTTCCAGTTGTGTTGTTTATTTCACAACAGAAAGCAAATAAATGCACAGCTAACTAACTCAAACTTTAAACGATGTGCCTTCAAATGTAGAAAATTAAAAAGTAATACACATATATGCACAATGGTACACTGATATAATGATTTATTTTCAGTGGCTTCCATGATGATAGCTTCTCATTTACTTATTTCATACTTGCTATATAATTTGACTCACTGCCACCCTGTCCCCTTTTCAGAAAGCTCTTGCTCTATAGTCTAGATTAGTCTCCCAGCCCAGCTCCTTCTGTGAATGCTTCGATTGCCAGCATGCACCGTCATAAGCAGCCTATCATTTTTATATCTTAAAGCATTCTTTATGTTTCCTATCTTTTCCACATCCCTTAAATGGTGGGTAGAAAAAGGTATGGAATTTTACGTGATTATTTTATAATTATCACTTTGAAGGAATTTAATACTATTAAGTTGTTTTAAATGCTCCTTTTAGTGACATTAAGGTTACATAATAAGCCCTTTGCTCTCCTTTTATCAAGGCATATGCCTCATTATTCTCATCTTACTGCAAGGTCAGTATGAAATGTATTTGCAGCCAGCTGCTTTTCCATGGATGGTAAAAGGTTTAATTCACCGTGTCACTGGAAGGTATACAGGCTTTGAGGTAGATGTCTTGGTGCTAAACAGATCCTTCCTCTTTTAGTCTAGTAAGGCTTTTGCAAACTTTTAAAAAGTATTTGGCATTGAGGGTAACTGATACTGTGTCTTTCAGCATTTAAGACAATTGCATTGTTTTTCTCTTACTGAAAATGTTTATTAGCAGCACAAGCTGAATTGTCATACTTTTCATTCTTGATTCAATAAGCAACTCCTATAGTCATAGAGTCTTTTTCTCTTCAAACACTCCACCAGAGTTTTATGTAGATGATTGGTTGTGGTTAATTTTGTTTTATTTTCAAGCTAGGTGTGTGTGTGTGTGTGTTGTTGTTGTTGTTGTTGTTGTTGTTGTTGCTGTTGCTGTTGCTTTCATTCATAGTGGTATACGGAGCAGAATTGTAGAACTTTGTGCTTCCTTACTTTTTGTTTGTTTGTTTGGTTTTTTGGATGTGATTATCTAGACATTTATGCTAGTTGTTTTGTTTTAAGTAGCCTGGCCAGTCCTCTCTACTTGACTTACATGGAATAGTGATGACTACTTTTAGTATCATGTTATAAAAAATATGGTGACAAAGCACAGACACTTTCTGACAGAATTAGTGCTGCAACAGTAGGACTTACTTGAACAGAAGCAGCAGGGATCAATCTATTTTTATTATAAGGTCCCTTATAGAAGCTTACTCATACCTACCTTATTTTGTTGTTGTTGTTGTTTTTATATTCTTTAAAAAAATTTTATTAGGTATTTTCTTCATTTACAATTCAAATGCTATCCCAAAAGTCCCCTATACCCTCCCCAGCCCTGCTCCCCAACCCACCCTCTCCTGCTTCCTGGCCCTGGCATTCCCCTGTATTGGGGCATATAATCTTTGCAAGACCAAGGGCCTCTCTTCCCAATGATGGCTGATTAGGCCAACTTCTGCTACATATACAGCCAGAGACATGAGTTCAGGAGGTACTGGTTAGTTCATATTGCTGTTCCTCCTATATGGTTACAGAACCCTTCAGCTTCTTGGGTACTTTCTCTAGCTTCTCCATTGTGGGCCCTGTGTTTCATCCAATAGATGACTATAAGCATCCACTTCTGTATTTGCCAGGCACTGTATTTCTGTATTTGTGTCAGCAAAATCTTGCTGGCATATGCAATAGTATCTGTGTTTGGAGGTTGATTATGGTATGGATCCCTGAATGTGGCAGTCTCTGTATAGTCCTTCCTTCCTTCTCAGCTCCAAACTTTGTCTCTGTAACTCCTTCCATGGGTATTTTGTTCCCCATTCTAAGGAAGGACAAAGACTCAGGGGACACAGTGAAAGCATTGCTAAGAACAGAATTCCACAAACCGCTAAGAAGTGTTATCTAAACACCCCATGTTGGGGCTCCATGTTAACAAGCCTGAACTCAATGAGGGTCTTTCATTGCTTGATAATAAATTTCCTCTTGATAGCTTACTTTTATTTCTGAATTTTCTTTGGTAAGAGAAGAACCTGGAATAAATAGTGAATAGAGTTCTCAGTCTGGTCTGTTTTAGAGACATCATTAATCCTTAATATTCACAACCACTATTCAGTCAAACTTCCTTTGATTGAATAACGAGTGTTTTAAAAATTCTGTATGTTCATCTTCCCAGATTCTACATCTCTTATTTTTGAGATAGGAATACATTTTAGAATACAAAAGTGTTACAGAACAACAAATACTGTTAATGTAGAATTCTCAATTTTTCATTCTTCTCCCCAGTTTCTTTATACTTCTAAGGTGGTGTGGTGGGGCAAGTGGTTTCCATAGGATGGTTACATCCCAATTCTCAAAACCTATGACTCTTGACTATGATAGAAAAGAGGGCTTGTGTTTGGGATGGAAACTCAGATATTGAGACTGGAAAATGATGCTGAATTGTCCATGTGCTCCCAATCTAGTCAAATAAATTCTTTAAAATGAAGACACTTTCTGGTCTCTGCTGTCATCAGTGGATGAAGCAAAAGGGAAAGAAGTGTTCTGAAGGCATGAAACTGTTGGATGAAGCAAAAGGGAAAGAAGTGTTCTAAAGGCATGAAACTGTTGGATGAAGCAAAAGGGAAAGAAGTGTTCTAAAGGCATGAAACTGTTGGATGAAGCAAAAGGGAAAGAAGTGTTCTAAAGGCATGAAACTGTTGGATGAAGCAAAAGGGAAAGAAGTGTTCTAAAGGCATGAAACTGTTGGATGAAGCAAAAGGGAAAGAAGTGTTCTAAAGGCATGAAACTGTTGGATGAAGCAAAAGGGAAAGAAGTGTTCTAAAGNCATGAAACTGTTGGCTTTGAGGATGGGCTGGTGGTTCTAGTGACAGAGGCTAAGGTGATTGCATTGCTTGATTTGCCGAGGTCTTGAGTTGCATGGTGAATTGTTATAGCAACAATAGGTAAGTCATAGACAGACAAGGACAATACATTTTTATCCTTTAAAACTCAGTTAAAAAAATCTTAACACAGCCTCTCGTTTCTCCCAGAACATCTAATCCCTCAGGTTCATCCCTAGAACTGCAACAGAATACCATCTGCAGCCTTACACCCTGATCTATGCCTCTTGGAGATCCCATAGGCTGCCCACTTCTGACCTCCACCAGAGTCCAACAGTTTTTCTACAAGAGGCCCTGAATATTCCAACATAACAGAAGCAAACACACACACACACACACACACACACACACCTATGAAATAATAGAGATACTTAAAGAAGAAATTGATAAATCCCTTAAGGAAATCTAGAAAAATACAAATATTTGGAAAAAATGAATAAATCACTTAAGGAAAGCCAGAAAAAAACAAAACAATTGAAAGAAATCAATAAAACTGCACAAGACTTGAAAGTGAAAATACAAGCAATAGAGAAAACACAAACTGAGGAAATTCTGGAAATGAAAAATTTAGGAATGTAAACAGGAAATACAGACGAAAGTTTCACCAACAAAATACTAGAGATAAAAGAGATGATCTCCAGCATGGAAGACACAATAAATAAAATGGATACATAGGTCAAAGAAAATGTTAAATCTAAAAAATTCCCGACAAAAAGCATCCCAAAATCTGGGACACTATGAAAAGACCAAACATAGGAAGAGTAGGAATATAAAAAGTAGAAGAATCTCAGCTCAAAGGCTCAGAAAATATTTTCAACAAAATTATAGAAGAATAACTTCCTAAGTTAGTGCTACAACCAAGAAACATACTCCAATATCAAGGATAGACATTACTTTTGGGTAACGAACTGGAAAAAGCTTTTCCAGGAAAATGGACCTAAGAAGCAATTTGGTGTAGCCATTTTCAGATTTGACAAAATAGATTTCAGCCCAAAATTAATCAAAAGAGGTAAGGAAGGATACTTCATATTCAACAAAGGAAAATCTACACAAGGATGATGTTTCAATTCTTAACATTTATGCACCAAACACAAAAGTACTCATTTTTTAAAGGAAAACATTACTACAGCTTAAATTACATACTGACACTCACACACTTCAATGTCTCCCTCGTATCAATGGATATGGTACCAGGACAAACTGTAAACATAGAAATAATGGAGCTAACAGACATTATAACTAAATGAAACTAACAGATCACTGCAGAATATTTTGCTAAACACAAAAAAATATTCTTTCATTTTAGCAACCCATGGAACTTTCTCCAAAATTGGTTGCAAAGTAAGCCTCAGCAGACACAAGAAAACTACTAAAATAATTCCCTTTATCCTATCAGACCACCACAGATTAATGCTCAACATAAAAAACAACCACATTGGAAATCAGTCTGGGAGTTCCTCAGAAAATTGGACA
>NC_034602.1:4096927-4100893 GCF_900095145.1 Mus pahari | reverse complement strand
GAAAGAAATTGAAGAAGATCTCAGAAGATGGAAATATCTCCCCTGCTCATGGATTGGCAAGATTAGTAGAGTGAAAATGGTTATCTTGCCGAAAGCAATCTACAGATTCAATGCAATCCCCATCAAAATTCCAACTCAATTCTTCACTGAGTTAGAAAGGGAAATTTGCAAATTCATCTGGAGTAACAAAAAACCTAGGATAGCAAAAACTCTTCTCAATGATAAAATAACCTCTGGTGGAATCTCCATACCTGACCTCAAACTGTGCTACAGAGCAATTATGATAATAACTGCATGGAACGCATAAAGTTATACACAGGTAGATCAATGGAGTAGAATTGAAGACCCAGGAGTGAACCCACAAACCTATGGTCACTTGGTCTTTGACAAGGGAGCTAAAATCATTCAGTGGAAAAAAAGACAGTATTTTCAACAAATGGTGCTGGCACAACTGTTGGTTATCACGTAGAAGAATGCAAACTGATCCATTCTTATCTCCTTGTACAAAGCTCAAGTCTAAGTGGATCAAGGATCTCCACATTAAACCACAGACACTGAAACTTAATATAGGAAAAAGTGGGGAAAAGCCTCGAAGATATGGGCACAGGGGAAAAATTCCTGAACAGAACAGCAATGACTTGTGCTGTAAGATCGAAAAAACACAAATGGGATTTCATAAAATTACAAAGCTTCTGTAATCCAAAAGACACTATCAATAAGACAAAAAGGCCACCAACAGATTGGGAAAGGATCTATACCAATCCTAAATCAGATAGGGGCCTAATATTCAATATATACAAAGAACTAAAGAAGATGGACTCCAGAAAATCAAATAACCCCATTAAAAAATGGGGTACAGAGCTAAACAAAGAATTCTCAACTGAGGAATAACAAATGGCTGAGAAGCACCTGAAAAAAATATTTAACATCCTTAATCCTTAGGGAAATGCAAATCAAAACAAACCTGAGATTCCACCTCACTCCAGTCAGAATGGCTAAGATCAAAAACTGAGGTGACTGCAGATGCTGGGAAGGTTGTGGAGAAAGAGCAACACTCTTCCATTGTTGGTGGGATTGCAAGCTGGTACAACTACTTTGGAAATCAGTCTTGTGGTTCCTCAGAAAATTGGACGTAGTACTACCAGAGGATCCAGCAATACCTCTCCTGGACATATACCCAGAAGATTTTCCAACTTGTAAAAAGGACACATGCTCGACTATTTTCATAGCAATCTTATTTATAATAGTCAGAAGCTGAAAAGAACCCTGAAGTCCCTCAACAGAGGAATGGATACAGAAAATGTGGTACATTTACACAATGGAATACTACTCAGCAATTAAAAACAATGAATTTATTAAATTCTTAGGCAAATGGATAGATCTGGAGGGTATCATCCTGAATGAGGTAACCCAATCACAGAAGAACACATATGAAATGCACTCACTGATAAGTGGATATTAGCCCAGATACTTAGAATACCCTAGATACAATTTGCAAAACACATGAAACTCAAGAAGAAGGAAGACAAAAATGTGGATACTTCATTCCTTATTAGAATGGGGAACAAAATACCCATGGAACAAGTTACAGAGACAAAGTTCAGAACTGAGATGGAAGGAAGGACCATCCAGAGACTACCCCACCTAGGGATCCATCCCATATACAACCACCAAACCCAGACAGTATTGCATATGCCAGCAAGATTTCGCTGACAGGACCCTGATATAGCTCTCTCTTGTGAGGCTATGCCAGTGCCTGGCAAGTACAGAAGTGGATGCTCACAGTCATCTATTGGACGGAACAGAGGACCCCTAATGAAGGATCTAGAGAAAGTACCTAAGGAGTAAAAGGGTCGGCAACCCTATAGGAGGAACTATATGTACTAAGCAGTACTCCCCAGAGCTGTGTCTCTAGTTGCATATGTAGCAGAGGATTTCCTAGTTGGCCATCAATGGGAGGAGAGGCCCCTTTGTCTTGCAAAGATCATATACCCTAATACAGAGGAATATCAGGACCAGGAAGTGGGAGGGGGTGGGTTGGGAAGCAAGGCTGGGGGAGTGTCTGGGACTGTGGGGATAGTATTTGAAATGTGAATAAAGAAAATATCTAATATGTAGGGAAAAATATAAACCTTTAACCCTTAGTGAAATAGAAGCAGACATTAAATGTCTCCTGACCAAAAATTAAAGAAACAAGTTAATAAATAAAACAAAAACAAAAACAAAAGCACATGGCCAGATAGTTTTAGCATACCATTCTACCAGACTATCAAAGAAAAATTAACACCCATACTCCTCAAATTATTCCACAAACTAGAAACAGATGGAAGAATGTCACATTCATTTTATGAGGCCACACTTACCCTGAATCCCAAACTATATAAAGACTTAACAAAAGAAAAAGATTTTCATTCCAGCTTCCCTCGTGATCATTTGTGCATCAATACTCAATAAAATACTTGTAAGCAGAATCTAAGAACACAATAAATAGATCATCCACCATGATCAAGTTATCTTCATTTCAGAGATACAGTGATTGTTTAATATATAAAAATCAAGAAACATAATCCACCTAAACATATCCAACATAATAATGACAGTTTTCAGGAGGCTATAGCCAACATAAAATTAAGTGGAGAGAAATTGAAAGCAAGTATACTAAAATCTGGAACAAGACAAAGGTGACCACTCTCTCCATATCAATTTAATATAGTTTATACTTGAAGTTCTAGCTAGAACACTAAGACAATTGAAGGGGATTCAAATTCGAAAGGAAAAAGTCAAAAGTATTATTATTTGCAGCTGATTTAATAGTGTATATATATAAAACGCTAAAACTTCTACAGATGATAAATACCTTCATCAAAGTCACTGAATACGAGATTACATAAAAAAAAAAAAATCAGCAGCCCTTCTATACACAAATGATAAACAGGCTAAGAAAGAAATCAGAGGACAAACAGCCTTCACAATAATCACAAATGTTAAATGTCTTGATGACTCCAATGAAGCTAGTGAAAACGTATATGAAAAAAAATTTCAAGTTTTTGAAGAAAGAAATTGAGGAAGATATGAGAAGATCGAAATGTCTCCCATGCTTATGGACTGATAGAATTAATATAGGAAAAGTGGTCATTCTACAAAAAGCAATCTACAGAGTCAACACAATCCCCAACAAAATTTCAGCACAGTTCTTTACAGATCTAGAAAGGAGAAATCTACACTTTATATGGAAAGACAAAAAACCCAGGATAGCTAAAAAATCCTGAACAATAAAAGAACTGCTGCAGGTATCTCCAGCCATGACTTCAAGTTGTACTACAGAGCTGCAGTAATAAAAACCACACATGGAATTGGCATTAAGAGAGACAGGCTGGTCAATAGAAAGAACCAAAGACCTAGATGTAAGCCTATACACATATGGATACCTGATTTTCTATATAGAAGCCAGAAATACACACTTAAAAAAAAGAAAGCATCTTCAACAAATTGATCTTGTCAAACTGGATATCTGCATGTAGATGAATGCAAATTGATCCATATTTACTGCCCTGTATAAATCTCAAGTCCAAGTGGATCAAGGAACTTAATATAAAACCAGTAACACTAATCCTGATAAAAGAAACTGTGGGAAATAGCCTTGAACACATTGACACAGGAGGCAACTTCTTTTTTTTTTTTTTTTTTCAGTGATAACTATCATTTTTAATCTGGAGATAATTGTAGATTTACATGAGGGCAACCATAAGGAATAATATAAGAGGAATCTATAGAGCTTCTCTCAGATGTTTCCCAGTGGTAACATATCATATAAATACTATACCATATCACTTGGAAATAAACGTTGGGGAGTTTAGTTGACCTTGTCTAGAGTCACCAGTTCTACAGGGTAGCCATTTACAACATGGACAGCCGTGAAACAATTCTATTCTTTTTTTTCTTTTTTCTTTTATTATTATTATTTTC
>NC_034602.1:4087872-4095747 GCF_900095145.1 Mus pahari | reverse complement strand
TTCTTTATTTAGCTCTGTACCCCATTTTTTAATGGGGTTTTTTGAGTTTCTGGAGTCCAGCTTCTTGAGCTCTTTGTATATATTGGATATTAGTCCTGTATCAGATTTAGGATTGGTAAAAATCCTTTCCCAATCTGTTGGTGGCCTTTTTGTCTTGTTGACAGTGTCTTTTGAGGAGGCAACTTCTTTAGTGCCTGGTAGCACAAGCACTAAGAGCAACAATTAATAAATGAAGCTTCATGAAACTGAAAAGCTTCTGTCAGGTAAGGGACATCATCAATTGAACAAATTGGCAGCCTACAGCATTGGGAAAGACCTTCAGCAACCCCACATCTGACAGATGGCTGATATCCAAAATATATAAAGAACACAAAAATACTAGATTTAAAAAAAACAAAAAATGTGGTATGGATCTAGCAGAATTTTCAACAGAGGATTTTCAAATGGCTGAGAAATACTTAAATGTTCAACATCCTTAGCAATCAAAATGACTTTCAGGTTTCATCTTGTACCTATCAGAACGTCTAAGATCAGCAATACAAGGGTACTTCATGCTGGTGAGGATACTACTTCATTGCTGTTGGTAGGTCAAACTTATGCAACCACTATTAAAATCAATACTGTGGTTTCTCAGAAAATTGACAATAGTTCTACTTCAACCCAGCTATACCATTCCTGTACATATAGCCAAAGGATACCCCATTATACTATAAGGACACTTACTCAACTATGTTAATAGTAGCTTTATTCATAAAGCCAAAAACTGGAAACAAGTTAGATGCCCCTCAACAACAGAAATGATAAAGGAAATATGGTATGTTTATACAGTGGAGAATTAATCAGCTATTTAAAAAAGCATAAAATTTGCAGGCAAATTGATGGCACCAGAAAAAAATATCATCTAGTGTTGCATAACCCAGATCCAGAAAGACAAATATAGTATGCATTCATTGATAAGTTGATCTTACCTGTAAAGTAAAAGGCAATCATGCTATAGTCCAAAGACCCAGAGAAGCTAAGTAACATGGAGGGCTTGTGGAGGCCTGGGGGGGGGGGGACACAAGGATCTACCTGGCAAGCAGAAATTGTTTTCAAAGGTGGACTGCGAGCAGGTGGAGTTGGGAATAGCAGGGGATCAGGTGGGCAGGGAGATGGGATGGATGTAGAATGCAGGGAGAAACAGCTGGAATTATGGGGCTGTGTAGAAACCTAGTACAGTGAAAACTTTCTGGAATCTATGAGAGTGGCCCTAGTGAGGACTCCTAGTAATGGGGAATAAGAAGTCTGAACTGGCCATCTTTTGTCGTCAGGCAAGGTTCCCACTGGCAGGACTGCCTTATATTCAGTTGAGTTGTTGGCATAGACAGTCCCTTGGAGATAAGCAAACTACTCAGACAGAGGATCTCTCTGCACAATCTCATAGCTGGGCCCCATTTCCAAGGATAACATCTATATAGCTCATTGAACTTAAGAGGTCAAGCTGGTGCTTGAATGGAGCCTTTATGCCTTGTTCTAGTCTCTTTGGTATAGGAAGGTACTCTTCAGTCTACTAAAACAGAAACATGGACACTAACCCCTACAAAACCTTAGAAGTAAAATCTGTCCTTCATGCAAGATGTGCTGAGGAAATGTGGCACAGAACTTGTGGGAATGTCCTATCAATGTCTGATTTAACTTGAGGCCCAGCTGATGAGAGAGAGCCCATACCTTACACTGCCTAAATGGTCAGAAACTGGAGACTGTATAGCCCAAAGACCTAGGCTTGAACCAAACTGGAGTGACTGCTTTGTCCAGTGTCATCTGACTTCCTCATCCTCCCACCACACTTCCACTCACCCACCACCAGAGCAGATGGGAGCGAATGCAGAGACCCACAGTTAGATATTATGTAGAGAGAGATTTTAAATTGGACACTCCAGAGCTGGGTGTGGTGGCGCACACCTTCAATCCCAGCACTCGGAAGGCAGAGGCAGGCAGATTTCTGAGTTTGAGGCCAGCCTGGTCTACAAAGTGAGTTCCCGGACAGTCAGGGCTACACAGAGAAAGCCTGTCTAAAAAAAAAAGAAAGTTTAATGATTTTTACTCCATTGGGTTCCTCCCCTCAGAGCTTGGAGAACCTTGAGGAAGTGGGCAAAAAGATTGTTGGCATCAGAGGGAATGGAGATACCAGGAGAATATGGCCATTCAAATCAATTAAGCAGGTCTTATAAGGGCTCACAGAGACCGAAGCGGCAAGCGTGGGAGTGCATAGGTCTGAACCAGGTCTGTTTGTATGTTGCAGTTGTTAGCTTGTTTTTTTTTTTTTTTGTCTTGTCTTGTCTTGTCTTGTCTTGTCTTGTCTTGTCTTGTCTTGTCTTGTCTTGTCTTGTCTTGTCTTGTCTTGTCTTGTCTTGTGGAGTTCCAAGTATGGGAGAGGGAATCTCATTGACTGTTGCCTGCTCTTGGGCCTCTTTTCTTCCTGTTGGGTTGTCTTGTCCAGCAATGTGAGGGTTTTTGATTTGTATTATTGTACCTTGTTTTGTCATGTTTGATTGTTGTCTGTTAGAGGCCTTTTCTTTTCTGAAAGGTGATGGTGGCATGGATGGGAGAAGAGGGAAGTTGGGGGAGGGGAGCTGGGCAGATTAGAGGTACTGGAAACTGGTAAGGATATACTTATGAGAGAAAGAACACAAAACCTGCAAAAGGTTACCAGTTCAATATTTCCTGGTACTTAAGATTGCTTCTGAGAAGATTTTGCCACTGTATTGTGATGTTTATGTATTCTGAGTGTGGTTAGTTTGGGGAATAATTAGACTGAATTAATTATATAACCTAGAATAACTTTAAAAATTACTTTCTTCATTTCTTGGCAGCACTATATTCTTCTCATTGATTGCAGAATACTGTTTGCGTAAACTCTACTCTTCCAAATGTTAGAAGACTGGTCTATGGTGTGATTAAATGATTTTTATAAATAGACCTTAGAATATAAAATGCAAGTAACATGTATTCACTATGTACAACTTATGATACTTTGCAAAATGTAGTTAGATAAATCTTTTTATATCATATTTTTAAAGTTACCTTCATCAAATGTTTAGTAAACCTGATCCAAAAATCCTGAGAGATGGTCATTTCCTTCATAATAGCCATAATTTTGTAAGCTTTGTTGTGTATGTGCAAAGTCTATCATTTCTATATTTTGTGGACATTTTCATCAAGCAAGTGTTGGCTGCCCTTCTGTTTTTGGTGGGGATTATAATTTGTTCTTTATTACTATATTAACTATATTTTAAATTAGAAATGTTTATATATTTTCAGATCAGTAGCTGGCTGCTTTCTTATAATTTTTCTAAGACTTTTCATTTAACAAAAGAACATTCATCTATGAATTTTACTAGGGTGATTTATATATTTTGCTAATGATTTAGCAGACACTCCTTACTATTGTTCTTTAACCTCTACAAGGGCAATGGCATGTTTACTTTCTTGAGTCAGTAGGATTTCCCTGTGTGTTTAAGAATGGAGACAATTTATAAAATATTTATATGCTGAGAGAAAAATCTCATGGATTAAGATAAGTATCTGTTGTCTGTGTTAGTTGGTCACAGGATTATCTGTTTAGTGAGTTACTTCCATGATTCATTTTATCTTTTTTTTAAAACATTTTTTATTAGATATTTCCTTTATTTACATTTCAAATGCTGTCCCCTTTCCTGTTTTCCCCTCCAAAAGCCCCCTATCCCATCCCCTCTCCCCCTGCTCACCAACCTACCCACTCCTGCTTCCTGGCCATGGCATTCCACTATTCTAGGGCATAAAGCCTTCATAGGACCAAGGGCCTTTCCTCCCATTAATGACTGACAAGGCCATCCTCTGCTACATATGTGGTTGAAGCCATAACTCTCCATGTGTACTCTTTGGTTGGTTTGGTTCTGGGAGCTCAGGGGGTGGGGATGGGGTACTGGTTGGTTCATATTGTTTTTCCTGCTATGGGACTATAAACCCCTTCAGCTCCTTGGGTCCTTTCTCTAGCTCCTCCACTGGGGACTCTGTGCTCAGTCCAATGGTTGGCTGAGAGCATCCACCTCTGTATTTGTCAGGTACTGGTAGAGCCTCTCAGGAGACAGCTATATCAGGCTTCTTCTGTCAGCAAGCACTTGTTCGCATCCACAAGAGTGTCTGGGTTTGGTGACAGTGTATGGGATGGATACCCAGTTGGGGCAGTCTCTGGACGGCCTTTTCTTCAGACTCTGCTCTACACTTAGTCTCTGTAACTCCTTCTATGGGTATTTTGTTCCCCCTTCTAAGAAGTACTGAAATATCCACACTTTGGTCTTCCTTCTTCTTGAGCTTCATGTGGACTGTGAATTATATATTGGGTATTCCGAGCTTCTGGGCTAATATCCGCCTATCAGTGAGTGAATACCATGTGTGTTCTTTTGTGATTAGGTTACCTCACTCAGGATATTTTCTATTTCCATCGATTTGCCTAAGAATTTCATGAAATCATTGTTTTTTAAAAATTATTTTATTAGATATTTTCTTCATTTACATTTCAAATGCTATCCCGAATGTCCCCTATACCCTCCAACCCCTGCTCCCCTGCCCACTCACTCCCACTTTTTGGCCCTGGCGTTACCCTGTATGGGGCATATAAAGTTTGCAAGACCAATGGGCCTCTCTTCCCAACGATGGCTGACTAGGCCATCTTCTGCTATTTATGCAGCTAGAGACATGAGCTCTGGGGGTACTGATTAGTTCATATTGTTGTTCCACCTATAGGGTTGCAGACCCCTTCAGATCTTTGGGTAATTTCTCTAGATTATCTATTGGGGTCTCTGTGTCCTATCCATAGATGATTGTGGGCATCCACTTCTATATTTGCCAGGCACTGGCATAGCCTCACAAGAGATAGCTATATCAGTGTCCTTTCAGCAAGTTCTTGCTGGCATATGCAATAGTATCTGTGTTTGGTGGCTGATTATGGGATGGACTCCCGGGTGGGGCAGTTTCTAGGTTGTCCATCCTTTCATCTTAGCTCCAAACTTTGTCTCTGTAACTTCTTTCATGGGTATTATATTCCCTACTTTGGGGAGGAATGAAGTATCCTCATGTTGGTCTTCCTTCTTCTTGATTTTCTTGTGTTTTGGAGATTGTATCTTGGGTATTCTAGGTTTCTGGGCTAATATCCACTTATCAGTGAGTGCATATCAAATGAGTTCTTTTGTTATTGGGTTACCTCACTCAGGATGATATCCTCCAGATTCATCCATTTGCCTAAGAATTTCATAAATTCATTGTTTTTAATAACTGTGTAGTACTCCATTGTGTAAATGTACCACATTTTCTGTTTCCATTCCTCTGTTGAGGGACATCTGGTTTCTTTCCAACTTCTGGCTATTATAAATAAGGCTGATATGAATATAGTGGAGCATGTGTCCTTATTACATGTTGGAGCATCTTCTAGGCATATGCCCAGGAGTGGTATAGCTGGGAACTCAGGTAGTACTATGTCCAATTTCTGAGGAACCGCCAAACTGATTTCCAGAGTGGTTGTACCAGCTTGCAATCCCACCAACTATGGAGGAGTGTTACTCTTTCTCCACATCCTTGCCAGCATCTGCTGTCACCTGAGTTTTTGATCTTAGCCATTCTGACTGGTGTGAGGCAGAATTTCAGGGTTGCTTTGATTTGCATTTCCCTGATGTTGAACATTTCTTTAGGTGCTTCTCAGCCATTCAGTATTCCTCAGTTGAGAATTCTTTGTTTAGCTCTGTACCCATTTTTTAATAGGGTTATTTGGTTCTCTGGAGTCCAACTTTTTGAGGGATTTGTATATATTGGATATTGACAATTGTGAAAGAAAACATTAGAACATATTGGAATATTGATGCTTGGATGGCTCCTCTCATTCCTTTCTCCTGAGTAGAGAGAATTGTTTTAGATGCATTGACACTGCTGTTTTTCCTTTCAGAGCTTCTGTACCATTTTTCTCTTCTCTGAAGCACTTCCTTCTTCCTGCTGCCTCCTTTCTTCTGGCCATCACTCTATTTCTGCCTCCTCCTCACCATGTAGTTTCAAGTAGTTGAATTATTTTTCTTCCTCACAAAGCCCACCCAGAGCTAAGGTCGATTTGTCTTGAAGAAGAGCAATTTTACAAATGAAATATTCTGTCTGTCTCTGTTTTTCTATCTCTCTTTCTCCTTGTATCTTTCTGTATCTTGCGTGTGTGTGTGTGTGTGTGTGTGTGTGTGTGTGTGTGTGTGTGTGCGCGCGCGCGCACTAAATAGCAGCCTCAGCCTCTTTGAACACAGGATTTCCCTGTGACATTGGGGACATGGACCCTGGAAGCTTTCTTCTCTGAGCTTTAATTTCCTTCAAAATTTGACACCTAGAACCAGAATAAGTCTTTACACCTTTAATGAGTTTCATTCTATCTCCAGAAATTCCTAAGATTTATTGCTTTTTTGTTAGTCCCTCTCACAGCCTAGCAGTAATGCTGTGTAATTATTATTTTGTGTTTCATCTCCTTTCACTTTATTGTGAAGCAAGGAGATGTGTGAGAAACAGTTATATGAAAATTCAAAATTTCAAATCTGAAATCTAAGGAGTATTAAGGACCTTGCTGACAAATGCCCTTTGACCTATTTTGAGTAAACATACCATACTTACTTTGGTAGACTTATATGTTGCATTAATTTGATTCTGATTAACTAGCATGGTTGTTTCCTTGACATAAATCTACAAGTTAACAGGAGATCATGCGTTTCAAGGATTTTTATACTTACATTTTTCTCACCCTTACAGTTATTATAAGATGTTTAAATTTATTCATAATAAGAGAAATGGCAATTAAAATTATAGTGAGCAATTACTTCTTTTCTATCAACTTGGCAAAGGGCCAAGCATTTGACGCATGTTGGAAAGGCTGTGAGGAAGAAACTATTCTCCTGCATTGCTGGTGATACAAATGTAGAATAATATGGGATAAATTTGGCAGTAGCTAACAAAAGCATTTACCCTCTGACCCAGAAAGCTCATTTCTAGGAATCTATCCCAAAACTACCCAAGAAAAATGTTAAAAGACTCGCACAAGGCTGTTTACAAGATCACCATTTATCATTCCCAGATCTGGAAAGTACTCAAAATCTCACCACCAGGGACTGATCGAGCTGTTGTACTTCCATCCAATGGGAATATAAAGATACCAGAGGACTAATATTTTATATAAACATGAAAAATAATTTCTGGTAAATTGAATAATTTCCAGAAAAATGAAGATAAATTTGGAGAAAATTGTGAATGAAAGACCAAAATATTTAAAATAAATAATTCACATACTTTGTTTTAGGGATTTGCATCTGTAATGAATATATTTTGCATATATATTAAAAATCTAAAGGCTAGCAGTTAAAAACAAAACGAAATATAACAAATGATTCTAAATTTATGTTTAATTGGTAACATGATCATTCAGAAAAGAATTATTGTAGGGTTTTAAAATTATTGTAGGCTTATTAAACTTTCTTAATGAATTATATTATAGCACCAAAAGAATAGGAGAATAGCAAAAAGATCATCCCTATTTGGTGATAGTGTTCTGTAATTATTGCATGCTGCATGTCTTAGTCAGGGTTTCTATTCCTACACAAACATCATGACCAAGAAGCAAGTTGGGGAGGAAATGGTTTATTCGGCTTACATTTCCATACTGCTGTTGATTACCAAAGGATGCAGGACTGGAACTCAAGCAGGAGCTGATGCAGAAGCCATGGAGGGATGTTCTTTACTGGCTTGCTTCTCCTGGCTTGCTCAGCCTGCTTTCTTATAGAATCCAAGACTACCAGCCCAGAGATGGTCCCACCCACAAGGGGCCTCTCTCCCTTGATCACT
>NC_034602.1:4056838-4087495 GCF_900095145.1 Mus pahari | reverse complement strand
GTGTGTGTGTGTGTGTTAGGAGCTAATTTTTCTTTTTTTCCACTGGATGGTTTTAGCTCCTTTGTCAAATATCAAGTGGCCATAGGTGTGTGAGTTCATTTTTGGGTCTTCAATTGTATTCTACTGTTCTTCCTGCCTGTCTCTGTACCAATAAATACCATACAGTTTTTCTCACTATTGCTCTTTAATATAGCTTGAGGTCAGGGATAGTGATTACTCCAGAAGTTCTTTTATTGTTGAGAATAGTTTTCACTGCCCTGGGTTTATTGTTATTCCAAATGAATTTGCAATTTACTCTTTATAACTCTATGAAGAATTGAGTGGGATTTGTCATTGGGATTGCATTGAATCCTTCAGCAAGATGGCCATTTTATTGATTATATGGTCAGTTTTAGAGAAGGTGTGAGAAGTTTATGAGGTGCTGAGAAGTTATACTCTTTTGCTTTCGGGTAAAATGTTCTATTAATATCTGTTAGATTCTTTTGGCTCATAACTTCTGTTAGTTTCACTGTGTCTCTGTTTACTTTCTGTTTCCATGATCTGTCTACTGCTGAGAGTGGGTTGTTGATGTGGATGGGATGTGTACTTTGAGCTTTAGTAAAGGTTCTTTTATGAACGTGGGTGCCCTTGCATTTGGAGCATAGATTTTTCANAATTGAGAGTTCATCTTGGTATATTTTACCTTTGATGAGTATGAAATGCCCCTCCTGTCTTTTTTGATAACTTTAGATTGAAAGTCAATTTCATTCCATATTAAAATGGCTACTCCAGCTTTGTTGGGGTCTCTCATCTCCACTAACCACTCTCTCTCTAAACATTATATTGCGCCCCCTGCAGACAGACAGGATTGCCACTGAGAAGACCTCCCCAGATCTCCCAGAATGTAGCGTAGTCACCGCCCACTGTCGCCGCCCACTGTTGCTCTGACCAACCGCTAATGTCGTCTCTGCCCACTTGCTTGAACCCGCCTTCCAGATACATCTCCGCTCATGATCGGACAGCGCACCAGAGACAGAGAGACAGAGAGAGTTTCTCCAGGGGACTCAGGGGCGGGCTTAGAATCCTTTCTTGTCCAATTAATAAAAATCATGCTCTGATCAGCGCAAACCGACAGGGCATTCATTTTCCTTTGCAGCCTATCCTATTTTAGGATGTTAAGCTCTTCAGTACGAACCCAGTCCAAAGTGTTTTCTGCCCACGCAGATACACTCACAGCTTGTTTCTTGGGACCATTTGCTTGGAAAATCATTTTCCAGCCTTTTACTCTGATGTAGTGTCTGTCTTTGTCACTGAGGTGTGTTTCCTGTATGTAGCAAAATGCTGGGTTCTGTTTATGTAATCAGTCTGTCATTCTATGATGTTCTATTGGGGAATTGAGTCCATTGATGTTAAGAGATATTAAGGAAAAGTGATTGTTACTTCTTGTTATTTTTGTTGTTAGAAGTGGAATTATGTTATTGTGGCTATCTTCTTTTAGGTTTGTTAAAAGATTACTTTCGAGCTGGGCGTGGTGGCACACGCCTTTAATCCCAGAACTTGGGAGGCAGAGGCAGGTGGATTTCTGAGTTCAAGGCCAGCCTGGTCTACAGAGTGAGTTCCAGGACAGCCAGGGCTATACAGAGAAACCCTGTCTCGAAAAACCAAAATAAAAAAAAAAAATTATTTTCTTGCTTTTTCTAGGATTTAGTTTCCCTCTGTGTGTTGATGTTTTCCATCTAGATTTTAAACCAATATAAATTCTTCCATTTCTTCCTTATTTTATTTTTAGTTTTGATTAATCTCCTCATGACATAGAACAAATTGTCAAAGCTTTATCATGTATGTGTGTGTGTAAAGTGCAAAACAGTTTCTGATATGTTAAAAACATTTTTCCTCAAAGAGATACAACTGCTTGTCTACTCTGACACTGCAGAACAGCTGAGCCACTGTTGCTCTGGATCATTCTGTACTTACACTAAAGAGTCAGACAGGTCACCAGGATGCAGCTCAGAAGGTTATCCTTCTCCAGTTTCTGCTTACCTGCTGTGGGTTCCTCAATTTATAGTTTTAAATCTTCAGATAAGAAATGTTTTCGTAGTGTATTAGTCAGGGTTCTCTAGAGTCACAGAATGTATGGATAGTCTCTATATAGTAAAGGAATTTATTGATAACTTATAGTCTGCAGTCCAATTCCCAACAATGGTCAGTAGCATCTGTGAATGGAAGTCCAAGGATCTAGCAGTTGCTCAGTCCCACACGGCAGGCAGGTGAAGGAGAGAGAGAGAGCAACTCCCTTCTTCCAATGTCCTTATATGGTCTCCAGCAGAAGGTATAGTCCAGATTATAGATATGTGCCCCCACACCTTTAATCCCAGATGACCTTGAACTCAGAGATCTCCCTGCCTTAATCTTCAGGAATCCATAGCCCCTATGCCTCAAGCTCTCCATACCAAGATCCAGGTCAGAAATTTCTATCTCCTAGCCTCCAGATTAGGGTCACTGGTGAGTCTTTCAATTCTCGATTGTAGTTCATTCCAGATATAGTCAAGTTGACAACTAGGAATAGCCACTACAAGTAGGAATTTAATCCACTCTAAACTCCCTGGTGGCGGCACTTCTAGTTCCTTGCCACCTGCTTCAGTGCTCTAGATTTTCAAGTAAAAGACACACACACACACACACACACACACACACACACACACACACACACCGTCTTCTATTTTAATATGCCTTAAACCTGGCAATAGCTTGGCACTTCCAAACCTCCCTGCAGCTAACATACTCACTCTACCATCCAATATTCCTAATTTCTTACTTAAACATATTTTCCATCCTGGCCACACCAGACCCAGGCCTACAGCCCTCCATGGCCATGATTGCAGACTCTTACATGTTGCCAGTTTCTCTTGTCTGCACTTCTCAGGCCTGATCTTTCTGCTTCCCTGGCATGGTGGTTCTCCCTCTTCCTTTCTCTCCTGTGTTCCTTGCCCAGGACCCTCAAGTTACAGTCAAGCCTCTGTCTCCCAGTCCAGCCATTGGAAGCTGGCAATTTTTTCTACCAATTAGAGCCAACTGGGGTCAGAGGCCCTCAGAATCTTACATGCAGATGTACAAATTCCTACGTATTTGGGAACCCAATTAACACAATATAAGCAATAAACCAAATCCACAACAAAGAAAGTCCTTTAGTGCCCACTTTATTAACTATTTGTTTGAAATTCCTCTCATTGTGCATAGTTTTAAATTTTGTAATTTTTTCTTAACTATTTTTACCTAATTTACATAGCTTTATCCTCTTTTTCTGCATACAAGGAACACTTATTTTGCATATCTGTTCAGTATTTGATGATTCAAGATTTCTATTGTTTGAACTTGGCTTTTTTGGTGCCCCTAAGATTTGGCAGTTTGCAGGACCAATTCCTTTCTATAGTACTTTTTCTATCTAAAGTCAGTCTTCAGTCTGACATTACCAATTAGTTTCTTGTGTGTAAAATTCCATCGTGGTAGACTGTCCATGTACACACACATGCACACACACAAATATATCAAGTATATGAATCGTTAATTGGAAATATTTGTTCCCAGGAGGTATTCTTTATGGCTGATATGGAACTTCACTCACAGAAGTTTCATACACCCCACCAATGACAAGAGTATTCAAATATTTAGGGAAGAATGGCGTGTTTGGTTCCAGAATTCTGGAGCAATGTTGGAAGGGAATTTCAATGCACTAATCTCACAAGTAGATCCTTTGTAGCCTCCAAACTCTGCTTTGTTGAGGATCAGCCCATGCATTTATTTTGACACCCATTTTGCAACCCACTCTATTTGCTGCATCTAGATGAATGTCAAGGAAAGTAAAACTGGAAGAGAAATATCTGTCTGGTTGTTAGGAGGACAGATGATATCTTTTGTAAACAGTAAAGCATTGAGTTGTGGCCACTAAATAAGCCAATAGATATCTATATAAAATCATAAAATGTGTAAATTCATGAAATCAAGCCATGTATTTCAGGTCCATTGTAATTATTTTTCAAAATGTGTATTGAGGAAATTCTTCATTATTGCAAATTGGAATATGTCTTATTTTTATACTTTCTATGCTGGTCTCAAAACCATATAGAAGTTTTAAAATGATTAACTAAAAATTTAAGCAAGGCCTTTGCAGACACTCTGTCCTCTGTCACTGCTTGTTGCAGCCATGATCAAACCCATTGTGTCTTTGCTGATGTGAGTCCTTGGGCTGCATCTCTTTTGAGCTGTTTGTAGACAAAGTTCCAAAGACAGCAGAAAACTTTCATACCCTGAGCACTGGAGAGAAAGGATTTGGATATAAGAGTTCCTCCTTTCCTAGAGTTATTTCAGGATTTATGTGCAGGGTGGTGATACCACGATGGCACCGGTGGCTGGTCCATCTACAGAGAGAAATTTGGGGATGAGAGCTCCATCTTGAATCTTACAGGTCTTGGCTTCTTGTACATGGTAAATTCTGGAACAAACACAAACAGTTCCCAGTTTTGTTTTATCTGTACTACTAGAAGTGAGTGACTGGAAGCTTGTATATGTCCCTAGGAAGGTGAAAAAAAAGCACTAGCGTTGTGGAAGCAATGGAACACTTTGGGTCTGAAAATGGCAAGACAAGAAAGAAGATTACCACTTCCAAAGGTGGACAGCCCTAATTCTTTTGATTTGCAGGTGTCTTATCCACCAGACCATTTCTCCTGTATCAGGAGAGCATCCTAATTCCACATGCTTACCATACTATGTAATCTCTGCTCTCACTGAAGTTTTGGGGCTCTGTATTTTCCTCTTTCCCCTCCAAGTCTGGCTGAATTGCAGAGTTAAGTTTAGGGTTATGAATAAGAACTAAATAAGAAAAAATAATTTAAGCGAGTGTTGTATTGTTTAATATTCTGTGAATAGTGGCTTAGAAGTATGTGGTCTGAATAACAAAAATTTTGTATTGAGGTTTGATCTGTTGTTATGTATTGTAATGTGAAACACTGGCCCCCAAAGTCGGGTTGCCCCTAGGAATTTGGAGATCCTACATACACCAAGTGATGTTTTGTAACCATTCTCCTTAATTTAAAACTATTGCTTGACTGAATATACCTACAGCCTGTAGCTGGGCAGAAGAGAGTTAGGTGGAATTTTGGTTCCTATGCTTGTGGTCTGAGGCAAGATGACCATGATGGGTGGAAAGAGAGAGAGAGAGAGAGAGAGAGAGAGAGAGAAAGAGAGAGAGGATATGGGGTAAGGGATTGTGAAAACTGGCCATGAGGGTTGACCAGTAGGAGTAAGAGCAGCCTGGTTGGAACATGGCAAGTGGCAAGTCATGTCATCTCAGGATTATTGGCAGGAAAGTAGACATAATAGCATAGAGAGTAAATTCTGCCCAGCTCTAGTGCTTTAAAGCCTTACTATAAATATAAAGCTTGTGTATTTTTTATCTGTGAACTGAATGACCAAAGGCAGGATAGGAACCCTGGTTTGAGATTAATTACTACTACAGCAGTTCTGATAAGTCAATATTCTTCTTAATTTGAACATATATTTTTATTTATTAAAATAGTTTATCACAAGAGTAACTTAATATACAAATATGATACAGGTTTCCTTTAAAATAGTTTTATTATATTAATTAATTCGTTGTGTGTCTTGGTCCTGTGGAGGCTTGATGCCCAGTGTAGGGAAATGCTAGGGTCCTGAGTTGGGTGAAGGAGCACCCTCATAGAAGCAGAGGGACAAGGGAGGGGATGGAGGTTTAACTGGGAAGGGGAATAACACTTGAAACATAAATAAATAAAAAAAACAATAAAAAAAGGCTAAAGAAACTGAGGTTAAAAAGAAAAATAACCTCTTCATTTTTATTAAATTTACAATGAATATTCAAAACTGTTCATGTAAGTGGTTTGCTTAGCCCTTTGTTGTGCAAAAATAAAGAATAACACAAACGATATGAAATTATTTACCTCAATGTGATAACCTTCATAGTAGTGGAAAAGTAGCTATATATTTGTATATTTAGGATGAATATGTAAAACCTTCTTTCTGATAGGCTTCCTGTTTATAAACCTACATACCTAGATACTTTCTTTTTATGTGCTGTGTTATCGTAGGTGCACCCATGCTGACTGTTATTCATTAGCAGCCCCATGTTACCTGTTCACTACTAACTCTTCTACTGGGATCAACTAATGTCAGTTGAGCAAATATTTCTGGTCACTATTTTTTATTACATTCAGTACACTTCATATTTCTATAGTCTCTTGGAAGAATTTCTATACATATATTTTATATTTCTATAGGTATTTCTTATTTGTTTTTTCATAAGAGATTTCCCCACCCAATTTTGTTTAATTTAAACATTTAAATTTTTATTTAATATTATTTTTTTGTATGTGAGAACTTCAAACTGGAACACTGCATCTATATCACTTTCTTTCATCCCTACTTCTGCAGCTCCTGTTTCTTCCCCTTCCAAGTTCATGATCTCTTCCTCAATTATTGTTATACACACACACACACACACACACACACACACACACACACACACACACACAAAACCCCCTGAGTCCATTTAACTTTTATTGTATGTAAATGTGTCCAATGAGACAACCTATGTGGGGGCTCATCCCTGGAAGAAACATTCTCACTCTCTCAGAAGAGAGTGACCATTCTGTTCACAATGGCACATCAACTGTCGTTTTCTCTAGGTTGGTCTTATTCAGATATTGGTGAAAGTTCATTGGTGTAGATTGTCTGTTATATCTAAGAGTCTCCTGGCTCTGAGATCTTTTTGCTCCCACAGAGTTCCCCCACCATCACACTTCCTCTGCCTTTGACCAGTTGTTGATTGCTGCAGTAGCCCTGATTCACTGTGAAAAGAAGCTACTTAGAGGAGAGTTGAAAGCTACACTTATTTGTGGGTACAAGGATAAGTACTTAGAACAGTTAGCAATTATACTGATTTAGAAAAATAGCACTAGTAAGTTTTCTTCTCAGGTCTATGACCTGTCCAGTCATGGTTAATTGAGTAGAGGTTTACAGAATCAGGTATTAATTCCCTCCCATTGGGTGGGACTTAAGCTCAATTAGATGGCTGTTGGTAGTCATGAGAGAGAGGTGTTACAATTACAGCACTGTGGATATCTTCTCATTTCCATCATTATTGTGGTTAATTGGTTTTACTTATGGGTAATATTACAGGTTGTTCCTCTCTTTTGGCAACTCACACAGCACCTTGGGATATGATAAGAATTAGCCCCCAGGGGGAGCTTCAGCTTCATTCCTCCAAGTTCAATCCGAAGTGAATCGAGTCTTACCTTCTGAATGGTAACAGAGTCTTAACTTCAAGTTGTGGGAGGCAACCTTTATATTGTTTTGGGAATCTTTTAGACTCCTCTGATCAATAATTTAAAAGACGATTTCCCATGCTTTGCACTGAGGGTTCTTTGGGGGGAACATTATCCCCCCCCCCCATAAGCTTTTAACTTTGTCTTAAATGTAATTTCAGACCATTAATAAGTATCTTGTTTTTATTATTTTTGGCTATGTTCTACTTTGTATACAACCCTGACTGCTTTATTTTCTCTGCAAAGCTTCTCTACATTTCATTAATGTTATTATACAATTATATAACAGAAGAACCAACTTCTAGATTTCCATGGATGCTGTGGAAGAACTTAGATAATAATATTGTACAGGAGAAATATTTAATTTTGTATTTGGATATATATTTTTATGTCAACCAAAACCTTAAGGCATTCCCTAGGGCTTACAAAAAATAAGACACAGAAATAAACAGAAAGAACAATAGTTAATTCATGATATCTCTGTCTTGTGACATGAGTAAAATGTACAGCTGCACATGTATTGACAAGAGTTGTTTAAGGTGACCACAGTGAGGTTTCTTTCTTGGTTGCTGTTAAAGGATTAATTCCTTAGCATCTCTTCTTCAACTGCCACACCACTCACTATGTGCAAATTAATCATTCAGAAGATCAGAATACCCAGAAGACTGAGGAGGCAAGAGGGGTACTCCCAGGATCACGATGATTAACTTGGGTTTCTTGACCTATGAGCAGTTATAAACTGTGTTGCTCTAGTGCAGTGCATCTTACTGTCTACTTCTGCATCATGATCATCTCTTGCCATTTTCTGTGAGGCTGGGGTTGTTGTCTGACAGATTTTAAAGCTTCTGAAGCTATATCCAATGTCTTAAATCTAGCTCCAGGGAAATAAGTTAAAAACAACTTGGAAAATAAACAGCTTTGGTAGGCATTTAAAGTACTCTATAACTACAGCATGCATATGCCAATTTATTTTTCATTTAAGTAGATTAAAGGACCCATTAATATATACTGTATGGAGCCGGGCGTGGTGTCACACGCCTTTAATCCCAGCATTCGGGAGGCAGAGGCCAGCGAATTACTGAGTTTGAGGCCAGCTTGGTTTACAAAGTGAGTTCCAGGACAGCCAGAGCTACACAGAGAAACCGTGTCTCAAAAAACCATATATATATATATATATATATATATATATATATATATATATATATATACTGTATGCATATGGTCCAATGAACTTTGGCCTGACAGGGCCTCTCTTTTCAATCATTTAATTCAAGGTCTAGATTCAGATTTAGAATCTCACCCAGTAGCCACTGCTGCAGACCAGGGGTAATGTAATGTTTTTCAAACAACAAACCTTATGTCTAAGCCAGATACACACAGCTCATTGTAAACAATATCCTTTCTAGAAATGTGAAAGGCAGTAGTTGTTAAATAGGAAGCAATCTTTTTCCCTTCAAGAAACCCATGAAGAAAAATTATAATCCAATTATTACTCCTTAAAGCTAGAATCGGGCAAAGAAAGACAACGTTGTTACTTCTCAGAGCTCCCAGGACTCCGGTTGTACTTGTTGACTTGCCCATTGCCAGGTGTGAAAATTCTGGTTCTTTCTACCTTTACTCTCTGATCAAAAATAAACATATTTTCCTGTTATATGTTCAGAGTGAAACTGGACAAATAAACATCTCTAAAAGTAAAAATTCAGCTCAGCTTGACTGCCACCAACTTGAGTAAACAAACAAACAAACAAACAAACAAACAAACAAACAAACAAACAAATATTGCTTCAAGGTGACTTGGGTAGTTTGCTTCCTATTTCCCAAGCATATATAGCTAAGGAAAAGCAATAGGATTAAATGTGAAACTTTATGGCAAACATCAGGAATGTATGGATATTTTTTAATATTAGTTTGGTCCACGTAGATTCCATCTTGGTTAAAGATGTTTTCACACTGACAACTTTATGCTTTATGTGTCCCCTTGTGATGATTTAAAGTTAAATTCATACCTGGCCTTATTGCAACCAAAGAGGGGTTTTACCAGTATATCTCCAATAGATTGTATTCTGTGTAATCCTGGATCCTTTTCTCCCTTTCCCTTCATGATGCCTTGAACCAGTTCTTCTATACTGAGAGTGGGCTATTCCAGAATGCCAGGTTTTACCTTTATCTGTGGAGGGCTTCAGTTTCTTTAAAATCTTTAGTTAATTATTATGGATTTAAAGGACTGGAGAGAGATAACTCAGTGGGGATGAACGCTTATTGTTTTTGTAGAAAACCTAGGTTCAATTCCCATTCCCACATGATATCTAACAATCATCTGTAACTCAAGTTCCAGAGGATCCAGCACACTGTTTTTGGCCTTTGTAGGAATTGCATGTATGTGGTACATATACCTACATGCAGGCAAAACATGCATACACATAAAATAAAAATAAGTGTGGATTTATTTTATAACATCGTTTCATACAGGAATAAGTTTATGAAGGGGAAAAGCCAGACAAAACTTGACTCAAGATAAAGGTGGCTATTTTAGATAGTACACTCTGGAAAGTCTATTAAACAAGTAGATATACTTTCCATTTCTGTGGTTTTCAGCCTAAGATGAGGCAATAACAATTAATATGAACAAATCATTAGTTAATAAACTGACTTTCTATAACCTTAGTTATACAGGTATAATCATTGATTGATTGGTTATAAAAAGAATAGAAAAATATGTCTAGTAGCAATTATATATGAACACCTGGAGGACTGGGTGAACAAGATTAGAATTTGAATGTGTGGTGAAGTAGAGTAGGTGCTGTAGAAATTCAGATAAATCTAAGAAATTATGCAACTTCAGTTAGTATATTAATCTTCTGTCTTTTTATGATCCATAAAAAGGCACACGGTATACTGTAATGTGTCAAGATTTGTTTTAAAAAAAACTATTTATGTGTCTAAGTTCACATCAGGTGTGACTTCTTTTGTGGATTATATAATGATGCTAAAATATGGGGTCATTTAAGGATTTGCCAAATGTGGAGAAAGAAATATATTTGCAGTTTTCACATTAGGATACAATTATGCTGTGGAAAATACCATTGCCTAAATACATTTTGAAAATCCTCTTCTGAGAGGCAATGAATAGCACACAAATTCTGATTTCTTCTAAGTCTTCTTGAAAAACATCATAGACAAACGAGCTGAGCTTTAATAAGTGTAAATTAGGAGCATATGCCACATTTTGAAAAGCGGTTGCATGAGATGCATAGAAATCTCAGCGGCAGAGGAGCAGCATAGTTGGGCAGGGCACACTGATGTCTGTGGATAGCCTGATGAGGGTGCACATCTGTTGTCAGGACAAACTGACATCTGTGGGCTGGCCTGTTGGTGCTGACAGGGCTCATGATGGTCTGTTCAAATCCCCATTTGTACAAATGGCAGTTTGGCATGGAAGGAACTTGGCTCAAAGCAATCCAGCAAGCTGTCACCTGACCTACCACTTAGCTCCTCACCTCACTTTTCAACCACCTAGTTGAACATCACACAGTCAAGGCGTCAGATAAAGCAGAATTACCATGTGTATGTTTTCCTTTCCCTTCTTTATTTTTTTTTCTTTTGAACATAGACTCACCATCTAGTTGAGATTGGTCTCAAACCTCTGATCCTCCTAGCTCCACCCCCACACACTTGGAATATAGGATAAATTTGCCTGCTGCTTGCTAGCTGTATTATCAGACTACTCTACCGCAGAAAACAATGACAAGAAAATGAGCAATAATGCTTAAATGTTCCAAATGTTTATCTTAACCAATGGCCTTACCATAGAAATGCTTACAATTTGTAAATACCAATAAGAAAATACAGAAATGGAGTTTGGAAGGAGCTGACTTGGCCAGTGTTGGCAGGAGAGGAAAGAATGCCAGACTGTAGAAGTAGAGGAGTAGAAGATCACAGATTTCATATCATCAGCAATGTCTACAAATTTTAAAAAGTAGTCGGCCATCATTGGGAAGAGAGGCTCCTTGGTTTTGCAAACCTTATATGCCCCAGTAAAGGTGAATACCAGGGCCAAGAAGTGGGAGTGGGTGGGTAGGGGAGCAGGGGTGGGGGAAGGGTATAAGGAACTTTCGGGATAGCAATTGAAATGTAAATAAAGAAAATATCTAATAAAATATAAACTTGAAACAATTTTAAAAAGTATTAACTGTTCTAGGTCATTCTTTGTCTAGAGAATGGAGAAGTTTGCTTGGTTCATTTCTGAGATTCTGTTCACATAACTGGTTATTCATGCAGCTTTCTGAAAGTATAGACAAGTGTTCGTCACAGAGCTACATCCCAGCCCTGGATGTGGTGCTTGGCTGAGACTATTGAGGCTCTTTATATGCAATGAGGAAACACTGCTCTGTTTTCAGGTAGAGACAAAGCCTGCCTGAGTGCCAGTCAGTACATCTGTTGACTTGGAATTACATTCAGCTACTGATTAGGGGTAGTAGTAACAAAGAAGTTTCAGAGACCAGTCTTGTGCCAAACAGAAGCCCAGCAAGAGGGTTAGTGTAAAATAGTGGTTATAGGTAGACTTGTCTTCAAATCTGAGCTCTAAGCTTCTTGCCCTGTAAAACTTAACAAGGTTTCTAAGGTCCTGCCTGGACTGTAACTATGTCTATATCTTACCATCTGCTTTTCCCCACCCCCTGCCACTTTTCACTTTAGTCCCCAAGCCTTCCTTTGCCATTCTGTATTCAGTGAAGTATGCTTCTATCCCCGGGTCTTTCCCACATGGTCTTCCAATCTAGGCATCTCTCATCTGCATGGAATAAAACTCGTTTGCCTCAGATTTGTCTTGAAAAACTTGTATTTTAGAGAATATTTCCTGTTCGTGCTGGTAGGACTATAAATCCAAATTTCCAAACATGTTCTTCGCCTTACTTTCTTGCAGTCACTCACTGAGCTGTTAGATATGAATTCTGCCTGCAAGTCTTCTGCCCAACTCATGCTAGTGAGGGAAATGTTCAGAGCTGTCCTCACTTTTAACTATTTCCTTGTCATATAATTGAGGTCTAAAACAATGTCCTGTGCATTATAACTGCCAAGAACAAGCTTGTTGGACACACTCATGCCAAGAGGAACAGTATAGAAATGGCTACACCTAATCTGTCTGGGGAGGGTGTTGCTGAGTGTGGGTAGACGAACCACTTCTCATGTGCTATGAAATATTTTCACCTCGTGTGTATCCCATTTGTTATTTATAACAAAGAAATCTCAGCTAGATTATCCACTAAAATACAATATAGTCTTAGACACATTTAATCTGTATTTAATTTTATGTCTTCCACCTCGATCTCTTTTGCTTCTGATCATAAATTAAAATGAGGCATCAGAAGTCAGATGGGCTTCTAACTCCACAGGACTCACTGTTCTCTGACCGGAATGCTGGGAAGACAGTAATAACCACAGGTGTGAACTTAGGAACATTTTTGTTGTTGTTGTTGTTGTTGTTGTTGTTGTTGTTTTTGTTGTTGTTGTTATTGTTTTGGAGACAGGGTTTCTCTGTATAGCCCTGGCTGTCCTGGAACTCACTTTGTAGACCAGGCTTGTCTTGAACATGGATTAATTGAAATGATACGAATGTAAAATGTTGTAATGTGAGTGTGAATTCAGTTACATATGTGGGGACAGCCAGTTTCAGTGAATGCTCAGACCATTCATGTGACTTGTTCAAGCCCCAACTCCTTCAGACATTTTCTGCATATGTTCAGCATCATTGCTACCTTCTCAGAAGCTCTGCTTTAGCATGGAAACCATAGGAGATAAAACTCCAGGAAGTCATGGCCAACAGTGGAGGAGGGGGCCTCAGTGTCACACATGACAGATTGATTCCTAATTGTGGTTCCTCTAGATAGCTAATGGTTTAAGACAAAGTTTTTGGAGTATGGAAGTAACTTTCTTAATTATGAGATTTTACAGACAAGAGATGCAGACATATAATAAGGGGAAGTTTTTTTTTTTTACATGAGCATTTACATTAATAAAAAGTTAATTAATGTTTTTGCTTTTCTTTCTCTGTTCAGCATCCCTCATCACATCAAATCCGAGTTCTCTCTCTCTCTCTCTCTCTCTCTCTCTCTCTCTCTCTCACACACACACACACACACACACACACACACCCGCGAACACATTCTGAGCTCCTCACCCCAGGACTCAGATGATCAATGCCCAGCTGGGCCTTGCTCCTGCCTCAGTCACAAGTGAGTTCTAACAAACCCCTCTAAAGCAGCCTCCTAGTGTATGCTCCTCAGGACAGGATGAGCATATCCACTGAAAATCATGTTTTCTTTGCATCCTAACTGAAACAGCATTAAAGGGGGAAATGGGAATCAGCGCCGCCAGCTACAGTATCTCTCCCATCAGTTCCCCAGTAGGGCCTGGTAGGGACCTGCCGAGCCTCTGGATAAATTGTATTTTCCAAGGGTTAATTAAGCTGTCTTGAGCTTCTGCATGAAGAGGAACAAACTGGCACTTGCAGAGCTTTCTGAAACCTGCTGTCGACATTACAGTCCCTGCTGCTTTTAGCTGTATCGATCCGATGCCTGACCTGTGAAATCCTTGATGGCTGCTAACACTAGAAGCTTACTGGAGCTTTCCAAGGGAGCTTGGGACAGCGTGTGTAGTCAGGTACAATTACCTATCCCTCCAGGAAAGCCAATTAGTTCACAAAGAGCTGGAGCAGAACAAATGTTTTGTATGTGATTTAGAATCCTAAGAAAGAAAGGGGAAGCAAGGAGGCAAAGGCTTTGTTCTATTGGAATCTTTTGTTCCTAATTTTATGATTATTGTTCAACTCACAGTGGTCCCCACATTCTCACATGTGTTTCTGAAAGAATTATATGAGCATGATAAACCAGGTTTACTGTCTTCTCTTTAAGCTATGAAAATGTCCTTGTGCTGTTTAAGGTCCAGTTTCTAGACTAATTGTGTGAGCTGAAAGGTAGGGAAGCCCAAGTTTGTTCTACTTTCTACATTTCCGAAACTTCCTCTAAATGACACAATGAGCTTCAATCATCATGAGAAAAGGGAAAAGAGTTAGGTGATAACTCCTGCTTTTATTTGGCTTTGCAGGTAAAATGTAAGAGATGCCTAGGTAGACATATGCTCTATGGATCCAGGCAAATACAGACATTAGCATCATTGCCTCTCAAACTTTACTGACTGTTGTCTAATCAAATGTGGTACCCTTGGAATAAAAGATTTTATTATTTATTTTCTGTCTTGTGTCAAAGGTTGTTTTCCTAGTCAAAGATATTAGTGGTCCTATAGTAGCCACTTCCCTTGTCCAGTGTCGTTTGTGACCAGTTTCTTTTGTGATCTTCATTTATAGGCTATCTGAAAAATATGGTCTGCCAATTAAGTGCTTCTTCTTAATTTACCAGTAGATCAATAGTTGTCTCTTAAAAAAAAATGTATGGTGAGAATTAACTAAAGTGGAGTTTAATACACTCCAATGTTAAAAACTGGCAAAAGAAGAAAATGGAAACAAGTATTTATAATAGAAAATATAACCTCAAACATACATATGTATGATATATATATATATATATATATATATGATATATATTCCACAACAGTGTGCATGCATGCACGCACAACATGCATATAGTAGCTATCCAATAAACTTGGATCAGAGATTTAATATAACAGAGAGAGACAGAGACAGAGACAGAGACAGAGACAGAGATGGAGAGGCAGAGATCAGACATGCCATGGAAGCCTTTGTTCTCAGCTTAGAAGAAGCTAATGTAGACATTTGATTCCTATTCTTAAAAGAAGTAAAATATGAATGATAAGATTTCATTTTATCTTATAAATAGTAATTTGAAGTAAACATAGTTTCCTGACTGAGTCGGAAGTCCAAATGCAATAAAATTAAGATAAAGCATATAATTCAATCAGTTGTGTTTTACCTCAGATGCTTCTTGTAAAATATGAATTTACAGTATTATAGGGAGAGAATTGCACAAAGTAAAGTAGGGCCCTGTTATGGACTTTCAGAGAGATTGGTTTGCTACACAGCATGGGATGAGGTGTGTGTGTGGCTGTTCCTGTGTGCATGTTTTTGTCTGTGCTGGAGAACTTCTAGGGTTCCTTGTGTCTGATATCATGCAGCCACAGCAGCAATAGCAGATCCTTGCACTTCTGGCATCTTCACCAAGATTCTTAGTGCATGGTGGGAGCTGAGCAAGCTCATTCTCTCATTCACGTGCTGGTAAAATGGGTTGGGAATTTGGCCACAAAGACAGCCTGCTGTTTCAATGCTTTTCCCTCCCCTTATTAATGTCAAGTGGTGTCAAGACTACTCCAGTTGGGGTATTGGAAAGGAAATGGTAACAGTTTTCAGCACTGGAGAGTCCTGGCTTACATAATTATAAAACTGCACGATTCAGGGATAAATTCAGCATTTCATTTGGTAAGAGGCATACAGATGGTTTGTTCTGTGGTCAAACCTCTCTCCCTTCCTCTGTCTTCCTCTTCCTCTCTGTCTCTCTGTCTCTCTGTCTGTCTCTCTGTCTCTCCCTCCCTCCCTCCCTCCCTCTCCCCCCATCTCTCTCTCTCTCTGTGTATGTCTGTATGCATACCTGCCTTTCTGTCTCTTTTGTTGATGGTGGTAGTCAGGGAATATTGTTCAGAATATGAGTTCTAAGCTAGGAGATTAATTGCTCCAGAGTCTCTACTCCATTGCAGGCTCATTGATCATGGTGTTGCCTCGCTAAGTGATTTTCACAGTTATACACTGTGCTCTGACAAATCAAATTTTCCACTATTATTGCAAAGGCAACCCAAATTTGGTGTCAGGACTATGATCCTGAAATATGAACTGCATATTATTTATTTTTTAAAATATGTCTTCTTATTTCAAAGGACCATTGAAAACTCTACAAACAATTTTTCTTCAAAGCTGTTTTTTTTTTTTTTGAAGAGATAATAGAAATTCAGTAAACTTCCTTGATTTATATGTTGTTCTCCTGAATAGAATATTGGTGCCATTTACTTCAATTACCAGGAACTGTGATCAAATTTAACCTGAAACCTTCAAATATGAATTAAAGGCCACTAATAAACTTGACAGGTTTTCTACCGTTTTTCATTGTTTGCTTTCATTAAGTCTTCTGCTCAAGAGAAATAGAGAACAACTTCCTAGGGATTCAACTGGAAAGATTTCAGTCTATTTAATAGAATGATTTTTCTAAATCATGAAAGAACCTAGAGGTGGCTGTAGAGGATATAACATACAAGCAAAATTACAAATATTATTTAAAATTTGCAGCCATAGTGTCTAAAATGCAGAAAAAAAGGAGCAAATACTTTAAAACAGCATCTTAATAAAGGAGTAGGATCTGGTTGGACAGCTTCATTTTTAAAGCATCTAGAATCTTTTTCTTGGATATATGGTTACTTATGTTTCTTCTTCAACAAGAGGAAGGAGTCTGTGCTTTGCTTTAGAACTGCTCAGGATTCTTCAACCAAGACGTCTAGGAGGAGAAAGATTGTCGTTCTCTAATTGAATAAATGCTGTTATTCAGATGACAGTGTGGGACAGAGACAAAAATAAGGGAATTATAAAAGAATTAAAGAATTATCTGGAGAAACGTATACTTATTTATATCCACATGCTTACTGCTTGTTGTCTGTTAAGATTTCCTCAAAGGAAGTACAGTGCAAGAAAGCTGATCATAGGACAATGCTCCCAGTGTTGTAGGAAGCTCATAGGCTTTATGCGTGTGTTGTTACATATTGAAAGATAAATATTAGCAGTGAAAGCATGAAGTTCTTAACTTTCTATACTAATAGAAGCTCATCTTTTTGAAAAATATGCCCTTATTTATAAAACTCATTTGTTATGCCTAATACCATCCACTCACCTCGAGGACATCTTCCTCTTCTATCTGAGGTAGCATGCACACTTTGCCATTTTCATTTTTGTCTTCTGACTTTATTTCCGCACAGATATCAAAACGCTAGTTACTTGTGTCTTGAGGTACATTAGCTAATAAGAAGTCATAGTTGTACTTCTACCTCTCCTCTTTAGCTGTTGTCTATTTACAAGTTGCTATGCCTTATCTAGTTATTAATTTACAGACAAGGTCATCCAGGCTGGCTTTAATCCATGTAGAGACATATACTACACCTGAATTGATTTTGTGTATGTGTGTGTGCACATTTTTGTACATGTGTGTATGTGGGTGGGTGCACATGTGCACACAGACATGTGTTGACCTAAACTTGCACATATAGGCCAGAGGTCAGTGCTGAGTATTTTCCTAAATTGCTCTCCACTTCATTGTTTTAAGACAGGGTCTCACAGTGGAGATCACCAATTCTGAGAAACTATGTAGCTAGCAAGCCCTAAGATTACAGGTATGTCCTGCCATATCTGGCTTTTTACATGGATGTGGAAGAATACAAATTTAAAGTCCTCAAGCTTACATAGCAAGCATTTTGCTAAGTCACTTTAACAAGTCCCTGCACTGACTTTTAATCTTGTTTACATAAGTAATGGGATTCCCAGCTCAGACAGGATGATATTATGGGCCTGAACTCCTGTATGGTTGCAAGTGGCTGGAGCTGAGAAGCTTTCAGCTGAGATGCAGCAAATTCATTTCAGTTCTGCAGAGGCGTTGCCTGTCTTGTATTATAGCTGGTCTTTTTAAATTTACGTGTTATAATGGACTTCTTTTATTTTGCTTGGTTTTTGTTTTTGTATTTTTTTCCAGTATCAGAGATTTAGTCTAGGGTCTTAGACATATGAAACAAATACCATGAAGCTATTCCTCAGCTATGACTGAGGGTCTTGCATTTCATTTTAGACACAGATTGAGTTGTAAATAAGAGTTATCATAAAATTTTTACTTAGAAAATAAGTTTACTATAATGATTATGATTAATTAGAATTCCGTGTGTTCTAAATATAGTAAGACCAACTAACAGAGTAATAAAAATGTATCTGTATGTAAAAATTAATGGATTTATTAGTTGGTTTCCTTGGAAAACATGAATACATTAATTGTCCTAAAATATTTTTTCAACTTCTTTTTTTTATTATTATTTTCTTTATTTGCATTTCAAATGCTATTCCGGAAGTTCCCTATACCCCCCCCCCGCCCCTGCTCCCCTACCCACCCACTCCCATTACTTGGCCAGGCCTTCCCTTGTTCTGGGTCATATAAAGTTTGCAAGACCAAGGGGCCTCTATTCCCAGTGATGGACGATTAGGCCATCTTCTGCTACATATGCAGCTAGAGACACAACCTTAGGGGGTACTGGTTAGTTCATATTATTGTTCCACCTATAGGGTTGCAGACCCCTTTAGCTCCTTGGGTACTTTCTCTAGCTCCTCCATTGGGGACCCTGTGTTCCATCCAATAGCTGGCTGGGAGCGTCCACTTCAGTGTTTGCCAGGCACTGGCATAGCCTCACAAGAGTCCGCAATATCAGGGTCCCTTCAGCAGAATCTTGCTGGCATGAGCATTAGTATCTAGGTTTGGTGGCTGATGATGGGATGGATTCCCGAATGGGGTAGTCTCTGGATAGTCCATCCTTTCATCTTAGCTCTAAATTTTGTCTCTTTACCTATATCCTTTCCTGAGTATTTTGTTACTTATTCTAAGGAGNAATGAAGTATCCACACAATGGTCATCCTTCTTGGTTTTCTTCTGTTTTGCATAATGTATCTTGGGTATTCTAAGTTTCTGNGCTAATATCCGCTTATCAGTGAGTGCATATCTAGTGAGTTCTTTTGTGATTGGGTTACCTCACTAAGGATGATATCCTCCAGATACATCCATTTGCCCAAGAATTTCATAAATTCATTGTTTTTAATAGCTGAGTAGTACTCCATTGTGTAAATGTACCACAGTTTCTGTATCCATTCCTCTATTGAGGGACATCTGGGTTCTTTCCAGCTTCTGGATATTATAAATAAAGCTGCTATGAACATAGTGGAGCATGTGTCCTTATTACCAGTTGGAAGATCTTCTGGGTATATGCCCAAAAGAGGTATTGTTGGGTCCTCTGGTTGTACTATGTCCAATTTTCTGAGGAACTGTCAGACTGATTTCCAAAGTGGTTGTACAAGCTTGCAATCCCATCAGCAATGGAGGAGTGTTCCTCTTTCTCCACAACCTCGCCAGCATCTGCTGTCACCTGAATTTTTAATCTTAGCCATTCTGACTGGTGTGAGATGGAATCTCAGGGTTGTTTTAATTTGCATTTCCCTGATGGCTAAGGATGTTGAACATTTTTTCAGGTGTTTCTCAGCCATTCGGTATTCCTCAGTTGAGAATTCTTTGTTTAGCTCTGTACCCCATTTTTAATGGGGTTATTTGAATTTCTGGAGTCCAGCTTCTTGAGCTCTTTGTATATATTGGATATTAGTCCTCTATCAGATTTAGGATTGGTAAAAATCCTTTCCCAATCTGTTGGTGGCCTTTTTGTCTTATTGACAGTGTCTTTTGCCTTACAGAAGCTTTGCAATTTTATGAGGTCCCATTTGTCAATTCTTGATTTTACAGCACAAGCCGTTGGTGTTCTGTTGAGGAATTTTTCCCTGTGCCCATATCTTCGAGGTTTTTCCCCCACTTTCTTCTCTATCAATTTCAGTGTCTCTGGTTTTATGTGGAGGTCTTTGATCCACTTAAACTTGAGCTTTGTACAAGGAGATAAGAATGGATCAATTCTCATTCTTCTGCATGATAACCACCAGTTGTGCCAGCACCATTTGTTGAAAATGCTGTCTTTTTTTCCACTGGATGGCTTTAGCTCCCTTGTCAAAAATCAAGTGACCATAGGTGTGTGGATTCATTTCTGGATCTTCAATTCTATTCCATTGATCTACTTGTCTGTCACTGTGCCAGTACCATGCAGTTTTTATCACAATTGCTCTGTAGTACAGNTTAAGGTCAGGCATGGTGATTCCACCAGAGGTTCTTTTATTGTTGAGAATGGTTTTTGCTATCCTAGGTTTTTTATTATTCCAGATGAATTTGTCAATCNCCCTTTCTAACTCTGTGAAGAATTGGGTTGGAATTTTGATGGGGATTGCATTGAATCTGTAGATTGCTTTTGGCAGGATGGCCATTTTGACTATGCTAGTCCTGCCAATCCATGAGCATGGGAGATCTTTCCATCTTCTGAGATCTTCTTCAATTTCTTTCTTTAGGGATTTGAAGTTCTTGTCATACAGATCTTTCACTTCCTTAATTAGAGTCACACATAGGTATTTTATATTATTTGTGACTATTGTGAAGGNTGTTGTTTCCCTAATTTCTTTCTCGTCCCGTCTGTCCTTCATGTAGAGGAAGGCCACTGATTTGTTTGAGTTAATTTTATATCCAGCTATAGCACTGAAGCTGTTTATCAGGTTTAGGAGTTCTCTGGTGGACTTTTTAGGGTCACTTATGTATACGATCATATCATCTGCAAATAATGATATTTTGACTATTTCCTTATCAATTTGTATCCCCTTGATCTCCTTTTGTTGTCGGATTGCTCTGGCTAGGACTTCAAGTACTATATTGAATAGGTAGGGAGAAAGTGGGCAGCCTTGCCTAGTCCCAGATTTTAGTGGAATTGCTTCCAGTTTCTCTCCATTTACTTTGATGTTGGCTACTGGTTTGTTGTAGATTGCTTTTATCATGTTTAGGTAGGGGCCTTGAATTCCCAATCTTTCCAAGACTTTTATCATGAAGGGGTGTTGGATTTTGTCAAATGCTTTCTCAGCATCCAATGAGATGATCATGTGGTTTTTGTCTTTGAGTTTGTTTATGTAGTGGATTACATTGATGGATTTCCTTATATTAAACCATCCCTGCATCCCTGGGATGAAGCCTACTTGGTCATGATGAATGATCATTTTGATGTGTTCTTGGATTCGATTTATGAGGATTTTATTTAGTATTTTTGCATCTATATTCATAAGGGAAATTGGTCTGAAGTTCTCTTTCTTTGTTGGATCTTTGTGTGGTTTAGGTATCAGAGTAATTGTGGCCTCATAGAATGAATTGGGTAGAGTACCTTCTGTTTCTATTTTGTGGAATACTTTGAGGNGAGTTGGAATTAGGTCTTCTTTGAAAGTCTGATAGAATTCTGCACTAAANCCATCTGGTCCTGGGCTTTTTTTTAGTTGGGAGTCTATTAATGACAGCTTCTATTTCTTTAGGTGATATGGGACTGTTTAGGTCATTAATCTGATCCTGATTTAACTTTGGTACCTTGTCCTAAAATATTTAGGGTAGACAAATTATAATGAAAATATGGAAGTACATGTGGAGTTGGCATGTCAACTTCATGCCAATCTCTTTGAATGATAGAAATAAATACATGTCATAGAAACATTTCGCTATAATTGTGTTATTACTGCCTTTAACATTATAACTTTTACTTTTAGTAGTCATAAAAAGATGGGTTAAGTCGATATATCTTTCTCAGTATGAAAGTCATCTTCATATACTCAGACATACATCTGAGACATGGTGTTTGCATACCACTCCTCTGAGATATTACTCCCACTCTTAGGCTATAACCAGTGTGATTTTGGTTACGTCAAATTCCCCTTACTTTAATTCATATGTTTTCATGATGCACAATCTAGTATGTTGACATTTGTAACTTGAAGCAGTCGACTTTTAGCTCACACAGTGGAAACTGTCCCCATTTCTTTTCTGTCCTGTGCAGTTGAACATCTTGGATATCAGTGTAGGACCACCTGCTTTTATTCTTTTGTTCATCTCCCTTATCTTCTTCTTCATACTTTATCATATTTCTATTTTTTTTAGCCTAGTCATGAAAGTAGCTCCATAACTTCTACTGACTGGAAGTCTCTGTGCCTTTGACCTTAACTGTAGCCATATCTCTTACTCACACTGATTACTTCAGTTATGGATTTCGTGTTATTTGTGACTATATAGCATTATCTTCTAACATTTGTTGAAATTTTTGATGTTCTTCTCAGATTTTCCTAGAGTCTTAAATATTTATTGTATATTTTCTAAAAGATTAGAGAATTCTCTTTGAATTTCTGCTGTTCTATACCTAAGATAAGAAATTTACAAATGACAGAGTTAAATTGATCCGTATTGTTGGAGCCTGGCACAATCAAGAGTATAGTACCAAGCTGCCCAGCATTATTGAGGGCCTCCTTGCTACATCATTACATTAGGGAGGGCGTAACATAATGTAACGCAGCAAGACTGCTAACTTGGCTCTCTGCATCTTCCATGAAGCCACTATGGTTTAGGGATTGCCATCATAATTTCATCTAACCTGAAATGCCTTCAAAGTCCCTGTCTACATCGTAACAATGTGAATGTAGACTGTTGTCAGCACACAGTTTTTCAGGAGTGGCCCTCAAACCATGGCTTTGTCAGCTGTGGTTTAACACAGTGTACATGAGATATGCTATTAATTTTGATTATGAGGATTGCACATTTTTTTGTGCTATGAACATAGACATGATAGTGTGACTTGATTTGGCCAGAGACATGAGGAAAACATATATAGCTTGTGAACAGTGTTACTGGAGACCCTGGAATTCCTTCCCTTGATTCCTTCATTTTCTCCCACGCTTAGTTTTTCAGCAACAGCAAATCCTCCTGGCTCATTTGAGATGATGACTTATGATGGTGGCCTGTTAGGTTTAAGCCATCAGGCATTGACTTTGCTTGTTAACATCACTTGGACTCTCTCCCTTGCTGTAATTGATTACAGCTAGGGTTTTATAAAACACCGACAATTCCCTATAAAGGTGCACGAGGTAATCAGCATTGGCAGCCTTCCCTCTTTGCAAGATTCAAAGTTTATTATAATTTTTCAATGAGATTTCCATCTTCAGATAATATTGCTAAAAACAAAACAAAACACAGTGACCTTTCTGTGTTTGTGTATACATGCACTTGTGTTTTTATATGTGTGTTGGGGTGTGTAGTCATGGATGTGTGTATGTGCAGGTCAGAGGTCAACATTGGGTATTGTTTCTCAGGTTCTGTCTGTCTCCCCACCTTTGCTATAGGGGCTGTCCCTGGGATCTGAGGCTCACTAGTTGGGCACATTTGCTGGTTAGAATCCTCTAGAGATCTGTCTGGCTCTGCCTTCCCAGTACTGAGCTGACAAGCACATGGTACTACACCAAGCTTTTTATTTGGCTGCTTGGGATCAAACCTGGGTCCTCATGTTTGTATGACAAGCACGTTACCAACTGGTCTATCTCCCCAACCCCAGTGACCTTCATAATTTCAGTTTCTGGCTCCAGAGTAAAAGGAATTTTATTTTGTTTATAGTTCTGGATTCACTGTCATTTAGGTTGTCTCTGTGTTATGTCTTCTAATATATATATATATGAATTTTCTGTCAACTATTTCTTACTTTTACATATTGGTATCATATCAGAGGAGTTAGAAGATCCAATACAGATAAATCCGTATCATAGAAGCGTAAGTGGGACCTGTATTAGATGCTTCACCTGTATCATCTCACATTCCGCTATATGAATAGTTTTGTATTCATTACTCATGCAGCCAAAACTTACATCATGAATAATACTTAGCTTTAGAATCCTGTTAAAAAGCTTACTCTTTATGTTGAACAATACTGAGGCAAAAACTTTCTTAAATAGTATGAAATTTCTAGATGATTTGGAAAAATATGTGTAGGACTTCATATTTTTTGTCTTGTTTTGAAACGCTCACTTGCAATCGGACAATGGAGTGGAACTGTAGAACCTGAAGCAGTCCTGCGTAAATAAGGGTAGGAACATCCTCTGTTTAATCTTACTGAGGAGTGAATTCTTTTGAGGAATCATCATATTCCAAATGCTGACACAAGGGCTGTGGTGATGGATGTCATGGTGTGGGGAAGAATGGGCAGGAAGGGGTAGAAACAAAAGTCTTGGACAGGAAAAACTGGAATCAAGCTGTTGTCTTTAAGTAGCTTTACCCACAATTCCTTCCTTGTGATAAAAACATTCCTACACAATCTCTGTGAGGATCTCTTTACCTCTCAGCAAACACAGAGGATAGGGCATGGAACTAATTCACTTCCAGTTCTTAATTAGAGAAAATGGATTTCAATGAGGAGACAGTTTCTCCTTTGCTTTGTTCTTTCTTCTTCTACATATTTCAGTAGAACCTTCTTCCTCTGTGGTGCAGCCAAACTGGTTATCCTGATTTCTCACATTCTTAGCAATGTGAGAAACACATTCAGCTTTCCTATACTACAGACACAGTGTGAAAAAAAATAGATAAGTATATATATATATATATATATATATATATATATATATATATAATATCTTTTTAACAAAATTACCAATAATGGTCATATTTTCATCGGTAGATTTGAAATAATTTTCCTTGCTTTGTGGCTGAACTAATTTCACCCCTAAGCTAATGAATCGAAGAGGCAACTCCACCAACAGAGCCATGATACAGATGCAGAAACAGTCAGCCAATGGAGAGCAAATCCAGCATAGAGCAAAGATGTGATAACCACTTAAAGGGAGCTGAAGTGAAGAAGCCTGAACAACACGAATTTTAATAATTTAAGTCACGAATATGGCAATCTGTTTTTCCCTTTAGAAACAGGTCAAATTGACATGACAGATGGCGAAACACACAACATGCCCAGCTTTTGAAATTAACATAATAATGTCCTGTTCCTTATTCTCTTCCTCACCTCTGTACCTCAGATTTCCAAACTCTCAGATCCTTGGGTATAATTTGTACAAAACAGATATGGTCACAGGCCACTCTATCCTTAGCGCAGGAAACAGAATTAGATCATTCCACAGTTAATAAGACGTTAAGAAAATGAAATACATGAGAATACAAGGGACTTCTGAGTTCAAGCTTTCATTGAAAAAGTGGGGAAAAAAACAAGCTGCAAGAAACCCCTCTGAAAGCTCACAGGTTTGTTTTTTTTTTTTTTAAAGATTTATTTATTTATTTTATGTATGTGAGTACACTGTCACTCTCTTCAGACACACCAGAAGAGGGCATCGATCACATCACAGAGGGTTGTGAGCCACCATGTGGTTGCTGGGAATTGGACTGAGGACCTCTGAAAGAGCAGCCAGTGCTCTTAACTGCTGAGTCATCTCTCCAGCTTCAAGCTTTCAGTCTTTAATGGAGACGTGTGGAACCAAGTCTGAGTGTCACTGGATTGTGTGCTATTTATACAACTCTTCTTCGGTTTTGGTTTTGAGTTTTTAGTTTCCTCATCTACAGAGACTAAACCTCCTAAGATCACATGTATGAGAATACATCACAAGTATTTTAGTTTTAAATACAAAGTCTTGCCTTACTAACAATTATTTTTTTCTGGCAATAATATCTACTTATTTAACAAGATGTCTAGCATTTGGTGTTTTTTTGTTTGTTTGTTTTTGTTTTTGTTTTGTTTTGTTTTTTGTTGTTTGTTTGTTTGTTTGTTTGCTTTGCTTTTTGAATGTTAGTTAAACATTTGTAAAATCTGGATTTAATCCCAGCACTCTGGAGGTAGAGGCAGGCTGATATTTGAGTTTGAAGCCAACCTGGTCTATGTAGCAAGTTTCTGTGGAGCCAAGGCTACAGAGTGAGACCCTGTCTCAGAAACAAAACATAAACCACACAAACAAGAAACAATTTGGACAAAAACAGCTGGGGAAAGAATAATGTCTAAGATGTTTCCTTGTTTGCGCTATGGCTCCCCTTCTCGTGTTTCATGTACAGCATGTTTCTGAGCCCACTCAAACCCTAACGGAGAGTGTGTGTTTCCTATCCTCCCACCGGCGTCCTCAGTTTCTCTTTCCAGTATACTCCTTTATTCCATTTAAAGAACCATTAAGACTTTCTTATTTCTATTTCTGAAAACTTTACTTTTCTTGATTATTTTTTCCCCAATCATCATCTAATCCTCTTTCCTTTTTTTTTTTTTTTTTAATTTTCTGGTTCTTACACATTGCTTTAAAGAACCATTTTTCTTTCTCATCACCAGCTTCTTAAGGCTTTTCCATTTCTCTCATGAATACACTGTTTCACAGCTGTTTTCAGTAAGGAAACTGGCACATTTTTTCTGATGGTTCCAATGTTCAACATTTTGACCACATCCCAGTAGTGGCTCTGGTGAGAGAACAAGACTCTAACATATTGACTTTGGTGACCTTTAAAGATCCCAGTTATGGTTAATTTAAAATCATCTTGAGGACCTGTGGAGATGGTTCAGTTGCAAAGGATTTGTACACAAGCATGAATACCTGAGGTTCATCCCCAAACTCCACATGAAAAGGGTAGGTGCTGTGCTGCCTGCTACTAATCTCAGCTCCTTGGAGACATATTGAGGAGGGCTAGGTGTCTTGCCTAGCTGAATCAAGCACTGCCTTGAGAATCAAAGTGGATAGCTCTTGAGGTATGATGCTCAAAGCTAACCTCTGCTTCTACATATACAGCAACAGGCACATGTATATACATACACACATATAAGCAAATAAGTATATAACTAAAACTGGATTGAGTGCAGAGCTTTGAATATTAAACATTCACTTATAAATGATAACTATTTAAGTCTAGTTTGGGAACCCAAAATCCAATACTACCCTGGGACCCACCTTAGGGCACCCTTATGATGGGTCAGAGTCTCTGTGAATGTGTCCTTGAGAGGAAGCAATATGATGCTCACCAGGATTTACTTAACTGTCTGTTTCAAAAGAATAAAAGCATGTAACAAATACAGAGTAATATCTGAACAAAAGGGGGATAGAAAATGAAAGTATGCAAGTATACCAGAAGAATGGAACAGTTTGGACTCATATCATCAGGACACTAAGAGATCCAGACTTGGGTTTCCATCTGCGCCCTGGAGCTAAGGCTGTCCCATAGCCCTCCATACCGAAATCCTGCCCAGAGAGAGTTGGTCTCCCAGGAGTGTTGTCACTCCAAGCTCACAGGTGATACTACCACTTTTGCTACAATAATTGACCAAAGAGGGACCCACCAGGAGCACATAGGTCAAAGGAGCACAGAGCATCAGGGGACAGGATCCTTCTGGTTTCTATCTGTGCTCTGTGACACAGCACTCATCATCCAAATCCTGCCCCAAGAGAACTGGTATCCCAGGAGTGCTACACACCTAAGATCACAGCTCTCTGTACCCTATCATTGTCTATAGAGAACTGGTCTCCCAGGAGTGCTGACATATCTAAGATCACAGGCTCATAGGTCCACAGGAGGGATAAGCTCCACTCAGAGACAGCAACACCAACTAACACCATAGATAACCAGATGGTAAGAAGCAAGCACAAGAACCTAAGCAACAGAAACCAAGCCTAATGGGCATCATCAGAACCCAGTTCTCCCACCACAGCAAGTCCTGGATAACCAGACACACTGGAAAAGCAAGACTCAGATTTAAAGTCACATTTCACAATGATGATAGAGGACTTTAAGAAAGACATGAATTACCCTCTTAAAGAAGTACAGGAGAACACAGGTAAATAGCTAGAAGGTCTTAAAGAGGAAACACAAAAATTGCTTAAACAATTACAGAAAAACACACTAAACAGGGTAAGAAATTGAACAAAACCTTCCAGCATCTAAAAATGGAAATACATACACTAATGAAATCTCAAAGAGAGACAACCCTGGAGATAGAAAACCTAGGGAAGAGATCAAGGGTTATAGATGCAAGTATTACCAATAGAATACAAGAAAGAGAAGAGAGAATCTTAGGTACAGAAGATACAATAGAAAACATTGACACAACAGTCAAAGAAAATGCAAAATGCAAAAAGCTCATAACCCAAAACACTCAGGAAATCCAGGACACAATGAGAAGACCAAACCTAAGAATAATACGTATAGAAGAGAGAGAAGATTGCCAAATTAAAGGGCCAGCAAACATCTCCAAAAAAATTACAGAAGAAAACTTCCTTAACCTAAAGAAAGAGATGTTCATGACCATACAAGAAGCCTATAGAACTCCAGATTGATTGGGTCAGAAAAGAAATTTCTCCCGTCACATAATAGTCAAAAACACCAAATGCACAAAACAAAGAAAGAATATTAAAAGCAGTAATGGGAAAAGGTCAAGTAACATATACATGCATAATAATTAGAATTATACCAAACTTCTCACCAGAGACTATGAAAGCCAGAAGACACTGGGCAGATGTCATACAGAGAGTAAGAGAACACAATGCCAGTCTAGGCTATTATACCCAGCAAAATTCTCAATTACCATAGATGGAGTAACCAAAAAATTACATGACAAAAATAAATTTAAACAATATCTATCTACAAATCCACCTCTACAAAGGGTGATAGATGGAAAACTCCCACACAAGGAGGGGAACTATACCCTAGAAAAAGCAAGAAAATAATCTTCTTTCAATAAACCCAAAAGAAGACAGCCATACACACATAATTCTGCCTGTAACAAGAATAATAAGAGGAAGTAACAGTAACTTTTCCTTAATATCTCTTAACATAAATGGACTCAATTCCCCCAATAAAAATACATAGACTAACAGACTGGATACATAAACAGGCTGAGCATTTTGCTGCATAGAGGAACCACACCTTAGTGACAAAGACAGACACTACCTCAGAGTAAAAGGCTGGAAAATGGCCTTCAAAACAAACGGTTCCAACCAATAAACTGGAGTAGACATTCTAATATCAAATAAAATAGACTTTTAACCAAAAGTCATCAAAAAAGGTAAGGAAAGATACTTCATTCCCATCAAAGGAAATATCTACCAAGATGAACTCTCAATTCTGAAGATCTATGCTCCAAATGTAAGGGTACCCACATTCATAAAAGAAACTTTACTAAAGTACACATTGCAGCTTACATAATTATAGTCAGAGACTTCAATACCCCACTCTCATCAGTGGACAGATCATGTAAAAAGAAACTAAAAAGATACTCAGTGAAACTAATAGAAGTTATGAAGCAAATGGATTTAACAGATATCTATAGAACATTTTATCCTGAAACATAAGAATAAATTTTCTTCTCAACACCTCATGGTACCTTTTCAAAAATTGACCCATATACTTGGTTACAAAATAGGCCTCAACAGATACAACAAGATTGAAATACTCTCATGCAACCTATGAAGTCACCATAGACTAAGACTGGTCATCAATAACATCAAAAAACAACAGAAAGATCACATACACATGACAGCTCAATAATAACTCGGTCAATGAAGAAATAAAGAAAGAAATTAAGGGCATTTTAGAAGTTAATGAAAATGAAGACAAAACATACCAAAATGTAAGGGACACAATGAAAGAAGTCCTAAGAGGAAAACTCCCAGCTATGAGTGCTTCAATAAAGAAACTGGAGAGAGCATGCACTAGCAGCTGGATAGAACATCTGAAAGCTCTAGAACAAAAGGAAGCAAATACAACAAAGAAAGTAGATGGCAGGAAGTAATCAAACTCAGGGCTGAAGTCAACCAAATAGAAACAAAAAGAACTGTACAAAGAATCAACAAAACCAGGAGCTGGTTCTTTGAGAAAATCAACAAGATAGAGAAACCCTTAGCCTGACTAACGAGAGGGTTCAGAGACAGTATCCAACTTAAAAAACCAGCAATGAAAAGGGAGACATAACAACAGAAACCGGAATATCATCAGATCATACTACAATAGACTATACTCAACTAAACTGGAAAATCTGGTTGAAATGGAAATTTTTCTAGACAGCTATCAGGGACCAAAGTTAAATTAGGATCAGATAAACTATCTAAACATTCTCATAACCCCTAATGAGATAGAAGCAGTCATTAAAATCTCCAAACAAACAAACAAACAAAAAAACCCAGGTTTTAGTCCAGAATTCTATCAGATCTTCAAAGAAGACCTAATACCAATGTCTTTCAAACTATTCCACAAAGTAGAAACAGAAGGGGCACTGCACAATTTGTTCTATGAATCCATAATTACACTTATAACTAAACCAAACACAGACCCAACAAAGAAAGAAAACTTCAGACCAATTTTCTTTATGAATATCAATACAAATAAAATTCAACTCAATAAACTTCTCACAGACCGAATCCAAGAACACACCAAGACAATCTTTCACGCTCATCAAATAGACTTCATCCCAAGGATGCAGGGATAGTTCAATATTGGAAATCCATCAACATGATCCACTATATAAACAAACTCAAAGGAAAAAAAGCACATGATCATCTCATTAGATGCTGAGAAAACATTTGACAAAATTTAACATCCCTTCATGGTAAAAGTCTTGGAAAAATCAGGAATTCAAGGCCCCTACCTAAACATAGTAAAAGCAATATGCA
>NC_034602.1:4042437-4056693 GCF_900095145.1 Mus pahari | reverse complement strand
ACAAATTGGGAAGGAAGAAGTCAAAATATCACTATTTACAGATGATATAAGTTATACTTAAGTGACCCCAACAATTCCACTTATAAATAAAGCTTATAAATAACTTCAGCAAAGTGGCTGGATATAAAATTAACTCAAAAAATCAGTAGCCTTCCTCTACTCAAGGGTTAAGCAGGCTGAGAAAGAAATTAGGGAAATGACATCCTCCTCAATAGTCACAAATAATATAAAATACCTTGGTTTGATTCTAACCAAGCAAGTGAAAGATCTGTATAACAAGAACTTCAAGTCCCTGAAGAAAGAAATTGAAGAAGATCTCATAAGATGGGAAAAATCACCTATGCTCATGGATTTGCAGGATTAATATAGTAAAATGGTCATCTTGCTGAAGGCAATCAATGCAATCCCAATGACATTTCCCACTCAATCCTTCATAGAGTTAGAAAGAGCAATTTTGTAAATTCATTTGAAATAACCAAAAAACCGAGAATATGGAAAATTATTCTCTACAATAAAAGAACTTATGGGGAGGTGTATCACCATCCCTGACCTCAAGGTGTATTATAGAGCAACAGTAATAAAAAGTGCACGGTATTGGTACAGAACAGGCAGGTAGATTAATGGAATAGAATTGAAGACCCAGAAATGAACTCACACACCATGGTCACTTGACCTTTGAAAACAGAGCTAAAATCATCCAGTGGAAAAAAGGGCAAAGTCACAAGGACAAGCACATTTGCATAGCGGGTTCCAGGAGTGGTCAGGGTGGGTCAGGGTGACTTTCTTTGAAGGAACCTAGGGGGTAGTGGGTGGAGGAATGTTGCTTTCCGTTTTATGATTAGCATGCCTTGGGGCATTGAGTCACAAAGGTCACATTCTCAAGCCTGGGCCTAAATGCCTAGAATTTATGTTTTTATGTTTCACTTTTTCAGTTCTTCCCTCCCTCCTCTTGTCCTTCTCTCCTTCTCTCCCTCTTCCCCTCAGTCCCTTCTTTCTTCCCTCTTTGTGTATATGTATGAACTGCTCTGGTAGGACCTATGTCCACCTGAAAGCAGTTATGTCGATCATTTACATGTAGAAAGAACCTCACAACTCTCTGCATATTCTGAGTGTCTCTGTAATTAAAAAAAAAGGTAATATGTTCAATCATTTCCCCTCCCAGTAGCCTGCTGTGCATCAGACAGAGCTGAGCAGTTAATTCAGGGCAGATCCTTAACCCTAAGCCTGTGAGTTTTGGTGATTTTGTGAGAGACAGCAGAACATCTGTGATACTGATTATATCTATGTTTGTGGGGTATTTGTGTAGAGTTTTAAGAATATTCTATGCCCTTGACAACATCTTACATAACCATCAACATGTTTCTGAAGGAATCATTTTATGTAGTTTAGTTTTAAGGTCTTTAGGCCTATTTTGTTTTGGTTTTTCTTTGGTATGTGATGGCCTGTTAAACTTGGGTGGTAACTGTTTATAAGGGGGGACCATCTGCTTTAATGAATGTCAGTTTCTTTGAGAAATTTACTTAAAAACCTAAGTTTCTTTATTATGTTAACATTTTTCCTTTCATCCTTTTGTAGACATCAGGGCAGCTTGGTTTACTATGTGACAAGGTTTTCTAGATCTGCTCAACAGTACTCTATGAATACTTCATGAACACCAGGCATCATTATTTTTAAATTTCCTGAAGAAAGGGATGAGGAATGTATAGGATTTGAGTATGTTCCCTAAAAGTTGTAATGAGGTTGAGGATGTTAGGGACTTTAAGTAGTAAGGTCAGATGGAAGATGAATTTGTTCCTGCAGGCACTGCATTTATGAGGGACTAATCCAGTTCTCTCTATTATTATTACCCTTGAGACTAGGTTGTTATTGAAAGGATATAGGGATGGCATGAATATGTCCATTCAGGTGTGCACATGTGGACACATACACACACACACACACACACACACACACACACACACACACACACACACACACACACCACATACAGTGTAGCAGTAATTTGGCTAATCACTTTATGCTCTTGGTGGGTCACACTCCCAGCCACTCACCAGAGCCTTCTGCACTTGAGAATGAAAGACACACACACGCACACGCACACGCACATGCACACCACACCACACACACACACAAATAATAACTCTTTTTAAAGCACACATTGAGGGCTTAAAACATAATTCCATTCAATTTTTTAATACAAAATGTGTACAGCTGTTGGTTTGCTTTGTGGTACTGGAACTGAATGTCGAATTCTGTATTTGCCTGGCAGATGTTCTACCTCTGCACGAAATTCCCAGCCCCACAAATCCTTGCTGTAGGTGCATATTAATCAAAAGTAGAAGTTTTGGTAGCTATCAGGAAAAGCAGTTCACAGAAGTTGTTAATAGATTAGTATACTGCTTTTTACTCTTTTACAGTTACCTCATGATAAATATAGTATCATTAAAATCAGCTTTGATGGGAGTACTCTGGCTAACTAGAGTTTATAATACTACATATTTTCATGAATATTTTAAATCTGCAACTTGATCTTAAACATGAATACTTGGGTATTTGGATCTGAATAAACTATGACTTTACTACTAATACAGATACGTTCGCAATGTTGCAGAATGTGTATATAAAGCTTGCTTGTAGATTACTATGTCTTTGTTAATACCATATTCTGTCAGTGCAGATATTACAAACACATGGGTAGAGCACCGTGGGATCCTTTGATTTTCTCAAATCACAAACACATCTTTCAATCACTTGTTACTACAGCTTACTCGTATTGCCCTGTGGAATCATTATTTGTAAAACACTATAGCTGGCTTCCACTTGTTTCTTCTTTTAACTTTATCTTATTCCTCTGCCCCCTATAGACAGACAGTTAGAATTAGGGATATAACTAAGCCAGAATTATTTGGGTGCTGAAACAATATCTCTTGGTGTTCACTTAATACTACTTAAATGTAATTTTACTGTAATTGGAAGTCCAATGTATGCCTTGGTTATACTAGTGCTATTTTACCTCATATTAAACAAGATTCTCAGTTTGACTTGTTATGGAGCCTTGATAAGGACTAGATATAGCTAATATCAGACAATCTGACTAGATATAACTATCACATAGCAAAAATAATAGCAAAAATGTCAAATATACTATTTCAAATAACTTGTAGCTTAAACTACTTAAAATACATTGTAGCTTAAAGCTAAGTATGATGTATTTGACATATTTGTTATTAAATATATATTATATAAATGTTTTAGGCAATGAGATGACATTGTTTATAGTTAGACACTGTTTTATGTTATATTTCATATAAATTGCACAAGACATTTTGGTTAATATACGGGATATCTCAAACATTCCCACCTGTACTGTATTGACTGAATAGTGGAGTAATTTTCTATTTTAATAACAGAAATTCCACAAATATAGTTGGAAACAGCCTAGATTTATTAGACGACAGTACTATAGTGGAAAGTCACGGGTGGTCTGCTTATTCTCTGCCCTGAGTGTCACACGGTTGAATGCAAGGCATGACTCCTGTGGAGGCTCTGGGAACATCTGCTTGCCAGCCCACTCATGCTATTGGTTAGACACAGTTCTTGTGCATATACAGAGCCAAGGTTCTCCTTTTTGTTTAGTGCCAGCTGGGGATAGTGTAGGTTTCTCATGCTTTACCATGGGCCCAACTACAGTGATGATGTGTCAAATCCTTCTTAGATGGAATCTTTCTCACCTGCTCTTTGCTCTTCCTAGGTGGCTTGTTTTTTTCTTTTTCCTTTTTCTTTTTCTTTTTTTTTCTTTTTCTAGTTGGAGAAATACTCTAAGATGTTAAGGCTCACACCACTGGCTTCCTCTGGATAATGCAGCATACTTACCTTACTTGAAGGATCCTAACCTTAACTACTACCTATGTGAAATTCACTTTGCCATATAAAGTACTTTGCAGTACTAGGACCTGAAACTGTGGGGACCATAGAATGCTCTAATACATAAACTTTTGCTGAGTCTTACAGAAAGAAAAAGAGTCACAGATGTTTTTAGCCTAAATGTAAGGGAGGAACAGGTGTGGGGGAGGCGCATGCTAGAGTTTATGCAACTAGTTAATGACAGTTCTGCCACTGAAAATATGTGACCCTAGATGTTTTTACAAGGATCTTCCCTAAGCACATCGTCATTTAATTCCACAAAACAGTCATAGTCTGAGAAGCAATAGAATTGTAATTTTGTCTATAACAGAACAACAGAAAACTCAAAAGAACTCAGCAAAAAGCCGTGCTTTATAAATATTCTAGTTGTCTAACAGAAACTAAGATATTTAGGTTCTGTTTTACTCCTGTTGCTTTAAATGTTGGGCATTGTTTAAATCCACTCTGAACTTGGAAACTTACTGAAGTGAGTCACACACTGAAAAAGAAAGCTTCATTTGGCTTTACCCAAAGAGAAATGTCCAAGTAAAGCCCTTGTGCTTTGCTGAAAGTTCAATTTGATATTTATCAAAATGGTGCTTACACAAGAGCTCTGTGCAGCCATTATTTATATTCTCTTACAAACACTGTTGTGGAACTGTGGCACACAATCTCAGATTTCCAAGTATAGCAGTACACATAGGTGAATCTATACAACTGTATGCTGGCGCATTGAATTAACCTTACATCACTGTGCTCTGGTGAAGCATGTCTTGAATTTTTCAATAATTCTTCAGCACATTGAAGGAAGCTACTAACAACAGGAACTCTTCAGTAGACATGGAGATGTTCAATTTCTGAAGGAAATAAATTCACCTCCGAAGGGCTTTCACAAAATGCAGATAAGCTGGTTTGGGCCTTTGTCCCTTCATCCTGTTGATCCTTTGCTCTGCTCTGCTTGCCACTTGATTCTTTTTCCTAAACTCCCTGCCCCCACTTCTTTCCAATTTTAAATAGAATGCACAATGAGAAGACTAGAAAAGCATGCAGAGTGTGTAGATTTAAACCTTCCTGCAGCAGGGTTGTGGTCCTCACCTAATCTAGCTGTCCGCCTATAGTTTGTCACCCTTTCCTTTATATTTGTGTCACGTGTCTAGGCATGTCCAGTGATTTGGAGTGATACATGTCACTGTCCTGTCATGGCAGTGACATCTATGCTCCCTCTTGCTGTTTTTCTCTACCACAGAATACCAATGACCATGAAATGATGATGCTATAAGATGAGGTAAGACTCCTTAATATATCCTAAATTTTAAGTAAGCAAAACCCAACTCAAACTTAACCAAACCTACACCTTTTGTATGAACTCAACCAGATGCTTGAATGTACTCTAGCTTACCATACCTCATCTAGAATTTATGACAAACATGGATATGGCTGCCACAAGTAGTCTATATGCATTCCATGGACTATACACTTAGAGAGAGAGAGAGAGAGAGAGAGAGAGAGAGAGAGAGAGAGAGAGAGAGAGAGAGAGAGAGAGAGAGAGAGAGAGAGAGAGAGAGAGAGAGAGAGAGTGGTAAGTCGGGAAAAAACAGAAAGGAAAAGATATGACTGTTCCAGGGTATGTAAAGGGTAGTTCATAGGCAGAGCTAGTGACCGTTAGGAGGGTCCAGAAGGTACAGGACCAGGCTGAGCTGGGCCATGTAGTAGTGAGAGGGAGAGGGGAAAGAAGAAGGAAGAGAGGAGAACAAAGTACAGCATCCTCGAGGTCAAAGGTACAAAAAGGGCAGGTAACCAAAATGTCTGGATTATATTATATAGGGAAGAGTCTCTTGGGGAGGGACATCCAAGCTTCTGTACTGGAAAGTTCAAGGTAGAGGGCATGGTATGCCAGCCATATCCTGTAACAGATAGGGACTGAAAGATGCTGATATGTTGGGTTGGCACCTCTGTCTGGGTTTGAAACTTAACAAGTGATGGAAAAATTGGCTACCCCATGAACTACACATTTGATAATATTGTCATTAACCATAATATGGGAAGCTGACCTGACCATGTTTGCACTGAACTAGTTGGTAGCTCTAGGTGGAAGGCCTCAAGAAGCAAATATTAATACTTTTGGTAGGCTACCACTGATGTGTGTGTGTGTGTGTGTGTGTGTGTGTGTGTCTGTGTCTGTGTCTGTGTGTGTGTATGCATGTGTGTGAGCATATTTGTTTATGACTGGTTTGATTTCTAAGAAGAATGAAGAGAATATAGAGACATAAGTATTTGTAGAGAGAAAATCCATTGTTTCTAGACCTAGTCAGCAATACAAGGTACTACAGAATGAAATGGAATCAAAGAAAGATAAAAGAAGATAGCAGAATAAATATGATCAAAATACTGTATACACATGTATGGATGTTTTATTCTTTATATAAAAAACACATCTCAGATGTTCAATAAAAGTTTGATAAATAAAGTGACTATGGACAAAGAAATCATATCATTGAGCCTTCCCATTCAATTTTAAAAACTTCAGAAAGACTGTCATTCATTGAAGATCCAGCAATTCCGCTCCTGGGCATATACCCAGAAGATGTTCCAACTTGTAATAATGACACATACTCCACTATGTTCATAGCAGCCTTATTTATAATAGCCAGAAGCAGGGAAGAACCCAGATGTCCCTCAACCGAGGAATGGATGCAGAAAATGTGGTACATTTGCACAACGGAGTACTACTCAGCAATGAAAAACAATGAATTTATGAAATTCTTAGGTAAATGGATGCATCTGGAGGATGCCATCCTGAGTGAGGTAACCCAATCACAAAAGAACACACATGATATGCACTCACTGATAAGCAGATATTAGCTCAGAAACTTAGAATATCCAAGATACAATTTGCAAAACACATGAAACTCAAGAAGGAAGACCTAAGTGTTCATACTTTGCTCCTTCTTAGAATGAGGAACAAAACACCCATGGAAGGAGTTACAGAGACAATGTTTGGAGCTAAGACAGAAGTAAAGACCATCCAGAGACTGCCCCACCCGGGGATCCATCCCATATACAACCACCAAACCCAGACACTATTGCATATGCCAGAAAGACTTTGCTGACAGAATCCTGATATAGCTCTCTCTTGTGAGGCTATGCCAGTGCCTGGCAAACACAGAAGTGGGTGCTCACAGTCATCTATTGGATGGAACACAGGGCCCCCAATAGAGAAGCTAGAGAAAGTACCCAAGGAGCTGAAGGGGTCTGCAACCCTATAGGTGGAACAACAATGTGAACTAATCAGTACTCCCCAGAGCTCATGTCTCTAGCTGCATATGTAGCAGAAGATGGCTTAGTTGGAACACCAGGGCCAAGAAGTGGGTGTGGGTGGGTAGGAGAGCAGGGCAAGGGAGGGTTTAGGGGACTTTAGGTATAGCATTTGAAATGTAAATGAAGAAAATATCTAATAAAAAATTGAAAAAAAAAAAGAAAGACTGTCATTGTCTTGAAAAAGAATGTTGGCTTTTACTGGTGTATAACAAGTCAGGATAAAGGCCTTGGCCATGCATATTGCTTTGTTTAAAGCATATTTATTTACTCTTTGAGAATTTCATAGTTGGTCACAATGTACTTTGATCACTTCTACCCAAAACTCCCCTTCTCCAACTTTTCCTGAACTTTTCTCACTTTTTCTCCTCCTCCTCCTCCTCCCCCTCCTCCTCCTCTTCCTCCTCCTCCTCTTCCTCCTCCTCCTTTTCCTCCTCCTCCTCCTCCTCTTCCTCCTCCTCCTCTTCCTCCTCCTCCTTTTCCTCCTCCTCCTCCTCCTCTTCCTCCTCTTCCTCCTCCTCCTCCTCCTCTTCCTCCTCCTCCTTTTCCTCCTCCTCCTCCTCCCAACTTTAGATCCTTAAAAATAAAAACAAAAGAATCCACTGAACCCAGTCAATGCTGGCTGTATGTATATGAATGTAGTACCACCCACTGGAGTATGGTCACCTTACTAGTGGCCACATGCCTGAAGAAAACTTACTCTCTTTCCCCAACAGATATCAAATTTCAGTTCCTCATGTGGGGCCCAGTTCTGACCCGCTTGACCTTTTATACCTTCCTTCGCCCTGTCCAGGCATCCACAGCTGCTGCCGTTCACGAGTGGAACAGTCCTGCCATATCCAGAAGACATTCTTTCACAGTAGTTCTCCCTAGCCTCTGGGTCTCAGTGACTGCTCTGTGGTGTTAGTTTACTCCAATGGTGGGAGGATGTAGTTGTGTGGAGCACTTCTGTGACTCTCTATCTTCTTTGCTTTCCACATCAAAAAGAAGTTTTTCTGATGAGGGCTGAGAGCTGAGAGTGATATAGGTTGGAAGCTTAAAACTGTTTAGAAAAACATTAGTAACTTCTGGTCTATAGTCACAGATTTGCTTTTTGGCTAACTTTCCAGTGCCAAACACAAGTGTCATGCTGTGGAGTGGGTCTTATATCTATAGAGAGTGGTTATTTCCCTCCATAATATTGATGCCATTACTGTGTGATTGGGCATATCTTGCAGGGCTAGTCATTATTGCAGAGTTCATAGCTGAATAAGACTGTTGACTTTCCTCTTACTTGATTGAGCCTCTCTAACACTTTCCCTTACTGTGACCACTAGCCACTAGAAAGGAATTTTCCAAATCAGTAATGTCTTGTTTTCTGTATGTCCTGAGTCTTAAGTATGTATGGTAGTCTCAAAAATCAGGTCTTACTATCACTTCTGGGGGTAATTTAAAACAATGGCAATAGTTTGTGTTGTTTTGGTTTCTTTGGGGGATCTGACAGACAGCTAAAAATGAGGTACACTACTTCTGACACTGAGCTTTTTTTTGTTGGAAAATATATAGCATATGGGAGAAGCATTACACACACATAGACACACAGAGACACACAGACTCACTCTTAGAAGCTTATATAATAACAGGTATCCACATGACTATTTTCACATATCCCATTGTTAATTTCTTCCCCCTCCTTTCTACCCTGCCATGGACCTTTCAGCCCTTTCTTCACATAAGTCACCCCACCCTCAAGTTTTTCTTCATTCTTGCTTCATATGTTCTACTGTCTCCACTCTTTTCATGCATCCCCTTACTCACATAGTCCTTTTAAAATTCTCTGAATTTTATGGTTACTTTAAGTTAAAAACACAGATCTGCAGATTCTAAGCTGGGATCTACATGTCAGAGAGAATGTTTTTCTTTCTGGATCTGAGTTATTTACTCAGTACAGAGTTTTCCAGTTCCAGCCTGCAAATTTCACTTTTTGTTCAGCTGAATAAATTTTCTTGTTTATATATATTAAATTTTCATTACCTATCAATCAATTGATAGACATCTAGGATGCTTCAACATTCTATTGGAAACAAAACAGCAATAAATATGGATTAAACAAGTACTTTGTAACATGTAAACATGTATGTATTATCCTCTGTGCATATGCTATTAATGACATAGCTGAGCCGTGTGGAAGATCTGGTTCTAGCTTTTTGAAGACCTGGCGCACTGATTTCCACAGTGGCTCTACCCATTTACTCTCCCTGCAACACTGAATAAAGATTTGCCTTACTCTACACCCATATCAGCATTTGATTTCTTGATTTCAGCCATTCTGATTGGAGTGAGATGAATTCTCAAAGTAGTTTTATTTTGCGTTTCAATGATGGCTAAATATGTTGAACACTTCTAAAACATTTCTTTGTCATTTGTGGTTTTTTAAAACTCTTTGCTTAATTACATTTTTTTAAATTTTTTTTTTTGTGACCAATATATTGTTTGGTCAAAGAATCCAAAACAATACCATGCAAGCAAAGATCTTTTCTCCATTCTGTCTTTTGCCTCTTCCCAATTTTGATGGTTTCCTTTACTGTACAAAAGCTTTTCAGTTTCATAAGATCCAACGTGTTGGCTGTCAGTCTTCTCTCTTGTACTACCAGTGTGATTTTCAGAAAGTCTTCTTTACTTTAAAGTGTGTCATCTGATTTTCAGTTTGTCACTTTAGGGGACTAGATACTATGCTGAAATCACTGACCTATTTAGAGTTGGGCTTTGTTAAGGGTGTCAGGAAAGAGTCTAGTTTTTTCCTTCTACACACAGCTATCCCACCCTTCTAACAACATTTGGGGAAGATGCCATCTTTTCTCTGTATTTTTGGCATCTTTGTCAAAAATTGTGTGGTTATGGGAATATAGACATACAGCTGCATCCTCTGTTATATCCCATTGATTGGTTATGTGCATTCTCATGCCAGTACCATGCTGTTTTTATTATTATGGCTCTGTAGTATAACTTGAAATCAAGAATGGCAATGCCTGCAGTAGTGTTTCATTGTTCAGGATATTTCTTTTTGGTTATCCATTAACAATATGCACTACTTTATAAACTATGTCTTACTTAAGCTATGAAATTTGTTCACAGATTCTGTCTCAAGATGTCTCACTATGGTCAAGTGATTGGGCAAGGCTCTGGTCCCCTCAGATGAGTTCTCTTCTGAGCATTTACAGTTATAGAAGACTCCATGCCATCCTCAGAATCAATTGTCCTCAGAATCGCTTCCTTCCTTAGGACCAGTAACAGAGAAATTTTTGGTTAGCTCATTCCTCCCAGAGCAATCTCCTTGCTTAGTAACTAAGTAGGTACCAAAGTTATAATTACAAAATATCATCACTTTATCATGGTGACCATTTTCCACATGTACTTCTCAAGTGTGACAGCCATTATATTCAGGAGTTCTGCTCCTGTATGTGCTGCTGGAAAGGGAAGCTATGGTTCATGACAGGTATAGCAAGATAGTGATTTGGAAACTATTTTAGAGTTCTATCATTTACACAGATTTGGTGACATAAAAATGAAGTTAGGGAGAGAACAAAGTAGATAGGACTTTCTACTAATAGAAATTAAGTAAGTCAGAGAGTATTTGTATCTAAAAAATGTCAGACACATAACTGGAGACAAAAAAAAAATCAAAATAAGACTATTTGTAGAAGAGGTGAATTTCCAAAAGGATCAGATTAAATATGTTTTGAAACCTTTCACAGTTTGAAAATTAAAATAAGTAAACAACAATGAAAACTTAAAAAAAAGAACAAAAACAAAAAAGAAAAGACACTGGTACCATATCTTCAAGAAGAAGGAAGTGATCCTTCCTTCCGTCTCAGCTCCGAACTTTGTCTCTGTAACTCCTTCCATGGGTATTTTGTTCCCCATTCTAGGAAGGAACGAAGTATCCACACTTTAGTCTTCCTTCTTCTTGAGTTTCATGTGTTTTGCATATTATATCTTGGTTATTCTGATTTCTGGGCTAATATCTGCTTATCAGTGAGTGCATATCATGTGTGTTCTTTTGTGATTGGGTTACCTCACTCAGGATGATATCCTCCATATCCATCCATTTGCCTAAGAATTTCATAAATTCATTGTTTTTAATAGCTGAGTAGTACTCCACTGCCCCACTCAGGGATCCATCCCATAAACAACCACCAAACCCAGACACTATTGCACATGCCAGCAAGATTTTGCTGACAAGACCCTGATATAGCTGTTTCTTGTGAGGATATGTCAGTGCCTGTCAAATACAGACATCTATTGGATGGAATTCAGGGCCCCCAGTGAAGGAGCTAGAGAAACTTGAGCTGAAGGGGTCTGCAACCCTATAGGAGGAACAACAATATGAATTAACCAGTACCCCCCAGAACTTGTGTTTCTAGTTGAATATGTAGCAGAGTTTGGCCTAGTAGGCCATTAAAGGGAGGAGAGGCCCTTGGTCTTGCCAAGATTATTTGTCTCAGTACAGGGAAATGCCAGGGACAGGAAGCAGGAGTGGGCGGGTTGGAGAGTAGGGTGGGGTTTGGGGAGGTTATAGGGGACTTTCGGGATAACATTTGAAATGTAAATGAAGAAAATATCCAATAAAAAATAAAGAAAAAAAAAAGGAAGAAGGAAGTGAACTGAAAAGCCATGTAGCTACCAAGGAATACATCTTGGTCAGCTGAACTAAAAAAATAGACCTTTGTATCTAGTTTTTGAGGTCATTAGCAATGATGGGTAGAGAGTATTCTGAATAGAATGAGGGTCATACTAAGGACATTTTACACTGTGAAGGTACAAGGCATTAATACCAGTAGCTGCCATGTATCCCAGTTGGCATAGTCTAACTAATGTTTTCTTCCTTCCAATTTCATATGTTGACATTCTAATAATTTGACCTTAGAATTTCAACAGTATTTAGAGATGAATCCTTAAGAGTTAACTAAGCTAGAATGATCTACAATCCAATCAAGTTGATTTCCTTCTAAGAAGACAAAGGTGTGAACACATAGGCACAGGGAAGCATATGCAGAAAGCTGGGAAGACTAGTCTCCAGAAATAAGTTTCTGCTAAGTTCTCTTATCTAGACAACTAGGCTGGACCTACCACCTGAGTCTCCTCTGTTTCTCTTGTTTCTGTTCCTGTGTGGGGTGGGGACTCGATATGACTTGTATGATGAAGGTTTTTTCACTTGGTAAATATTAGTAAAGAATGACAGAATGTCATAGGAATCAGAGGAAGATGCTCCTGGAGTGGGAGGGGAAGGCTGTGAGGAAACAATTGCTCTGCTGAGAAGACATCGCTTTCATTTGGGGAATGAGAAGAGAAAAACAAAAATAAACTAATAACAACAAACCAACATGTATCATTTGTTCTAATGACAATAAAACCAAAGGGTTTTTTTTGTTTTTTAAACCTAGAAAAATTATTTTTTTAGTGTCTTCAGCTATAGTCACCTCTTTCCGTAGGAGAGGGTTGGACATGGCTGTTCTTGCTGAGGTGTGGGGCAAAGTGAGCTGTGCAACTGGGAGAGTGGGTAACAGGGAAGTGAAGATGAATCCAAATCCTGAAAATCTCATCTTGAGGCAGGCAGGAATAAGGATCTCTCCCTTCTTATTCTGGGCCTGTATGCCATGGTCCAGCACCCTTGCAACCCCCACCTTTGCCCTCTCTAAGGTAGTCTTGCAGTCTGATGGCCAAAGCACAGGTTCAACTTCCTCCCTCCCTAATAGAACATGTCCAGCAAGCACCTGGATTTCTTCTTCATGTGAATGAAGCATTCCCAGTACCTGAAACCTACCCAATAATGTATACTCACCCTAAAAACCCCTACTCACTCTCCAAGATTTATATAATCCTTCTTCATCACCCCACAAATAAAGAGTTATAACACTGGTAACCTTGGTGGAGAAGGTCCCTACCCCTTTCTAGCTCCCTACTCCCATGCCTGGTCAAGCTTCATTCCTTTCATTCTGGCCCAGCCTGGAGGTTTACAATAGTGCCTGAATACACCAAGGGCAGAAGCAAAGCCAGCCACACTGAGGTGCAGTTAGTATGGTGCTTCCTTTGTGAGGGCAGCCTGGAACTCTGATTGCTCTGAATAAGGATGTACATGTAAGGAGAAATGAGGTTGTCCATTTAGAGCAGAAGCCCACAGAGTCAACTAGTTTTCCATTCAGTGATTTTAATCTGTGAAACATCCATGACAAAGAAAGTCTTTAGGTAAAAGACTGCTTTGAAATGTTATCAGTGGGGAGCAAGCTCATTGGCATAGTGGGTAGTAATGCTGGAAAGAGTGGTCTCTATGCATACATACATGCATACCAACATGTGTGCATACTTCATATAATCAGAAAAAATGAGTACTGTGTGCCAGACTACCAACTCTACAGTCATAGGTTCCATCAAGGTAAGAGTTCAGAGTCAAGCATGAAGAAAAGAAACTAATGGAACTGGGACTGAGGCAACTTGAAGCACAAAATTTAAGGAAGCACATCCGTCTTGATAATTTGTGAAGGGTTTTAATCAGGACGAAAAGAGCATTGAAGATAAATTACAATCCATTTTATGCAAAATGTTTTCAAATTTGAGGACTGGAGAGTTGGATCAACTGTTAAAATGCTTGCTGCCAAGCTTGAACACTTGAGTTTAATTCCCAGGAACCACATAACATAGGAGAGTGATGACTCCTGCAAGTTGTCCTATGATATGACCTCCACACATGTGCTGTAGCATGTATGAATTCATGCCTGTATGCATATACATGTACACATGTGTTCATATTCACACCTACACTCATGATCCAGAACTTTTAAAAATTGAAAGAAGATCTTTGGTACAGAGTGCTTGCTAAGCATGCTTGAGGCACTAGTAGTAAGCAGGGGTGGGGGAGGAGGAAATAAAACAATGATACCTAAGAAGAAAGAAAGCAAAAAGAAAGCAAAAAGGAAGGAAGGAAGGAAGGAAGGAAGGAAGGAAGGAAGGAAGAAAGAAAGAAAGAAAGAAAGAAAGAAAGAAAGAAAGAAAGAAAGAAAG
>NC_034602.1:4039773-4042372 GCF_900095145.1 Mus pahari | reverse complement strand
AGAAAGGAAGAAAGGAAGAAAGAAAGAAAGAAAGAAAGAAAGAAAGAAAGAAAGAGAGAGAGAGAAAGAGAGAGAGGAAGAGAGGAAGAGAGAAAGAGAGAAAGGAAGAAAGAAAGAAAGAAAGAAAGAAAGAAAGAAAGAAAGAAAGAAAGAAAGAAAGAAAGAAAGAAAGAAAGAAAGAAAGAAAGAAACTAGAGTCAGGACCCCCAAACTTGACTACAGATGCCATTTAAGATTTTTATTTATTTTTTATTTTTTAACTGGATGCTTATTTGTTTGCATTTCAAATGTTATCCCCTTTCCCAGTTTACCCTCTGCAAAACCCCCTATCCCATCCCTCCTTACCTGCTTCTAGAAGGGTGCTCCTCCACCCACCTACCCACTTTGGCCTCACCACCATAGCATTCCTCTACACGGGGGCATCAAGCCTTCACAGGACCAAGAACCTCCCCTTCCATTGATTCCAGATATGTCCCCTTCAGCTCCTTCATTCCTTCTGCCAACTCCTCCATTGGGGTCCCTGTGCTCGAGCATCTGCATTACAGATGCAATTTAATCAAAAGGCGGCTGCTATGAAGGAGAACAGAGACAGAATTTACCTTGGTCAGCACTCACTGTTTCACTGATAGATACTGTTTCTGTTAAAACTTGTAAAACTTTTTGTTTCATTTTTCATTTACACACAGCCTATAAGCCAAACTTGCCTGGTCAGCTGTTTTGTTAGCGTCTTCTTGACCAAAGCATGGCCATACTGTTATTTCATTTCCATGATGGCAGAGTTGCCTCATTGCAAAAGATACACATAGCCCTTTACAGTAACACTCTATGACCCTTTACAGAAAGATAAACCTCTATGCTGAGAAAATTAAATTTGCTCAACTGGTAAGACAAACCATGCCAAATCCTTTCCTCTCTGCCCAAGTACTAAGTGTGAAATAAAAAACAAAGACTTTTTTCCCTTCCACCTCTTCCCCCCTCCTCCCTTTCCTTCTCCTACGCCTCCTTCTTTTCTTTCACTGTTTGGTTAGTATATACATACCCTCTCTAGTCAGTTCTATACCATATAATTATATATGTCTTCCTTGCTATGCATATTTCCACAAATTTGCAGAGAAATCAATCCTCATGGGAAGGTGCAGTGTTCTGATATCCTTAGACAATCATGAGAGAACTTCTGGGTTCTTTCAGAAATTCAGTAAAAATCATTAATATTTTGATTTTTGAAATAGTACCTATGTTATATCTAAAATCTGATTATGAATGTGAACTTTCCTCTTGCAGTTAACTGGATTGAAAACAAACAAATATTGTATGCTAGTCACCATGAAATTGGGAAGTAATGAAATCTATTTGCAGGCCTTGCTTAAATTTTTCTTTCTAGACATGTGCCTGGTGGTGTGGTCTGCTGGATTGATCATGCCTCCTTTGCCCTCTTAGATATTTAGTGATAAATAATGGGCTGGTAAGAAGTATACAAGCCTCAGTTTGAAAGCTGCTGTAAGTGGGAAGGGTTAGAAAAACAGATTCAGGAGTTTGCTTCAATTTAACAAAGAGCTGTGAAGTGCCCTCGAAACACTGTTTTTAATTGTTCTGAAGCCTGTCTGACATGATCCTGTGAATTGGATATTTTTCTTTTCTCTTGCAAGTAGCAACTTGAAAAAGATATACACATATAAAGGGAGAAACTCAGGCATTGTGGAAGTGGTACATTCTACTTTATGAGCCCTGAAGTAGTGGGTCTCAAAGAGGAGTATGTAGGAGCCTATTATCAACTGTGAAGACATTCGGGATTGGCTGACTCTGAAGTATCATTTCCCCTTTCATCCTGGCACCTGGATAATATTAAATTGGAACCTTTGATTTTATTGATACATCTTGGCAGCAGGACATTTAGACATTTATGTCATAAAACCAAAATGAAATATTTTATACCACTGAACTTAGCCCTGCAAGGTACGGTAGTTAAAAATCAAATGAAGTTAGCATCAATTTTCCAGTTACTTAAAAAGCTCACACACAGACTAACACATGCATGTGCACAAATAAGCTCACCATTGAAGTGCACCTTCTTTGTTTTGGAATGCCATTTAGTAAAATCATAAAGTTTGCCTAAAGAAGCTAAGGGGGTAGCATTAAATACAATAAACAGGGACCTACTTACGTATGCAAAACACCACTCACAGGTGCAAGAAAGGTAATTGCTGGTGCAAAATGCGCCATTGCCTGCTCTACATGCACAACCGCCTGACTGTAAGGGCAGCTAGCTGACTTTGTCTCTCTCTGCATAATTTTATGCACAAATTAGTTGCTTTGAACAATTTGGCACCACCTTTTCTCTGTTCTTGAACCCAAGGTATATTACATATAGAAAGTGGAAGCATTAGACTCAGTCAATAAAACACATTTCCTCTCCTGTTTTTACTCTATAAAATCTTAAAGATAAGAAACCTTCCATCACAACAACAGGAACTAACCAGTACCCCCTGGGTTTGTGTTTCTGGCTGCATATGTAGCAGAAGATGACCTAATCGGCCATCAGTGGGAATAGAGGCTCCTTGGTCTTCCAAACTCTATATGACCTAGCACAAGGCAAGGCCTG
>NC_034602.1:4037178-4039238 GCF_900095145.1 Mus pahari | reverse complement strand
TATATATATATATATATATATATATATATATATATATATATATATATTCTTTTGTATAGCATGCATCATTAGTACTTTAAAATCTGCTGAATCTCGGCTACAGCTTGCCGATTAGTTCATCTGAAGACCCATCACTGTGGTTGCATTATGCATTGTCCTGGGAACAATTAAGACATGCCATCCCCACAAAGCAGTTTTCAAGTAGGGAAAACATATTTAATGGTAGGGCTTGTGGCACCCAGAATAGAAATGTGATGAAAACTCCAGAGAATGCATACTAATACTAGCACTAAAGAGGTTCCCTGTAATTCACACATGTCCTCCTGGGATATGACATCCAATACAGACATCCTAAGTGTTGCTAATGAAGTGTTTATCATCTATGGCAGCCTAAGCAGAAGAGTGTATCTGTGGCCAGCCAATGGGCACCATTAACAACAGTAATAAAGCAAGTTTAATACATGCATACCTATTGATCTTTTAGTAAATAAACCTTATGAATAATATTTTTATCTAGAGCAAGGAAATAAAGTACCTTGGGAATCAGACATCAACAGCTGAGCCATCGATGGGCATAGGCAGCTCAGACAATGTCAGTCTAGCAGCATGTAGTCAATAGAGACAAATGTGTTGCAAGGTAACTTAAAGCATACTTTTTTTGGCATAGCATAATAACGTATTTATTCAATTACTTTGTTCATTTTTATTTAATATGAAAGGAAATATTATAATATATGCCATTTATTAGATGGGTAGTGTCCAAAACTCTGGGGTTTTATCATGTTGAAGTCCTCTGAAGTACATATATGTGCACAGGTTCTTTGTGTAAATTAAAAAGTAGTACAGCTTCTAATTCAGGACAAATATTTGGGAATTAGTAAGACATCTTGTGAACTGACGTGAACATTAAAACATTTTCTTCATTCTATTCAGAATACTAAGATTTCACATAAGCAGTCATGAGAAAAGACAAAATTGGGTAAATGATTAAGGTTTTGAGAGCAAAATGTGTGGTGTGAAGCATTAGGAATGATTTCAAGTGACTAAAAATAAAGAAAAGGAGTGGTTTTAAATAGAACATGTTTTAAAAAAAGACAGAGAGCCAGGCGTGGTGGCACACACCTTTAATCCCAGAACTTGGGAGGCAGAGGCAGGTGGATTTCTGAGTTTGAGGCCAGCCTGATCTACTAAGTGAGTTCCAGGACAGCCAGGGTTCCAGGACAGCCAGAGAAACCCTGTCTTGAAAAACGAGAGAGAGAGAGAGAGAGAGAGAGAGAGAGAGAGAGAGAGAGAGAGGACACAGAGAGAAACAGAGCAGGAGACAGAGAAACATGCTGGTTATTGTTTTGCTTTGTTTTGTTTTTGTTTTTGTTGTTTTGGTTTTTTGTCAATTCAATACAAGCTAGTGGCATTTGAGAAGAGGGAACCGCAGCTGAGAAAATGCCTCCATCTGATTGGCCTGAAGGCAAGTCTGTCAGGCATTTTCTTGATTAATGACTAATATGGGAGAATCCAGCTCACTGTGGACAGTGAAACTCCACATTCCTCACTTCCCTGCACAGACAGTCCTGGGTTGTATATGATAGCAGACTGAACAAGCCCTGGGAGGCAAGTCAGTAAACAGTGGGTCACCATGGTTAAAGCATACTTTTATAATACATATAAAGACAAGATTCAGCACCTCCTTTCCTTTATTTTCTGTTGTTTTTTAAATTATTTTATTAGATATTTCTTCATTTACATATCAAATGCTATCCCGAATGTCTTCTATACCCTCCCCCAACCCTGCTCCCCTACCCACCCACTCCCACTTCTTGGCCCTGGTGTTCCCCTTTATGGGGCATATAAAGTTTGCAAGACCAAGGGGCCTCTCTTCCCAATGATGGATGAAAACACCATCTTCTGCTACGTATGCAGCTAGAGACAATAGCTCTGGGGGTACTGGTAAGTTGATATTGTTGTTCCTCCTATAGGGTTGCAGACCCCTTCAGCTCCTTGGGTACTTTCTCTAGCTCCTCCATTGGGGGCCCTGTGTTCCATCCAATAGCTGACTGTGTGCA
>NC_034602.1:4025962-4037167 GCF_900095145.1 Mus pahari | reverse complement strand
CATTTTCATTAAACTCTAACAAGTCTTTAATTTCTTTTTTATTTCATCCTTGACAGAGTTATCATTGAGAAGAGTGTTGTTGAGTTTCCACGTGAGTGTTGTCTTTCTATTATTTATGCTGTTATTGAAGATCAGCCTTAGTCCGTGGTTATCTGATAGAATGCATGGGATAATTTCAATATTTTTGTATCTGTGGAGTCCTGTTTTTTGACCAATTATATGGTCAATTTTGGAGGAGGTACCATGTGGTGCAGAGAAGAAGGTGTATCCTTTTGCTTTAGAATGAAGTGTTCTGTAGATATCTATGAAATCCATTTGTTTCATTCTACTCCAGAAGTCATTATTGTTGGGGATCAGAAGTCCTTGCTCTCAGGAGTATCTGGATCAAATGGTAGGGTTTATTCTCCTAAAGGATCTACAACAATAAATTGTGTAAAATGTTATTGACGACTTCTTTTGTTTGATACCTTTTATTTGGATATTTTTTTAAAGAGCAGAATGCATATGAACTCTAAGATATAAATTCAATTTCTCTGTGATGTAGCTTGATTAATTAAAATTCTGTTTTATCATCTCAGATGAACGTAGAAGTTGGGTTTTATTTTTTAGTCCAAATAACTAGTAGAGATATTTAATGTTTTTTTTTTAAGGGTTAGTATGAGAATGAATGTATATAGGATAATATGGGAAGAAAAAGAAAAGAAAGACCTTAGGAAGTTTTAGATATCTTTCCTCCATTTTGTATGAGAAGAGAGGCAGTGTGGGCAGTGCTTTTCTAAATAGACTATGTAAAGGTAAATTGTATGTCTCATCATGAATGGGCCACTGGGTACCCAGATTAAAGGTTATTTCTGGTGCATTTATAAGGGTGTTTCTGGATAAGATTGATATTTAAGTTGGTTAGCTTGATAAAACAGATGTGTTTCAACACTGTCTATTTTTCATTGAGGGCCCAAAAATAAAAAGTGGAAGAAAAAAAATAACCAGATTCATTTCTCTGCCTACCAGAGCTGGGCATCAGCAGTCTCCTGATTATGGAGCAGGCTTTCCACTGGTGTCAGACCTCCAAACGCACACTGGAAGTCCGTCACATCCTTCCCTGGATCTCTACTATGAAGGTATATTATTTCTTCCAATTTCCTGTATTGTTATCTCTCTGTCATCTATCTAGTCACATCTGTAGCCTTTCACTTTGTTTAAGACTCTTGACTAACATAACTATATTCTTTTTTTTTTTCCAGAATCAATGGTAACTCAATCGCTGGGTGCAACTAATATTCTAATTTTGTAAACCATATTAAATCTAAATCCTCCAGTGGAGATTCCTGACAGATTAGCCATCTAAACTGGGGATCTCTAGTCCTCCCACTGTCCCTGGACACAACACATCTAAATGTGATGATTTATATTTTGAAAATAGTATTCAAAATATAACATTCTATATTCCATACAAAGGATACAGTGGGAACTATACTGATTAATGAGCCACATGTTCAAAACAATTTGGAGACAGAAAAAAAAAAGAAAAAACAAACAACAACAACAACAACAACAACAACCATATCCAAATCTCAATAACATGCCAATCGTCAATAAATTGATACTTCGTGATAATCCCAATAAATTATTTCAAATATTTCTGGTCTGCTTAAGGCAGAATAAAACACTAAGGGCTAGAGAGATGGCTCAGCAGTTAAGAGGACTGGTTGTTCTAGAGGAACTGAGTTCAAGTCCCATTCACTACGTGACGGCTCATAACCACCCGTAATGTATCCAATGCCGTCTTCTGCTATACATGAACACAAAAGCACTCATATACATAAAATACATGAATAAAAGAATAAATAACTCTGAGTGGTGGAGGCACATGCTTTTAGTCTCAGCACTTGGGAGGCAGAGGCAGGTAGAGCTCTATGAGTTAGAGGCCAGCCTGGTCTACATAGTAATTTCCACGACAGTGAGGACTATGCAGAGAAACCCAGTCTCTAACAACAACAACAAAACAAACAAATGAACCGAAAGAAAGAATAATCATTAATTTCATAAAGTACTGAAAAAAAGTGTGCCATCAACTTCAACAGTTAAAGGACAATATTACATGAAACATTATTGAAAAGTATACATGTTTTCCCCTGAAATATACATTCTTATATAATTCTATTCTTTTCAGTGAAACTCGTTTTTTAAACATAGCATAAATGTTTTTTTAATTTTTATAGCATTAAATGATGTTTAAATTAAAATTGCAATAAGTATATATAAAATAATGTTTATCTATACCATTGCCTTTATGTTTCATTATTGTGCTTTATTCATAGTTCATTATCCATTCCAATCTTTTGCTTCATCTCCTACCTTCTGGCATTCTTTCTCTGCCTGAGTAGTTCCTCTGTTACTTCATGTCAGATATGTGCATTATGTATGTGTTTGAAGTTAAATTTCACATACAAGACACATCACCAATATTTACTGTTTCCTTTTCAATAAGCTTTTGTTTCCTCCTCCCTTTAGATCATATCCTCTCCCCACAGAGTGCTCTTTCTACTTCCATATCATATTACACACATTTATGCACATAGATGTGTGTAGGTGTATATGTGTGTGTGCATGTGCGTGTGCGTGTTTGTGCGTGTTTGTGTGTGTGTGTATTTTAGTTGTACTACATGACTCTGTGGAAAAAATGAAAATGTAGAAGGCAAATATTATGGAGTCCTCATTCTTAAGTTTTGGTTTTTCTAATCATGGACAATCTATATGTATGTACCTTTTGTATAAGGTGGATATTTGGTACAGAGAGCCCTGAGTCTGTTTGTTACTTTAAGAAGCAGCTGGTGATGGTAGAGAAGTTCTGTCACTGAAGGAAAATGGAAATGAAGCCTGTTACAAAACAAGAATTGATTTGTGAGGGAACTGATACACATTTGCATATAAAAAATCACACCTATACTGGCCAATGTGGCGACAAAGTTCAGGTCCGGAAATATTTTGTGGAAAATTAGCACTTGGAAATGTGGCTCAAGTTAGAGACTTGTGTGGTAAGTTGCTGTTTTGAAATTATTGGTTATGACTCAATGAAGCTCATAAAATTGGTTCCAAATCTATCGGTGCTGTTAGATTACAGGCTGCCTACCCTGTCTTGCCCTGCCATGCCTTGCCCTGACTCGCCATGCTCTGATCTCATCTGCTCTGCTTCTGACTTCAAGTGCAGCCGTGGGCATCATGGTTTGATAGCATGTCTGTAGGCTACTCATGTCTTAGATATTTTGCACCTCAGAGTGTGGAATTCTTGTTGGTGAATAAAGTTCCATTGGTCAACAAGCACTCTCAGAAGGATCTAGAAGTAGTTTCTTCTTTCATAGTGTCACAGATATTTAAAAGACAGATGAGGGCTGGTGAGATGGTTCAGTGGGTAAGAGCACCCGACTGCTCTTCTGAAGGTTCAGAGTTCAAATCCCAGCAACCACATGGTGGCTCATAACCATCCGTAACAAGATCTGACGCCCTCTTCTGGAGTGTCTGAAGACAGCTACAGTGTACTTACATATAATAAATAAATAAATCTTTAAAAAAAATAAAAAAAATAAAAAATATATAAAAGACAGATGAAAGACCAGTGATTAGCTGCAGTTTCGATAGCTGTGATAAAAATGCAACTCAGGGAAGAAAGAATGGAAGTCAGGGCAGGAGCTCAGGTTAGGAACCTGGAACACTGGCCATGGAGAAGTGCTGCTTACTGGCTTGTTCTCATGGCTTGCTCAGCCTGCTTTCTTATGTACTCTAGCACTCTAGCACAGGTTGGCTCTGACAACATTGAACTGGGTTATCTCACACCAGTCATCAATAAAGAAAATGCTCCATAGGCTTGCCTATGGGCCAGACTTGTGGGCCCATTTTTTAAAATTAGGTTCCCTTTCCCAAACAGCTGTAGCTTGTATAAATTTGATATAAACCTAGCCAGACAAGCAGTCTATTAGAAATGAGTTTAGAGATGCTCATTTTGTGAACACCTACATGATGTTTCACTGTGCCTCTGTTCACTAGGGGCATTTTACTTGGACATGGTACATGATGCTTGTTATTAGAGAAAAGTTTCCCCAGAGAGACCTTTTGCAGCTACTAGATGGGAGAGACTGAAAGGAAAAAGAGTGATAATCATGAAAGGGAAAAGTAAAGTTAATATTCAGAGGAACTAGGAATCCAGTGTTACTGCAACTCATATCAACTTAACAATCTATTAAATGGTGCCTTATATTCTGGAAAAACCAACACAAATTCACTTACTTTCTATCTATAACCTTATTCTTGGGCAAGAATTCTTTTATTTTGGTCTGCATAATTTCTTCCATATACCTACGTTTCCCCGCTGTGTTTTAAGCTGTTTGTGAATTCTTGCTGATTCTTTTCCTAGTATATGGTTTGGCATCCTAGTACATAATGCAAAACCAAAATTGATGTATGTTATCAACAGACATTTAGCATTTTTATGGAGAAGGTACCGCACTGCATGCTGCAGTTTATTTGTATAAAGGAAAACAATAACCTTTAAGCAGTTTAAAAGGCTAGTTGCATAAGCTTATATAAAGAAAGAAACAATAATTGGAGATAATATCTTCTAAGTTCCAAATAAGATTGTTAGGAGGTACACAAGAGGAGTCACCCCTCAGAGCTAGGAAAGTATGGATGTCTTCCACACCTCTGCTGTGCTCCTGCAGGAGAAATCTTGAAGCACCCAAGTTTCTGTGAGGACCTTTCCTGGAGATGTGAAACCATGGGGTCGCTTTAGTTCTTCATTTTCTAAGTACCAATCATTGGTTCAAGAACAGACAGATTTATATAGTCACCATCTGAAATAATAAAACATTAGAAATAACATCAAGCAGAAGGCAATTAGAGCATTTTATTATTTGTTTGTTTGTTTATTTATTTTTAAAGGACAACTATTGATATGAAGAAACAAAAGCATAGGTCGCATCCTTAGCATCAGGGAAATGTGCCTTTTGTTTATTTGTTTTTAGTTCTGTCTGTTTTGTAGAAGGAAGGAAGCAATCAAAGACTAAAGGAGCCTGCTTGGAACACACTTATGTCAAGCCTTGGAACACACTTATGTCAAGCATTTTTCTTGCTCTACTTTTGGATCCCCACACAGGTGAGGCCTTGGACTGAAAATGTGCAGCCTTAAGCCCTGGGGGCTGGCAGCAGTGTCTGTGACTTTCTGATTCAGAGCCTCCTAGACTGTGCTCATTCCTGCTGTTTCTGTACTGGTCTAGGCTTCTTATCCTGTTAACCCTAGAAGCCACCTGTACCTGAGCTTGTTGAAGTGCAAGTCTCCTGTGCTTGCTGGAGTTACAGAGTGTTACTGAAGAATGATGGCTGCCTGGAAAAACTAGAAACCACGAATCCTTTTGGGATGAGTAGATATTTCAACTATCATCACAAATATCATCAGTTGTGGAAAGATGGGGCATGAATGCAGAGTTGCAGGCATCAATAACCTAAATTTTCACAGGTATAACCACTCTCTCTTCGTCTCCACCTATCTCCCTCCCCTTTTCATGTCCCACCCAGGGATCATCAAACCTAGGGAATTCTCCATGTGAATAGCACCTTTAGTTCCAACTCAAGTTTTTATAAACAATTATTCCATGCTTAATATTAAATATCCATCCACTCATTACTCATCTACTCATCATTCAAGTTAAGTAGATGAGGAAGCAAGCATAATAAAAATTAAAAATACATCATGTGCAATAGTATAAATTAAAAAGCATTATAGGAGTAGAAATAAAGAGTCTATAACTTTGCCACATGGAAATGACCACAGAATGTTTCACAGAGGGTGTCATCTGTGAACTTGGTCTTAAAAGATGCCCAATTTAAGAAAGGGGAGGATAGGCATCTTAGAAAGCAAAGAGTGAACTAGGAATTATTTATGTTTGCATATAAGGATGCAGAATTCCATATTGCTTATTAATTGTGTAACTTGGTAAGAAAAGATAAATGTGATTATGTTTTTATATATTAATGTTCCAAAACCTATCATTAGTTGCTTAATTATATGCCAGAAAAAATCAGACAAAAAGTCTCAACAGAAACTTTGTTTAAAACAAACAAACAAACAAACAAATAAACAAAACCCCCAATATACATGTTTGTAGTTACAGATACAAATGGGGCATAAATGAATAGTTACAGATATTTTTTCTATCCTTGCCTTAAATCTAGATTTAGAAGCGTATTTATCAATTAACTAATAGGTGGTCTTTAATCAAATTGAACAAGTATTTAGAGCAGTGATAGCCATTTTACATATTAATAAAAGTGAAGGAAATTTAATAATGAGTAGGTGGAACAGGGTTATTGTGCCTCTTTATTGGACTGGTGTCAATTTCAATCTCTCCTTTGTTGGAATTTGTGAGTCCAGAACAGTTGTTCAACTTGGAGCAAAACCCAGCAACAAGTCTGTTAATTATCACACTGTAGATGCTAAGAGAAGAAAACATGACACCAAGAGCTATATCAAGACCAGCCTGCAGTGTCCTCCCCTTGGATAAAGTCAGAGCATCTTGAGCATATATTTCACCACTGTGTGGATGGATGATGCAGCCCTCAAGCCCATTTGGTTCTGCTTGGTGCTGATTCCTGAAGTTACGTAGCTGTGGGCACAGGACGCAGAGGTTGTGGTTCCTCCTCATCACTGTGGACTCGATCAGGACACATCCCTTGAAGCTTCTTTGCACAATTTTCCTTGCTGAGCTACATCAGGGAGCTGGTGAACACTGAAAACACTCATGCACTCCAGTCTTTTGCTTGCAGAGCTTGTTTCCACAGGCAGAGTGAACAAGCATTTTACAAGGTTGACAGCCATAGACTGGACTGAAAGAAACTTTACCAATGTGAGCATTCCAGGCACCACATAGAGATTACAAGTAAGGATTTTTTTCTTTTAGTTCCTACTCTGGCTTCTAGGGATTAAGAAAAGAAATGTAGTTTTAAGAATTCCTACTGACTTCCTACCACCAGCAAAGGTAAGCAGTGCCCAGTACACACAAACATGGAAGAGATCCGATACAACCGCAATCAGTAGAACTAATGTCAAAATGGATCACCACTTAAAGCAATCTATAACTTTAGTTTATTCTTTAGCCTCTGGCAGGTCTAACCTGTAAACCTCCCTACTGTGATAGATAAGGTTGTTGGCCTCTGTATTGTGCTGTATTGTGCTATTGATTGTGTTTTTATGTTGATATCTAAGCATTTGGATTTGTGATGATCATAATTCTAGGTGCTGACATCTAATCTTGTCTTTGTTGGGTAAGTGTTTTGTTCCTTTGTTCCCGTTGTCCTCTTTGGTTTTAGACAGATGTGGTGGCTGTGTGTTGCTTGGTAGGGAATTTTGGGATTCTGCTAGGTATGGCCACAATGGTTTGGGATAGAATGTGTTTATAGGTCCAGAAGACTGACACAAAGGAATGAGGATGGGCTGGGGTAGGGCTAAGGGTGTCCACCTAAATCTGCTTAGTCCCTTCGGAATGAGGGCAGAGAGTAAGGAGAAGCCATACTTGGTAGTCTGTTACTCAGCTAGATGTGACACTGGGGATTGGATTTGGAGGACAGGAGAGAAAGTGAAGACCTGAAGCTCACTTACCTGCTCTACTGTATTATCTGATTCTCTAGCAGGCTTGGCTGGTGGGTTCTCAGGTAATGCTGCTGGAGTTGAAGGCTGGGAAAGCAGGATGAGTAGGGGGAAGATTGTGTAGAAAGACTATATGACCCATTGGAGTTGCGGACAGAGAGGAAGGGAAGGCCACATCAGGTGGTCTGCTATAGAGTATAGGCCTGTGAGAGTAGGAATTGCTTATGTAGCAGACGGGGCAGGGGTGAAGATATGCAGCTAGCTACTCCAGTTCCCTAGTCAGAGGCCTGTATTTGTTTCCAGCACACGGCTGAACTACTCCGAGTATTTAGGCATGGTTTAAAAGGAATAACAAATATTTAAATTGGACAGGAAGACTATGGCAGTATGGTTTTTTGTTTGTTTGTTTGTTTGTTTTTAACACAGAAAATTCTGAGTGCTTTACCAAAAATCTGTTAGGTTTAGTAAGTGAATTCAGTAAGAATACAGGATACAAAACCAACACACAAAAATCAGCTTCTCAATCCCATTGAAAAGATATGTAAAAACCTTATCATACTTATCTAAAGAACTGAATGATTTTTATACTGAGGACTATAAAATTGTGATAAAAGAAATTAAGATAGATATAAATAAGTGGAAAGATATCTCCTAGTTGTGGATCAGTAGAACTAATGTCAAAATGTCATTACCACTTAAAGCAATCTATAGCTTTAGTTTAATCTCTATTATAATTAAATTACTCTTTTCACAGGATAGGAAAGACAGCCATAAAATTTGTAGACTCAGAAAATGCATTTGGTATATAAAACATCTTAGTAAGAGTGAAGCAATAGATATTATACTTCCTGAGTTGACTTACAAAATATGTAGTAGTCAAGGTAGTATGTATATATGTATGCATAAATACAATGTTCCACTGTGTATGTGTGTGTGTGTGTGTGTGTGTGTGTGTGTGTGTGTGTACTGAATAAAAGTGCCAGGCATGAACTCATTCACATACATCCAATCAATTGTCAGGGAGACTTTACTCTCTTCAACAAATTTCAGGAGAACACTGAGCAGCACATAGGCATAATTTTAAGTCATAGTCTTTTTTTTTTTTTTTTTTTTTGGTTTTTCGAGACAGGGTTTCTCTGTATAGCCCTGGCTGTCCTGGAACTCACTTTGTAGACCAGGCTGGCCTTGAACTCAGAAATCTGCCTGCCTCTGCCTCCCGAGTGCTGGGATTAAAGGCGTGCAACACCACACCCGGCTTAAGTCTTATCTTACATGTTCTACCTCAATCAACTTAAACATCAGACATGGACCTATACAGCTCCTCAACTAAAACAGGACAGTTTTGTACTTGGCTTTGACCAATGAAGCCCAGAGGGAAGCAGGACTGAAGGATTTCTAAACAGAAAGGGAAACAGCAAAATGTGTGAAGGCTGACTACAGAAGACAGTAAGTCAGACAGCTGAAGAAATTTACAGCAAAATGTATATGGAACACATAGTACTCAATAAGAAAAAAACCACTTAGTCTGCACTGAATAAGTAAGGGGACTTGAAAGACATTTTTCTGAAGATATACCAATCTTAACTTCAGTAATCATCAGGAAAAGGGAAATCAAAACCATTATCTCATACTTGCTAGAACTGCCATTATCAGAAGCTGAAAAAATATAAATATAAATAAAAATATAAATATTGATATAGAGGAAGAGAAAGAACACTCCTTATTTGTGAGTATGAGGGGCCTTAACAAATGGTGGGCTAGACATAGTGGTGCATGTTTTTAATTGCAACACTCAGGAAGCAGATTTCTGTGAGTTCAAGGCCAACCTGATCTACACAGAGAATTCCAGAACAGCCAGAGAAACATAGTGAGACCCTCTCTTAAAAAATAACTAAAAATGTTATATGATTAATAATGCACTTCTATGAGTGCAAAGAAATGAAAACAGTCTCTTACAAGAGTAACTATACTTCCATGTTCTTTGTAGTATTACCCACACTGGCTATGATCTGGAAAAGAAGGTCAGTTATAGGACAAATGAGTAAATAAAATATGGATTAATGATATCCGATCTTAGAGAAGAAAAGAGCCTTGCAATGGATGAACTGGAGGACAGAAATGTACTAAGTATCAATGTAACACAGACACAGAACGCAGACACTGCTTAGTATCATTGATACGTGGTCAGTACAAACTTCTAAGGGTAGAAACAGAGAGCATAGGATGGCTACCAGAAGTAGAGTGGGTAATGTTGACCAAAGGCTATAGACTGCAATGATAAGATGAGGCAACTCTGGAAACCTAACTTGTAATATGCTAACTAGATAACAATGTGCTACCCACGGGAAATTTGCTAAAAGAGTAGATTTTATTTTCAATGTATCACATAAAATTACCTATGGAAGGTAATAGCTATGATAATTCTTTTTTATTATGGTAATTATTTTACAATGTGTATATCAAGACATCACTTTGTATATCTTAAGTATATGCAATTTTTGCTAATTACATACCAACAATTCTGGAAAGATGATGATAGTCATAGTGATGATGGCATTGTTCTCATACACAGTAGTGTTTGATAATCCCCCTATCCTACTTCATTTTTAACTATTTTTAATTTTAAAAGGATGATACAATTCTTGATGGGTCAGCTGTCCTTATGAGAGTGAATTGTTGGGCTGTTTTTAAGGATCCACATCCACTCTACTGATATAAATCCACTTAGACACAAGTAGCCTTAGGAAAATCCAAAGTTTGAGCTAATTGGGTTGTATTGTATATAAGATATTCAGATGAGGTATTGAAAATAAGACTTGAGAGTTTACCAAGGATACTAAAACTGGAGGCTGAACAAATAATGAGGAATGAAACAATCAGACTCAAAAGGATTTGGATTGTATAAGTAATTGGATCAGCAGATGGCAAATGCAGTTTGGTACAGGAAAATGTAAAATAGAATTGAAGCAAAAGAAACAAACCAGAGAATATGCGCTAAATGGAACAATCATCCAGAATGCTGACCAGGAAATGGAAGGGAGGCGCCATCATAAAGCACAAATCACAGCAACTCCTCGCTTGTGGCCAATTCTGTTGTTTTACAATCCTAACAGAAAGGATGCACATGCATGTTATCTATGCTAGGAACTGACTGTACCCTATGGCAACTGGCAGGGTCTTGAAATTTCCTATCATTTTACAATTCCAGTTTTGGAAAGACACCTTTCCATTCTCAGGTTCCAAAACATTCTACGGTTTGGCTTATTTTTCATGCCCATTTTCTTCTTTGTTTAGGTTCATGCACATGACTCTATAATTACCCTTCTCAGACATTGCTGGGAAGATTCAGAACAATGTTTTCAGGTTACTTACTAATTACCCTATATTTCACCTTGTCAGAAAATTCCCAAGAGGAGCCATTTAAGGGTAGCATTCCCCCTTTGCCCCATTCCCTGAAGATACAATGTAATCTTGCAGGGGTTGGAGATCAACTGCTTGGTTCTAGGGAATTCTTGGGAATTACAGGTATGGAGTGTGTGTGTGTGTGTGTGTGTGTGTGTGTGTGTGTGTGT
>NC_034602.1:3994049-4025947 GCF_900095145.1 Mus pahari | reverse complement strand
AGAGAGAGAGAGAGAGAGAGAGAGAGAGAGAGAGAGAGAGAGAGAGAGAGAGAGAGAGAATGTTCTCATCAGTTCATTTTAAAGGGCAATGTCTAAATGTCTTCCACAGAGACTGACACAGTAGTATCAAGGAAGAACTGACTGACGGTAGAGCGCCTGATGGATCTGCTGTAGGTCATTTTTGAGAGATATTTGGAAACTCAAGTGAGTGAAGAGAAAAAGCAGAAAGAACAGCCCCTGTTCCTCAGGGTGACTGATTAACTTGTCAATAACCACAGGACTCAGGCCTCCAAGTCAGTCTGAAAAATGACAAATGTAAATTTCATTGTGCTTGTTAGAGAACAAATGAAATAGTATCAAAAGTTCATCACATACAAATACAAGCTAAGGTGAAAGCTTGGAAAAAAAAAAGGGAAGAAGGAAAAAGTAGCTGGTGAACTGCTCTGCTCCTGCAACGACATGCTTTTAAGTGGATGATTGAGGCAGCCATGGGCAGCTGGCCAGAGCCAGTGTTTCCTTTTTATCTGTTGCCCCAGGAATTCTCACCCAGAGTTGATCTGTATAACCAAGTAGGTACTGAAAGTAGTAGGTGTTTTCTTTTGTGTATATTGAAACCATGCTAACAGGAGGTTACTAACTGTGTCCCCACGGTTTTGTTACTTGCAGGGAGCAACGTTTTGAATAGCAGTCTTCAGTGTTCAGATCTAGTTGCATACCCTATGGTCACTGATACTCAACTCCAGCTTTTGTTGTGGAGAATGAAAATGACTTTCCCTGGCCTGACAAGCACACAAGAATCCTTTCATCACCAACTACTGAGGTCTGTTTTCCATGTGCAGAAAGTAAAGCTGAAGTCTGTTTACAAATCATGACTAAGCCCCCAGAGCAAAGTAGCCTGTGAAATCAATTCATCTTGTGAATATGTGAAGATAGCCATGGCTCTTTTGTATTGAAATTCTGCATTAGTTAGGCAGTCACATCTAGACTGTGACAGTTGGCTGAATGGAATTAAACAATGATAAAGCCCTGAACAATAGGAGTCAGCTAGACTGAGTCATCCAAAGAAGCTGTGCTCTGGAATAAGATTTACCACAACCTCAGCTGCACATGTGTTTCTGTGGACATGGCTACTATGTAATTAGATGAGCAGTAAGTTAGGTGTTTAAAAATATTTTTTCAGGTGCTTTTTTGTATTCATGATAGATTCCCAACACCAAAAAAATCAATCTCAATCAAAGCAGCAACTGAGTTTATCATAAATTATCATGGAAAGGTTTTCTACTGAGTAGATGGTTAATTACTATCTAATTTGAATATTTTTGCATATTAATGAGAAGTGGATGAAAATCATTTTTAGATTCTTAACTTCAGCTGAGAAACCCATGGAGATAATAGCTCCTTTACAAAAGACATGTGATTTCTGTTACTAAAGGAGATACTGATTTATTTTTTTCCCAAAATTTACTGACTTGTTTTAATGTGATGAATGGATTAGTATTTTGTCATTAATATATTATATCCAAATGAAAGACAACTCCATTACTTGACACTGTAGCCCCTAGCTGCCTTCCAGCTAAGAAAAATGGAAAATAGCTGAAGAATATGCTAAGGAAAAGTATAACCTTGCCCGGTCCTTCAGAGTTTCTAGAAGCAGACTTTTGTGCTTCCAGTTATGAGTGTATTTTTATATCTTGTACTTTTTGCCATATGAAATTCTATGTATATTTGTTTACAAGAAACATTTAGATCTAGAATATGCATACAGAGCTGAAGGAAGAGATACACTCTGAAAATCACTGCTGCAGTCTGCAATTTGAAAGAGTGACTAACAAGTGCTTCCAGATTCAGAAATTGTTACTACTCAGAAGTCAAACGTCCCTTTCATAAAGTGCCCTTGAAAGCTTTCCAGTGTTACAAACAAAGGACAGTATTTCTTCTATTTTTATATACTTGGAGAAAGTAATTCAAAGAACAAATGATGTCTCTCCTTCCAGTTCTTTTTCCTTTACTCTTATTTTGTATGTAAACCAATTTGTGATATAAATTTAAGCTCTCTTCCTTTCTGCTCCACTTTGGACAGAATCTGCAACATACCAACGATTCCATTAATCCAACTGGCTTCGTCCAAGATTTACTGCAAACAAATGAAAACCAGTCATGATGAATTAAATCACATGTATATTTTTATATTTTTGAAGTAAATCTTGATCCCAGGTGGATAATATAAATAAGACATTAATTCTTATAGGCCAATGTTATTTTAGCACAATATTGATTTAGAAAGGCATCAGATAAATTGAAATGATCTTAAATATATATTACTTCACATTATATTTTACTATGGAAAGTCAGGAACATGGAACTTTATTTGGGTTCATAGACTTTAAGGCATTATCATGGAGTTTAGATCATAGATATCTGAGAAGTATTTAACTCAGTAGAAGAATAAAGAGTAGGAGAGAGTTTGCTTTCTGAGTCTAAAGGGTAAAGCTCTGAACATACAAGTTAGCACAGTCCTGATATAGAAACCAGCTCTGTCATTTCATCTACCATCATGGTCAAGACCCGTTGCATCAGAGAGAGAAGACTTGTCCAAGCAAAGAGTACTAGACTCTGAAAGTGGGAATGATAGTATAGCTCTCTGAGGGAAAGTCTGTAAAAGAGGCAAGCCATTTTAAAAAGAACTAAAAACCCTGATGATTCCAATTGAGCCATATGCCAGGGTAACTCTCAGGATAAGAAATGAACTATACTTTTTATGCACAAAGTGGGATTTTTAAATAAATGAAATCAAGACTGGCATTAGCATGAGCTGTCCACTCCCCCTCTCCTCCTTCTGGTCTCTTCCAGTCATTTTTGCCAAAGAACTGAGAATGAATTTTTGAGAGCCAAGGATATGGAAAGGAAGACAAAATAAAGCTGGGAGGAATCTGGCAGAATTACATGCTTAACATACTGCACCATTTCTTTAATATGTTTCAATAGTCCCATGTCATCAGTCGGTAGCTTTCCTTTTCAGAGATTTACAATATATTTTGTTTTTTCTTAATTAAGCTTAACACACTGGAATTAATCACTGCTTGATAGTCGGAATCTGTTGGGCTACACTTCAGCTTTAGCTAATGGAACGCAAGTCTATAGTCACCATTGATATTACCAACCTTAGTATATTATATTTGTCCCCCATCTTCTAGATTATGAATATGCAGTGAGGCTGCAAGGTATGTTATGGTATAAGATAACTGTCCTTGTGTGACTCATGAGATTTTCCCTGTAATCTCTTTCCTGTGTGGAAAGTTAAAGGATTTCATATAAAATTTGGAAGTTGCAAATGCATCTAAAGACCATCCAGAACAATCTCTCTCCTCTCCTTCAAATGCAGCTAAACAAACATTTATTTCACTTGTCAAAAAGATAATGTGCACATGATCTCTATATTAGGAAATCTAATATGCTTACATAAAATAATTCAGAAGTATTTAGATATCATTATCCCAAAGTAAATGTTTTGGGGCTTCTGAAAGATTCAGTAAGGGATTGGTATATAATAGGAAAATAGCCCTGAGTACAAAGTATGTACCCCGAACTGGTATTAGACTTTTAGTGATACACACACACACACACACACACACACACACACACACACACACACACACAAATAGAATAAATTTCACATACATGCTGAAGCATATGAACAGGTGTTATCTTTTTTTGCAAATGAGAGTGTTAAGGATATTAGTTGAAGTATCAGCTTGCTCTATAAATAATTTATCTAAATTTATAGCCCTCCTTTCAGTGTTGTTCAGAGTATAAATGGAAAAGCTGGAGGCAGGAAAGTAGTCAGTGATCAACTGAAGAAAGAACAGAGTCAATATAATACCATGTTCTTTTCTCAGCATGTGATTTTTATTTGCCCAAGTTCTCTAAAATATCGTTGTTAGTTTCTTTCTCCACTTTATCCCATTACCTGGATTACTAGTTGACAGTTGGCAAAAAAGCACTCTCGGATCTAGCTTTGGCTGTAATGACTGTACTCCTCATGTGCCGCTGACAAGTGTCCCTCCAGAGCATCTACATTGCCTGTGCTGTTTACAAGCTCTGAATTTCTTAAACCTTCTCCATCATCCTGGACAGATAGTGCTCATTGTTCTTCATCACAACAGCCTAAATCAAGCAGGTACAACTCAGACCTTAATTTTACCAAAGAAAAAACCAGAAGATCAGAAAACTCATGTGCCTTCCTCAAGTCTAGGAACTAGAATCTATGCTCATATGCATCTAATTTTAGAGGCAGAGCTTCACATGCCACTTGAAGAAATGGGCGTCCCCAACCCAGACTCAGAAGCATCCGCGAGCTGTGTCACTTTGGTCAAAATACTTAATTATGTAAGCATTTGTTTTCTCTCTCCCTTTGTCAAATGTGTCTAATGACCACATTCTTTTTATTAAAATATATGATAAATAATGAAAATAAAGCACTTAAAAAAACACACTTTTAGTATAGTGCTAGCACAATTGTCGTAGTTGGGTTAAAATGGATGGGTTGGTTCCATGAATACTCTGGAAGTACAGGCTAACCTGAAATTAGGACCAGCTTCTTAAGACCAAAGGTTTAAGCTAAAGAATTGCTTGCATCATCCGGTGAAGAGCTTGCTGGTGATTAAGTCCACGAGCATAGCTCTCACCCTGGTGATTCACTGTGAAGTTTCAGCTTCATTGTGAACAGTGAAGAGTGGCGGCTTCCTTTGCATACCGGGGGTCTTATCTGACTGTCTCTCCTTGTCTTTTTGGAAAGAAAGACATGACTGCAAAGCCTCATAGCTGGACTTTCCAGGCTGTTTTAGCATTCTAGTGAAGACATTTGCATTTATTTCTTTTCTACAGTTCAGTCTGTTCATTACTTTTAATAATATGGTAATAGAATAAAACAAAATTTGGTTCTTCAAAGTTGAGTCTCAAGTTGCAGTAGATCTATGTCTTATCTTTGTTGACAGAATAACAGTATTGCTACACTACTCATACTTCTACCTTCATACAACATTTTTAACTTTACATGGGACTACATGTGGTAAATTATGATAATTTTTATATTATTAAGTACTTTATTAATATTTTGTTGTTTTAGTATATTTCTATACTATAATATGTTTAAGTAATTTCCTACTTAGAGGTAACATTTTTTTTTAAACAATGGCTTTTTTTCTATTTCTGACTTTGTCCTCTTGATGTAAATATATTATGGATAGTTCATTTCACACTGTGGTTCTTTATCAGTACAATACAAATAGCTCTGTAAACTTGTAGCATTTTTCTGTGAAGATTTTGAAATAAAAATAATCAACAGTAAATACCCAAACTACAGCAGCAGTTTTAAATATTTTATAATCTAATCAAATTGTTTGAGTAGTAATGCATTTAAATGTTGTTATGGAATCCCCTCCAGACGTTTTAAAATGGTTACTCTCTTCCTCGCTTTGCTAGTTCTGAATTTCATAAGGGATGACAGTTTTTAATAACGGAATATTTGACTTACAGATCAGTGTTTCTTTTTTGCATCTCAATATGATCTATCATTTTCTGGCTTGACTTTCAGAGGGACACAGCTACAAATTATCTTTTATTAATGAACATATATGCATCTGTTGTCACTACTGTAATTAAAATGATCTTAAATGAAAAGTCTCACCTGAGTCATTTCATATCTTTTTAGGTATTTAGAAGGAGTAATTTTACCTTTACGGTTCTTAAATAGATTTTTTTGGTGGAGGATTCTCACATGGAAGAAGAGTTAGAGATCTATGAAGTCCCTTTTAGGAGGGTACCAATCACATTTATGAGAGCTGCAGTCTCGTGATTTTGTCTCAAAGGTCCCATCTCCTATCAGCACATTAGGGATTAGGATTTCAACATATAAATTTTGGGAGGACATACGTGTTTAGCTCATAATACTACAAAAAGATAAATGTGTTTTCCTCTTTAAAGAAATTACAAGTTTGAATGCTTGACTTTTCTCTGAAAATTTCAGCATAAGTTATTTGACTACCACAAAGTATTCTTGTAACAAATCTCATTGCTCTTTAAGCAAATCACTAATATTTAATTAAGGCATAGGAACTCTTCCTCCACAACTTAGTGCTATAAATGTGAGATTCCCACCTCTTCTGGATTCCTTTCTACTCCATGTTGAGCTTTGATCCAAGTTTTTAGGCCACATTTTTCATCTCAGCATTACTTCATTTATTCACTCTATTCTTAAATTTTGATCCTGCTTAGTTGAAAAATTCTTCCTTATGGAAATTATCCATGCCCAATCCCTCTGATGGACTCTAACCCACATTCCAGTTGGCACACAAGACTTTTTAACGCATGTGTTGCTTTCTTATACCGACAGGCTTCATGTCGTGCCACACAATCAATATACAACCCCAGATGTCTAACTTATTTGTTTATTGTCGACCTAGGCCACATTTGCAGAGTTTTCTTTTCAGGAAAAGGCCTCATCTAACTCTTTTGCTAATTCTTCTTGTATACCAATCAGACCTTAGAACTCTGAAGAAAATTTGATTTGGAAAGTATTTATTGTGCATTTAAGTCAATTACTACTAGACACTAGTAAACAATGGCTGCATTTTCTTTCTTTTTGTATGTAAACCTAGCTGTTATATAAAGTTTAAATAAACTCGTGTTTTAAGTTTTTCTTTATATTTAGAAAGTATGTACTTTGGGCTTGTTAGGTGTTGTTAGGTACTACTCTATGGGGGAAATTATGTCACTTTCCATGAGCAGACTATCTTATTCATGTAGTATTTTACTTGGCTGGGTCCAGGCATGAACCATAGCAAACATCTCCTGATTCCTTCTGGAATAATTAGGTTTGCTGTGACTTGACTTTCTGAATTGAGTCTAGTTGCCTTTAGTTAGGTGTTCATGGACTCTCCAATCATGTCCATAAGCATATGTAATTATAAGTGTAAACTATCTATGCTCATTAGTACATGTACACCATATGAGTGTTCCCGTTGAGTTTCTCTGTGTTTTGAATGTGTCACTTTTTTCGCTTCTTTCAGCAAATCACAGCAACTCTATAGGGTGGAAACAAACATGCAAACCACCTTGGTAATTATGTGGTAGATTACCTCAGAGTTGCTAAGGACCGAATGACAATGGATGGCGCTTCTTGAGAGCTGGTCTTTGAGGCTGCTGGAGCACATCATCATCTGGATGTCTACCCTGCTTAGAGATCCACACTTAGACTGGTGACAGAGATGTAGTCATTTTGAGAATGTAGAAGTTATTGCATTTTCAAGCATGTGTTCCAATACTGGTTGAAAATTGCTATAAATAAGCAAAATGTGTAGAGGTATGTATTAGATTCTTTGGGATGTCCTAGCAGGAAAGTAATTTGTTTACTTATTTTAAGAATACTTTTTGTTAATTGTAAGTTCTATACATTTATATAATGTACATTGATAAAATCCATTCACTCATATCTTCCTCAATGAAGAACAACTCCATCATCTCCATAACTTCATGTCTTCTTTTTATGTCTTTTATTATCAATAACTCTGAGCCTATTGAGTGCTATACATGTGCATGTGAGTATGTGGCCATCCAATAAGGCATAAGCTTGGTCACATTCCCAAAAGAGGGTCACTATTCCTCCCTCAGGAGCTCCTCTGATAGGGGTGGGGACTCATGCATTTCTTGTATTTATGTCTGAATTTTGACTGACTTTATCTTTTGCAGGTAACCACAGCTATTATGAATTGATACATGTAACATCCATGTCACGTAAAGAAGTCACCATTTCAGCCACCTCTGTCTCCTCTTCTGTGATGTTCTCTGAGCCTTTAATGGTGGGAGTTGATATAGATGACACAACTGAGCACTCATAGTTATTTATACTTAGTCAAAACTCATAAATGGAGTCTCTGCACTAATCACTACCCACTACAAAAAGTGGCTTAACTGGCCAAAATCAAGAGCAGCACAAACATAAATATATAGAAGTCAGTTTGGTGCTCGCTTCGGCAGCACATATACTAAAATTGGAACGATACAGAGAAGATTAGCATGGCCCCTGCACAAGGATGACTCGCAAATTCGTGAAGCATTCCATATTTTTTAGCTGCATATGTAGCAGAAGATGGTCTAATCGGCCATCATTGGGAAGAGAGGCCCCTTGGTCTTGCAAACTTTATATGACCCAGCACAGGGGAAGGCCAGGGCCAAGAAGTGGGAGTGGGTGGGTAGGGGAGCAGGGGCGGGGAGAGGGTATAGAGAACTTTCGGGATAGCATTTGAAATGTAAATAAAGAAAATATCTAATTAAAAAAAAGCATTGAAGTCAGTTTGACAGCATGAGTATTAGCAAACTCAGCAGCAGTAAGTCGTGCCCTCAGAGTCTATGGTCATTCCAGTCTTGGGCTTTTGGTCAGGTTTACAGTGCCAGACCTGACATTCCCTCACATGGAGCAGGCTTCGCATTCAATCAGTTTACATTCAAATGAAATTGACTACTCCTTAAACTGTTCTACCACTATGTCACCAGTGAGCACATCTTGCTAGCAGGTCAGTGTTGGAACATCTGGTCTAGCATTATGTAAAACCACTGATGTCTTTGCCCCCTCAGAAACCTTTATAGCATCTTCTGCCACTATGTAAGCCATTTATCAAGGAGAGAGTTTCCTGGTCATTTTGAGGTTGATTTCTCCATGTCTGTTAGCAGTAAAATCTTGAGTTATATAGTTTTAATTACTGTCAAGTTTCTCAAGACGTTTTAGCCAATATTAATGATGTACTATACTATAGAACTTAACCTTTTCTTTTTCTTGTTTTCTTAAAGTATTTCTCATGTGATGGCTTTAGAGATGAAAAGTTTAGGAAACTCTGAGAAACAAGAGCACAGTGTATAATCTGTAGTATATTTGAGAATCTTAATTCAAATTGTGTTATTAATATTATAAAATGTTAATGACTATTGAGTTAAAGCTATGCCATCATACTCCTCCTCAGAGACATAGAAACAGACATGGAAAAAAAATCTGTTCCTTTTCTATGCTTGAAAAGTTAAAAAAATAAATTCAAAGTATATACCTCCCAAAAGAACCCCTAGAGAACCTGTTTGCGCTGCCTGCTTCTTTCAACGGCTCTTAGAAGGGCATTTAGGGCTAGACTTCACCCTCCCTGTTTAGAGCTACTATAGACCCAAAAATCAGCTCTCTAGAGTTTTCATCCCAAGTTAGCCTTAACCTTTGATGAATAAGTGTGACAACCATTGAGAACTCTCTCCAAAGCTCATTCAAAGTCATCTCCTCTTCCTCAGGTAAGAAGTGGACATCTAGAGAAAGCTTAACTGTCAATACCACAGCAGCCAGGGGTGATTTTTTGCTGGTGTGTATTAGGACAGGAGAAAATGCCTCTCTCAGTTTTTCTCTGGTTGTATAAGGTCAGGAACATAAAATACAGATGTAGAGAACTTCCACAACAATCAAAAGACAAATAATAATCAGAGGTGCCAAAGAGGAAATGCAGATGCGATTGATTACAGAAGCCACAGGCTTTTCATGGTTTATTGTCTGCCAGTCTGTCTCCGAGATCCTGAGGCACTCATTTCTCCTAGAGTATGTAAGGACTGGGATGCCAAAGTGTACATTCCCTTTCTCTGTATGTTTATCTGTATCTAAAATTAAGCATTGTATTTTAGAATCATAACCAAGAAGACAATTCCACTGGGGGAGTCAAGATTCCGGTCACTCTGCTCCCAGAGGTGACCTGACTGTGTGTGGATATTACCATGGAGAAGAGGTTTATTTAGGTAACTCACAAAAATAGTGGCATCATTTTTTGTAGAAAGTATAGAAATGCTAGAATCTGTCTAAGGTTGTTCATGCTTGTTTGTCAGGGAGTTTATGGAAGCTCATTTTCAGACTCTGAAGGTTTAGATCTCGTGGACTTCGTCTACTTATGATGCTAATTATAAATGACGTGTGATTTTACTCTGGAATAAAGCCTCACAGTTCTTTTATAAGTGAACTTTGTGGGTGAAATGTTTTCCTTGTACTTCCTCATATACCTAAAATAACAGTGCCAACAATGTTTTCATTGTACAAAGCTTCTGCGAAAATTTGAACAAAGCCAGCAGTCAGTAAACGACAAAGGCCCAGATGAAACTATTCAGTGGGTCAATAATTTAACAAGTTCAGAAAGTGTGCAGTATCAGTTCTCATGGAAATCTGTAAGATAGATTTCTTCATTAAAAATCTATTAAGGGGTAGAAGGAATTTATTAAACAAATTATTAATATTTCAGGGCACTGCTAACTAGCAAATTAAAACAAAGATAAAATAGGAAAAGAAAAATATATTTCAAGATTAAAAATGAATTTCTACTTTACAGTGGGTTTTACCAAAGGCTAATTATATCTCAAACATTTCAGTTTAGGAGTTTAATTTCTTTCCTTTTTCTGAATCATACGGTAACAAGTAGTCCATGCTGTTTTTCCTTTATTTTATCCAGTTCTACGCTGAGTCACAATTTTTCTTTATAAGAAATAAAGCACACATATATTACTTGCATGAAGTACTTATATTGAATATTTTCCCCCACAGAACAAGTCACCAGAAACGATAGCCAAAATGTCCATTGTTTTTCTTTGCTTTGTAGTGGTGCTGTGAGCCCTGGTGACCTCCAGTTTGCTCTGGGTGCTTCAGTTTCCAATTATAAGTGGGTGCTTTGTCCTTTCAAATAATGCTTTCTGAAGGCGTTAGTCATATGGTATGTAAGTTGTGTTTGCATTATGGCAAGTCAAAAGGATAGAGTTTGTAAACTGCAAGTTATAGTTTCATCAAAAACAACTCTGAGAAACTATATTTTATTCCTTTAATTTCAGTCAACTATTTGGTTCAATTAACTAAAACCCTATTATGCCATTTGGAATATACTCTGCAGAACTTATGACAGTACAACATTATAAAAGCTTTTAAAGGTTTTATTAAGAGACTGTCATTTGTCATTTGAATATAGATATTTTGAAGGATTGCTTATATATTCTGAAATAATGAAACTCGTTTTGGTTTTAATGATCTAGCCATGCATGTATGCCTGCCTCTATCAAATATTTCTCAATCATACTTTCTGTTAAAATATTGCAAGTTTCTTGTTACTAAACTATACAAAAGCGGGACTCTCAAAAAAAAAAAAAAAAAAAAAAAAGCCAGATCAGTCCAGAAACTAGATGGTCACAGCTGCAGACTTTTGCATTTGGTCAGTTGTACAATTATAATACTTGTCAGAAAGTTACCTGCAGCAAGGGCTGCATTTTAAGAAACAGTGAGGCCTGGGGAAGGCAACACCCCAGTACAGACACGATGATTTCATAGTGGAATCACATGTGATGGAGGACTCCATTCTCAGGAGCCTTCTTGCTCCAGGCTGTGTCTTGACTTCTTCCCCTTCTCCTCCACCAGATCCTTGAAAGTCCTTTGGGTGCTACTTTCCATGTTATCAATTCCATGTATCAATTCTGTGAAAGTTTCACAGAACCTACATTGATAAAATTATTCTCTGTGCTTTGATTATCAAGGTCTGAATTGACTAGACTTTCCTTGGGCCTAGCTCCCTGATACATACAGCATAGTACAGAAAGAGTTGCAGATTTTACCCAGAAATTTGAGACAGTACTAATGAAGGAGAATGAGAAAGACTTGCTAGGGAAAGAGATGGTTATTTGGCTCATAAGGGAGGAGAAGAATGTGAATGTGGGTTTGCTGGGGTTGCTTCAGTGAGGAGCTTGTTCTAGGGTGGAAAGCAGAGAATAAGCATGTAACCCTCAGACACCGGGATCCAGGTATAGCCTGGGGCTGCAGAGATGACTAGCTAGGTTTGGAGGAAGGCTTGGAGGCTGAACTCTTGCATTTAGAAAGGCAAGCTGTTTACTTAAGTAGGAAGTAGATTGCGATAACATCTTTTTGAAAATAACCTTGCAGGAGATGCAGTGAATTAGTGTTTAAAGATAGAAAGCTATTGTGACCATCACAAGATGTTCCTGTGAAGGCTTGTGAAGTTTTCTGATACATTAGAGATGAATCAAGCATTAAATGGGGAAGGGGGAGACAAAATTTGAAGGTTCATTTCATTCCTGAGTTCAAAAAGTAAGGTTGAACAGTGATGTTTATTATCACTTCTTACTGTGACCTTGAGTAAGTGAGTTCTGCAAGTGTCCCATGGGTTTTGTAATCCTTAAAAAATGAATAATATTTTAACATGTTAATGGGAGATTTAAATAGAAAACACATGCGAAGCCTTTACTACAGTACATCTCACAGGAATACTCAAACAAATGCTCCCTGACACTGCTAAATTTCTGGACATAGAAATGCTTAAAGGGAAGGGAAAGGAAAGAAGTTTTTCAGAAATGTAGGTCTGACGTAGAAGTCTTAGCAGTGGAAAACTCATTAATTGCAGGTGGACAGATGACCCAGAGAAATGAGCAGACCTTCTCAGCTTTAGTGAGGAATAGCCAATCCTGTAGGAGCAGCACCTTCTTCAAATTAGAAAGAGAAGGTTCCTCATCCCCAAAAAAGGTTTTTCTGAATTTTCTTTTCAGAATTGACATAAGTTCTTAAAACTTAAATTTATGAACCAAAAATATATTTTTCTGAACAGAATTATTTTTAAATAATTTGACTTTTTTCCAGTGAGGTAAAAATCTTTGATAAACCTGTGATCTTTCCACCAGTCTTAGGCTGCTGAACTTGGTGCAACAGCATAGACTAGTGGTGGGAAGGAAGATTGTAACACGGAGGTGTGGATACCTCTTTCTCTAGAATCCATCCTGGATTTTAAGCTACACACAGCAGTAGCAGCAGACTATTAAATTAAATTTGCTTAAGGTATGAATGTTTTAATAATCCAATTCTTGCTTATTAATGATTAGAATATTTGAAAAATGAAGTGTCTTTTCTTTTTTGACCATTGAAATAAGTGCCTTAACAGTAATGATTATCATGTATTTAAATGTAAGAAGGTGTCTCTTTTTGTCTAACTGAAGAGTGTGGCTGACTTAAAGGGACCATGAATTACAAGCTTTCACAACATGGGGAATAAGTGTGTGATTTTCTTGCACTGAGTCTCTTTATCCATATAAAAGCAGCACATCAGTCAATAATCATGTAAAATAGACACCATGGAAAGACATGGACTTAACTGAGATCTACATTCTGAATTTGTAAATTAATAATAAATATTGCTACAATTTGTACAGTATGTACAAAATAAATAAATTTTGGATTACATATCCAAAGAGCCATGTAAGAAGTTGAAGAAGTTATTTAAACTCCTTTGAGGGAAAAAAAATTCTGCAGGATTCAGAGCTCAAGAGATTGCCAGGAAGAGACTGAGGAAACATTCAATAAGCACTTGAACAAATTCATATATGTAAGCAAACGAACTACCCAAAACTTGTGACTGAAAATAACTACTATGTTCTATTTCTTATGGTTCTTCTGTGGGAAAGAATTTGGAAAACATCTCAATTTGCAGGTTGTTAGTCTTGTTTCTTGGGGAGGAACAGCTGTTAGAGATGGAGATTGTGTTCCTGTAGGTAGCCAGCACTTCTCTCTCTTATGTGATCTTGTAGCCTCAGAAAGTGCTTTCTCCTTTGAGCCAGTTTAGGTTTCCTTATGTCATAGTGTTCTCAGACTTCTTTTGTTTTAAAGATTTTATTTTATTTTTAATTTTTTGTGTGCGTGCATGTGCATGAGTGTGCATGTATATGTGTGTGTTCATGTAAGCATTAGTGCCAGTAGAGGACAGAGGAAGCCAGAATTTTGTCCTCTGGTGATGGAGTCACAGTCAGCCTAGTGCTTGAAACCAACTGGAGTCTTCTGCAAGAACTGAGCCACACCTCAAGCCCACAGTCTCAGACTTCTTAGAAGGCTGAAAGAATGGGTATTTCCCTGAAGAAAACCACATAACTTGATCTCAGTAGAGCACTTTTGCAACACCCTATTGGTCAATGTCTATTCTCAAATTAGAGAAAAGATACAGACTTTGTCTCTTCATAGAAGTACAGTCAAAGGCACTTTTAAGAAGTGAATTTTACTAGTGGAGGCATTTTTCGATAAGTTGTGGAAATTATAGCTGGTAAAGTGAGTCCAGTATCTGTTCAAATGGTGAAGATTGTAAGTTTCTTGTATTTCTTATTGCCTTTTTAAAAAATAGAATGTTATATACCACAGAACAATACTAAGTTCTTCCAAGTCTGATAAAGGGCTTTCTAAACTCATATCATTTAAAATGTAAAACCCTTTGTCTCAGTCAGGGTTTCTATTCTTGCAAAACATCATGACCAAGAAGCAAGTTGGGGAGGAAAGGGTTTACTCAGTTTACACTTTCCACATTGCTGTTCATCACCGAAGGATGTCAGGACTGGAACTCAAGCAGGTCAGAAAGCAGGAGCTGATGCAAAGGCCATGGAGGGATGTTTCTTACTGGCTTGCTTCCCCTGGCTTGCTCAGCCTGCTCTCTTATAGAGCCCAAGACTCCCAGCCCAGAGATGGTCCCACCCACAAGGGGCCTTTCCCCTTGATCACTAATTGAGAAAATGCCTTGCAGCTGGATCTCACGGAGGCATTTCCCCAACTGAAGCTTCTTTCTCCGTGATAACTCCAGACTGTGTCAAGTTGATGCACAAAACCAGCCACTACACCTGTTTAGAAAACATTTGATTATATGTGCTGCACTTTATGATCAGACAACCATATAATTAGGTCACTATAACTACAAACATTTAATCTATCAGGCTTATTGGTTAGCATAATATAAAAACAACAATAATAACAACATCAAGGATGAAATTGAAACAAAGAAATTTGTACACAGAATTTTTCAATGCAAGTAAGACTAAAGTTCCCCATATGTATAATTTGCTTCCTTTTAATGAGCTAACAAGTTCCCTTGAGATAAGACAGAAGACAAGTCTTAGGTGACCAGGAATGCGTCTCATTGTACTGCATGAAGACTCCAACCAGAGAGGTGGTTTTACCTTGAATTCGAAGATGCTCTTCATTTGAGATGCTTCCAAAGTACAGAAATCTTTTGGACACATACAATACCACTTGGTGCACTTGTGCAAAGTATGTCATCTTTCACTTTAGATGTTTGTGTACAAGGAGAATGTAGAACATTTAGAAGCTAGTCTGACTACTGTGTTAAAAGCATGGTGGTAACTGTCTTCTGCCTACGTGTCTGTCGAGGCCTTCCGGGGACTTACATGTCTTCTAGGAATATCCTCTGACTTCTTGAGTTTGCAACTCAAAAAGGGAAGTGACCAGTTCCACATGCATGGGATTTTTATTGCCAATGAGAAGAGTACAGCAATGTGATTTTGAAGTGAACTTCATCATATACCAAATAATAAACCTTCATTATTGAATAACTAACTTCATATTTTATTTTTTAAAATTAACTTCCTCATGTAAAACTTAAATGCTTGTATAAACCACTATCCAATTATAGTTTGTGGACGAGTTAACAAAGCAAAGAGGAAGTTCTTTCTCCCATTCCCTTTTGTGATTATTAGTGTGGGGAAATGAAACAGCATTCTGAAGATGTCTGAAGAGAAACATAAAACCAACAATTTCAAGCACACATTGATGTATAATAAGGTATAGTGCTGCCAGTGGAGCCTGAGGGTTCTTTGATGGTTTTATTTTCAGGATGCTTTTGTGTGTTGCACATACCTTGTAGCATTGCAAAAAGTTATAATTCAGCATTTAACACCTGAAAATACAAATTCAGTTCATTCATCTCCATAGATTCTTTTTCTGAGCTGCTGTATACAGACCTGGGGAAAACATTTTTTCTCTCTTTCTATCGTATATCTTGCTTTGTTTTAGCTACCTCAATAACTCTTTCTTGTGTTCCACTGTGGAAGGCATAGGCATTAAATGAGTTCACAATAATCATTTCTATCAAGAGTCCAAGGCAAGTATCTCAGTATTTTCTTGAAGACATGTGGGAAATCTTACCATTTATGAAATTTAGGCAGAATATCCATGATGGTTTAGCTAAAAAGTCAAAATCTGATCCTTTTTGGGATCATAACAACATTCTGGGATGAAGAGAAAGCTGAATACAGACAATGGGGTAAAATAAAGCTGTGATTGAAGTCCACTCACTCCTGCTCATCTGTTTTGCTTTGATACTGAGCTCACATGGGAGGGATGCTAGGAGCTGAGCGATTTTCCTAGTTCTTGACCCTTCTAATTCTGAGTGATACAAAGAAGCTATGTTCTAAAGACTCAACAGGCACTTCTACACATTCTTCTTTTGTAGTGAAAGGTCTGAATAAAGAATCAGTATGTATGCAATAACAATATTGAATGTGAGCTTTGTCCATAGTCAATTTTGCTTTGTTATTATTATCTGAGATTTGTTCTACTTGAGTTGACTTGTATTCCAAAACATCACTTAATCTTTACCAAAATATTATGTCTATCAAGTACAGCTTTAATCTGTTCTATCATTACATTAGCAATTGGGTTCAAAAGTACCTTCACTCACTTCTGCTGTCATAAGAGAGGGGAGTTTTATAAACCATTTAATCTTAATTTCAAAATCCCATTCAGTGAGCTGAAAAAATTAAGTTTGGAGTTTGCTTTTACATGATGAAATATAAATTAGCAAATTTTATATAATCAAAAGGAAACAACCACAAATTGAAATTATGACAATTCTTACATTTGGTTGATCAAAATGTTTGCATACATTATTGAATTCAATAATTCTGGGAAACAAAAGGGACAAATCTTGCTATTTGAAATATATAATGAGAACATACATAGTATATACACATATGTATAACATAATAGTTTATCTTTGGCATTTTCAAAACTTCCTCTTTCTCATCAGTGTCTTCAATCCAGAATTTGTATTATGTGTGCTTCCTAATATGACCATTTGTGTTTGTATCTCATCCATGTTGAGCTGTCATGTGCTAACCATTGTTTTAGTAACATCTCCCTATGAGTGCAGCCTCCCCAAAATTTCAACCAATTTTATGTCAGTAAATTAGTAGAAGCTAATCACCTTGCTGGTGGAACTTCACCAAGTAGGTGTCTTGTCTTCTGCTTGGCCGCCATCATTGCCAATGACCTAATAAAAGCCCATCTGCTTACACAAACGCTTCCACAGTACAACAATGCAGGTGCTGCTGGTGTAACTGTCAAACTGTCCCCAATATGTAAAATAAAGTCACAAAATGTGCAAAAGCCAAGCCTATCCTTTAACAAAGAAGGATTCATTGGCAACACCAGTGTTAAGTTTAGAACTTTTTCTGACTTTCAGTGAAACTTTTTAGGAGTGTACGATGAGTCAACAGGAAGGCGAGGTTTGGTGGTAATAGGAAAGTCTATTAGATTAGCTTAAATATTATTTTCTCATATACATATCACTCAAGCACACACACGCACATGCATGCACACACACAGGCAGAGAAGGAGAGAAGGAGAAAGAGAGAGAGAGAGAGAGAGAGAGAGAGAGAGAGAGAGAGAGAGAAACAGACACAGACACATGCATAACCAAAAGCTTTCCCATATTCAGTCTTCATTGTAAGTCATTCAACATCCTGGGTTGAATGATTTTCAGTGGAGCAATTTGATTAAAACTTGATTTTAAAAGGAGGAATAAAAACTTAATGGGATTATCACTGTGTTATGATGTGGATGCATAAATGCAGGGTTTTGTATAGATGCCAGAGGACAACTATTGGAATGTTTTGGAATACAAGTATTATTTTTCACATTCCACCTGTATGCTGGAACTCAGGTTCTCACGATTATCCACTGAGACATTATCCAAAGAGCCATCTTACTGGCTCTCAGGAGGTAGTAAAGATAGTCTCCTAATGATAGAATGTCCAAACATTCTTCCCTATGAGTGTTCCTTCTGAGTATACTGTGTGTGTGTGTGTGTGTGTGTGTGTGTGTGTGTGTGNGNGAGAGAGAGAGAGAGAGAGAGAGAGAGAGAGAGAGAGAGAGAGAGAGAGAGAGAGAGCNTGTGCACATGTGTGTGTGTGTGTGCCACATATATCATATGGAATAGTGAAATTTATGGGGAATTGCAAAATTATATGTATTAAATGCATTTTTGACTTAGGGTATTTTTACCTTATGATGACTTACCAAGGCATAAGCCCATCTTTAATAGACAATCATGTTTATCTTAAAACATAGTGAGTACTTTGCCAGGCAATTATTCACTTTATTTATTTCTTTTTGTTTAAAATGCATAGGTTCAGAACAATCTTTATACATTGCTATATTTGCTTAAGTTCAATATTGCCATCTAATATAATTTCATAGACAGTTTCAGGGTTCCACTTATGACTCTGGTACCTCTGACTGAGATAACTGCCATGTAATTTAAAAGTTTTACATGCCATCATGAAGATGAGCTGCTATAAACCAATTTCTAAAACTTCAATATACTTAATGCATTAAGAATAAAGAAAAGTGTGGTTTGTAAGTAGAGGGTCAGGATGAGTGGCAGCTAAGCCAACTCAGGGTCGGATGGCAGATTGAGGCTGGGGTAAGGGTAGGTGATGCAATGAGGGATACATTAAATCTCAGGTAAGACCACTGGTAGATTTGAAAAGATACAGCAAGGATGGTATTCTACATGCTTGCCACTATTCCCCAATTGTATTAATATCACACTCCATATGGAAGAGACATTCGTTTTCTTGTAATCAGTCCTTCATTGTTTTGAAGATGAAGGCGAGGCACTACGTATGGTGGAATTTGGATTCTACAACTACAGTGGTAGCACATGGCCACTTTCTTCCAAGTTCCAAAGTCATTGGCTAACTTGTCTTCCAAATCTCACTTCCTTAAATTAAGATGGTTTTAATAAAAATAATGGAGTGGGTGAGAGTGCCATCTTAATTGACTGATGCTTTATCCAGTAAACTCATTTTAATTGTCACCTAATATATTTGTATTTCTGTGTTGTGCCAGTCCTTGGGCCTGTACTTGGTGCTAATTTAACCAAATCTACAGCTTGAGGAGCGATTCCTTTAATTCTAAGATCCAAGTGTTTCCTGAGAATAGTCTTTCCACTCTGAAAGTTCTTTGGGATCTAAAATCTTATGGACACGGTTGTGGCGATGTGATGTCTCTCCTTCCCATTTATCCAGGCTCCTTTCACGGTTCTTTGCTTCTAGCAGGTAGGCACATTAAGCAGCCATTTTCCTTGTTGACATGTTTCATGATCATGTAAGTGAGACAGTAAGGTGCAATGAATGCTGTCATGTTCAGCCTTTGTATCATTCATGTACCAAAACTTGTTATCTTGCATCATGGATTCTATTCATAGTGCACACAGATCCTCCATCAAAAATGAACATGTGCACCACAGTCTAGTGTCCTTTTCAAAACATTCTCCTCCCCAGAAGGGGTAAGTTCAGGTGCCAGGCTTAGAAATTCTATGCTGACTATTGTATGTTTTGGTTCTAGAAGAGGTCCAATATATATTTACAGAATTTAAATTTATTTATGTCACAACACTAACTCATCTATTGTGCTAAGTAGGGTAAGACAGGTGGGAAAGTCTCTGCATGGTATCCCCTTTATGGAGAATCTAAGGGGAAAAGTTCAAGCACATAGAATCAGAATCTGTCCTTTTGTCTGGGGTGTGAGTTGGATAGAGGATAGGTACAAAGATGTAATTGTGTAGGATGAACAAGTCCAGAGATCTACTGTGTAAAGAGCTGTTGTTAATGATATTGATTACAATATAATAGTACAGTATTGGTAACTAAAATATTATGGAGCAGCTTGTAAATACTTGGCCACATTCACAAAAGATATGAGATGTAGTTATCTCCATGTGAGATGGTAGGATGGCGCTTTGCTTTACTGTATATTTCTGTACTGTACATATGTATGCATGTATGCATGTATGTATGTATCTACTTATCATCTATCATCATTATCTTCATCATCATCACCACGACCACCATCATTACCGTCATCATCATCATCTATCTATCTATAGCATAATATCACATTATAAGCCTTAAATTCATATAATACTTTCCTCATATTCTCTTTGGGGCAAGGACTAAACCATAGTACACCTTATATAATACAGCAGTGGCTAGTTTTGAATACAGTTTTATTTTACATATTTGCTTTGATAAATTATTTCTATAAAAGTTCAGATCTCTTATTTGCTCAGTGTATTATAAGACTCTGGTAGTTCCTCAGTAGCTCAGATTCCCTTGCTAAGTCACTATGCAGTACTGGTTCATGTAGGGTTGTGGCATCTTATGGAGAAAGACAACATTTGTCCAGTCAGCTTCCTTGTAGGACTGACTGAAAGGGCAGCAATGTGGCACTTGTTAAGTTTTTTAAAATGGAAGGAAGGGGGGCTTTTAATTGTACAGGAAATTTAATTAGATTTAGGCTAATTAAATTCATTTTTTATATTAACATGTTCACAAATATTATTGCATCTCGTTAGATTTCATTCTTCTAGCCTTACTGAACAATATTCAGTACTAGTTTCTGATTACAATAAGTTCATTATGAAGATAAGGTGGAATTAGTGCAGAAGCTCAGCTGGTTGAAGAGGTCTGTACTTTAATTACTGCAGAGGGTGTGCATATTAATTACAACACAAGTGATATTTACTGTACCTCAGGAACATATGACAGGGTAAAGATACTGATGGCACCAGCTAATAAACTCAGTATGATAATGAGGAGGAAAGACCATAAAAATAGAAGGAAATAAAATTATTCATAAAGTATATTGATCCCAAAGTAAAGACATTAAGCTCTGATGAAGGGCAGCAAAAGGGAAGCTCTTCACTTTATCAAACAAATAACCAAAGTAGAGAAATGTTAGCAGGGAGACAGATTGTCATTATACCAGTCACGTGCTCACACTCCCGAGAGTACACAGGAGCCATAAAATGGGAGATTTTTAATAAATCAGCATAAAGCCATACTGTCACCTGCAGGAGCTGAGGTGGCAGTGGCTAAGGAAGCTCCTACCCCCTGAAGTCAGATAAATGAGAAGGAGCCACACATGAAAAATTTGGTTTAAGAGGGACCCTTATTCCTGGGGAAGCCTGACTTACCTAAGGATGTGGAGACTCTGATTCTTAGCAGCGATCCTAAGGTCTTCATCACATCCCCTCTGAGTTTGAAAATGCTATGATTTTGAGATTGTAAGAGGAACAAGTGGGCTTGGCTGTATATATTTCCTCAGAAAATGAATGACCCAAAAACCTGGGAAGAAACCTCAGTTCTCTTCTGTAGTCTTTGAACTTGAAGGTTGGGTTTTATTGTATTGTATGTCCTATGGGTCTTTGAAAATGGATGAACATTTTTTTTTACAGCTGATTAACATTTACAAACAAGCACAGCCTAACCAACAGCCCAAATGCCAAATTTTATTTTATATCAAATAATTGATTTATATAGCAATTTTTGTAAGGACTTGTCATTTGGGGATTAGTCAAAATCTGCTACAAATTGTGATAATGGTTGATTTCAAATGAAAGTATATCCTTTGCCTACTTTGATACATAAGTTAAAAATATATATAATTTATGATGAATATATATGGATAGGTATGACTTTAAATTTTTTTATTGCAAGATATGCACTTAAATAACAAAAAGAGAATGACAGAGAAAAAGACTTTCATGGCAAGTCAGGTATATCCAGGGGACCATATGATCTGGACTTGTGATTTGGTGACATAATTACAATTAATTGGAGACAAAAAAAAATGTAGTTATTCTTTATTTCAGTTGAAGTCTTTAAAATCATGAATTGAGAATATTTTTACATTGAATTTTAGACTAAAATGATGACAACTCTCAGTTTGCAACTTGGATAAGACAAAAGGAAGAATGAATTCTTTCAAACGTGAAGTGTTTTAATTTTTGTATTTTGGAGTAGATGAGGAGATGACTGGGCATGATTCTGATCTGATCAAGGAGGGAGTGTTCTCTTTTATTTCCTCTTTTTCCTTTTGTCCTGTTCAAGTCCTTACTCCATTTTTCCTATAATCTCCTTCTGAAACTAGCAGCTTTCTCTTTTGGTGGTAGAGTTGAGAGGTGATTGGCTCACTTTAAGGTGAAACATACTCAAGTGTGCTTTATTTTAGCTGCTCAATGTTTCCTCTAAGACTAGAGGCTATAGTTTGGGTATTGGTAGAGAAATTATGTATAAGGAATGGTACCTACCTAGAATTGCTGAAATCTAGCACGTGTTTCTGAATATAGTCTATATATGAAGGCCCAGAAGAGCCAGGATATGCATGAGTTTTATGGTAATTCCTGGTGTTCATTGGGCTATTGTCACCAATATAGATAATATTATGTCTTGACACTAAGGCTATAGGACTGTGTAGTGCCTCAGACATGGTGGTGGTGCACAATAAATGAATGTCCAAATGAGCAAATGTTTAAATGATTGAATGGATCCACTCTGCGTGGTGATTCTTCAGGCCATGATTCCATTACTGAACTGGGCCTTGTCTGTGACACTGGCATCTCAACTTTCCTACTACTGCACTTCTACTTCATCACAATTGCTCTCTCATCCTCTGAGGTTCACATGGTAGCCATCACGGATTCATGCTACCCAGTGGCTAAGGCCCTGTGCCATGATTGGATGTGAAAGATATAAATTATAATGGGAGATTGTTTGGGCTGAGTCAAAGTATGAACCATTGAGCTGTCTGCAGATCATCTTTTAGGAAATCTAAATTGTTTTGGAATAAATATATTTAGCAACATTCAATGATCAAGATGTTAGGGTTGCTCCTGTCTAAAGGAGATGCAGGGACAAAGAGTGGAGCAGAGATGGAAGGAAAGGCCATTCAGGGACTGCCTCACCTGGGGATCCATCCCATATGCAGACACCAAACCCAGACACTATTGCTGATGCCAAGAAGTGCTTGCTGACAGGAGCCTGATATAACTGTCTCCTGAGAGGTTCTGCCAGATCCTGACCAATACAGATGAGGATGTTTTCAGCCAACAATTGGACTGAGAATGGGGACCGCAATGGAGGAGTTAGGGGAAGGACGGAAAGAGCTGAAGGGGTTTACAACTCCATAGGAAGAACAATAATATCAGTCAACCAGACCCCNCCCCCCACCCCTGAGTTCCCAGGGACTAAACCACCAACCAAAGGGTACACATGGAGGGACCCATGGCTCTAATTGCACATGTAGCAGAAGATGGCCTTATCTGGAATCAATGGGAGGAGAAGCCCTTGGTCTTGTGACAGCTCGATGCCCCAGCTCAGGGAGATAGTAGGGCAATGAGATGGGAGTGGGTGAGTGGGTGAGGGAGAACTCTTATAGAAGCAGGGAGAGGAGGAATGAGATTGGAGGTTTGTGGAGGGGAAATGGGGAAGGGAGATAACATCTCAAATGCAAATAAAATAACAATAAGAACAAAAAAAGATGTTAAGGTAGAGTGTTTTGTTTTGTTTAAAATATTCTGTTATTTGGAAACAAAAAATGGAGTTAGGTGCACACCAATAACAAGTACTTAGATCGTGAGTAATGGAAGTCCACCTCTATGTCTCATCAGGTAGACTTTAGGTTACTTATTAATACTGAAGACTGAGAACCCTTGGGGAAACAGGGTGGCACTGCATTTAAAATTGGGGGAGAATAATTCTGATTTTCTACTAGGGTCTTCTGTGGTCAAGGTTACTTTTTCCTCTTATTGACATTGCTCTTTTTATCTCTAAGCTCACATAGATTCATACATCTCCTTTACTTTTAGCTCTTTCTTCTTCCTCATATACGTTACTTCACTGGTCTATAGCTGAATGTTTACCACCACTGTTCATCCTCCTCCTATCTAATTTGGCTCTGAAGTCTATTTCTGCAAGTAAAGCTTTCTCCTGCCCATGTTCTTACTTTAGTGGCTAAGTTTTAAACTTGACATTCTGGGACTGCTCCTTTCTTCTACAGCAGAGCAGACTGAGTCTGAGAAATTGGTTTGGATGGCATCAGTTAATATATATGAAAGGAAGAGAGTCTTTATGTTCCCTTGTTTATATTTTTCCATGAGTGGATAATAGATAATGTTTGATTCAACATCAAAGAGACATGGGTTTATATATATTTGTAGAAAATGAAGACTTTAGGCTTTGAAATCTGAATGGAATCTGAATGGGTCATATGTTATATGAATATTAAGTTTAAGATGAATAGTTTCTAACATGAAGTGTATGCAATGATTATGTTAAGTTTGACATAGGCGTATGGATAATCTTACTCCAGAAGAAATTAAATATGAAGATTTAAGCCAAACAAGTGAACTTCAACATATGTTCATTACAGGCACCCGCACAATCCTTGTTTCAAGCACATGGAAAATGTCATTGACCTTCATTGCAAGGAACAAAGTCTATGGCAAGTCCCCATTGTGCTTGAATCTCTGTGCAGTCTAATCCTTTAAGTACTTCAAACTCTAAGTCATTTCACAGATTAAAATTTTAGAAGGTTATGCTTCAGTTATAACAAATTTATACTTGTGTATGCTGGTAATTAGAAAAAAGTATTTTGTAAAAATCCAAGGAAGTAAGATTGAATAGATAATTAAAAATTGCAACATTATAATCAATAAATGAGATCGATATGATTGTTCTTGCCCATTCTGCTTCTTAGACCACGTAAATCTTCATAATTCCTTTCTTTTTTATTTTTTCTTCAAGACCGAGTTTTAGATGTATTGCTGAAAAGTAGGAATCAGAATCACTTTCCTGCAATCTCAGGCTATACTGATGCAGAGTGTATTAAAATAATAATTCATTGGGTAACTACACAGATGCTGGATAAATTAGTAGTAATGGCAATCAAGAACAGAAAGGGCAGCCAATGAAGGAGAATTTGGAGCTCTCACAGAAAGTGTCAAACTGAACAGCATCACTAGAAGCTCCATGGAAGAGAGTAGGCATTCTGCCTGTCACATGATTCAGTAGTAGTAAACATCAAAGCAAAAATGTTTGATTTTATTTGCAAAGGATTATTTCTTTGGTTACCTCCCACCCCCCTCAGCAAAATCTATACCATCTTTTCCCTTATTCCTGTTACAATTAGTCATTACCTACTGTTGCTAGGGCTTTGTTGGCAGTTCAGAACCACAATCTGTTGCCTGTGACAGATCAATTCTTTCAGTCCACAGACTCATTCCTGAATCTATCCCAAATGAACATACACACAAACATACATGTGCATATACACATGCACATAAAAACACACATGTACACATGTATACACACACACACAAATTCATGTCCCCTTGTTTTGGCTGAAGGTACAGAATATTCTCTTAAGGGAATGCTTTTAGAGAGTCTATTAGTCAACCTTCTTGTATGTGAAGCATGTGAAATATGTCCGCCCTCATAGAATGGGTTCTGACTCTATCCATGTGGACTATGGGCTCTGACTCTATCCATGTGGACTATGGGCTCTGACTCTATCCATGTGGACTCTGGGACCTGACGAATGTTTGCTTACTGCTGTTGCTTCCACAGGAGACAATTTTGATGCATATTTGAGTTAGAAAAGAGTAGTTGCTGCTGAGCTCACAGAAGAGCATTTGTAGAAACCCCGTTGTTTATACCCACACACACATAGATGTGTACATAGCACCGAGCCTAAGTAATCCCACTAAGACTCACACTGCTCGGGTGTTTCAGCAAAAGAAATTATAGCTTTGCTGCAATCAAGTTAACAGTCAGAGCAAAATATATGCTTCATAGCCCTTCAAATTTTATGCATTTATACATATATAGTATGTATTTTGAAGTGATACGTATGCTGAAATTTCTCCTCACTTAAAACCATGTTGTATAAATGATTGGAAGTTACTCTCGTCACAGCCTATTTTTGCAGCAAAGCAGAGACGATTTGAGATGCTTATAAGTTTTTTTTTTTCATTTTTCTTAAATGCTTTATTGTAAGGAAAGGAAAAGCTAGCTACTGGAGAAAAGCTATTATTCATTGTTGTTGTGTCCCAAACAATACTCAATTAAATGACATTGCATCATGGCAATAAAAATACGTGAAAACAAAAACAAAAACAAAAACACAAAGCCTTTAGCTTTGGGTCTCTCTGTAGTTGGACTCTGCGACCTCTTGGTGACTCCCCTGCCTCCACACACACTCATGTACACATACACATGGACATGTATGAATGACACATTAAAGACATGTAGTGCCCTGACTCTTCTGTCTTAGAAATCAGAGGAACAAGTTGTTTCTTAACACTTACAAAATAGTCCTTTTGAAGATTTATTTATCTATTTATTATATGTAAGTACACTGTAGCTGTCCTCAGTCACTCCAGAAGAGGAGTCAGATTTCGTTATGGATGGCTGTGAGCCACCATGTGGTTGCTGGGATTTGAACTCTGGACCTTTGGAAGAGCAGTCGGAGCTCTTACCCGCTGAGCCATCTCACCAGCCCCCAAATAGTCCTTTTGATAATAAAACCTGGGGCCACCAAATTGGCAAATTTAGAAAATGCAATGGCCTTTGAGGACATACTACTGAAGCAATGTGTGGATGTCTCATTGCGTGCTGATGTCTGTGAAACCCCTCCTGGTTAGCAGGTATCAACCGCAGATTCTGGAGTCGCTCCTGCTGTGCAGTGTGCTTCCACGTGAGATTTTAAGGAGGCCTCATGTATGAGCTACAGAAAATCACCAGCTTTGCCTATCCTTAAAAGGAAGCAAGGAGGTAATCATCCAGAAGAAATTACTCCAGTGACAAATACCTTTGTTTTCAAGCACACAGGTAGTGATTGTGGTCATTATGCAACTTTACAAATAAATTCCTGAGAGCTGAAGAGGAATTTAAACAATGTACAAATATACAAAAGCTGCAGGGGCCATAAACAGCACAGGCAGGATGAAGTTGCAAAAAGCTTGTATTTGTATTCTAATTGATCTTTTCACAAAATGAAAAGAAGAGAGAAAAAATTGTCTTATGGAAATAGAAGATGAACTATCAGCCTGAGTAATCAGGAAGGACAGGGCAGCTCTGTGGTGTTTGGGCATTGCCATTTGTTTTCCTAGTCATTCGGAATAATCTTCCAATGGTATAAGCATTTTACAATGATTTTTAATAATATTATAATATTATGTGGGGGAATGCCAGGGCCAGGAAGCAGGAGTGGGTGTGTTGGTGAGCAGTGGGAGGAGGGAGGGAATTGGGGGGGGGTGTTTTTCAGAGGGAAAACTAGGAACAGGGATAACATTTGAAATGTAAATAAAGAAAATATCCAATAAAAAAAAAAAAAAAGAAAAGAAAGAAAACCACTTAAATGAGCATACTGTTCCTAAGATTAACATTGATTTTTTAACATGATTGCATTATGCATGGACTCTGAAGACTTTATCAAATTGTATAGACTTTACTAGATTTGAATAAATGATAGGGAACACTCAAACACTAATTCAAACATATTCCTTTGTTCTTTTTAATTACTACATATGGGTTAGGTCCTCTCACATTGGAAGTTCTATAAAAAAGGTTTTTTTTTTTTTTTTCCACCCACAACTCCAATGTATTTTAGCCATCATAGAAACACATTTGAAATATATGTTGAGTGAAATAAACACATTTAATGATTAATATTTATTCTGTCAAGACTGAGTTCAGTAATAGGACTTCTAATTTGAACCCACAAGAGCTTCCTTTGCCTGCAATCCTGCCTCTCAGCACTTTCTTATTTGCTACCTCACATCTTGGAAGCAGACCCAGGCAGATACATGATTTTCTTTTTCTTCCATATTTGAACTGTTGAAACAGAAAAGTGAGCTTTTGGCCTTGTTGGTATTCTCTCTGGACTCCACCCCACAGATACCTGGCAACATGGTAACCCCATGGTTACCAAGCTATAGCCAAGTAGGCCTGGCTCTAGAGAAGGATCTGCTTGCCCCCTTCTGTCTCTCACTTGGTCTCCTGCCTCTCTCTTGCATCTTGCCCACTTGTTCTCTCCCCCATTTCTCTTCTCTCTCTCTCTTCACATGGGCATGGCCAGCCTCTACTTCTCTATTCTCTTCTCTCTGCCTTTTTCTGCCTCTACTATTCTCTTACCTCCCCTCCTCATGCCCTAAATAAACTCTATTCTATGCTATACTGTCATGTGGTTGGTCTCTCATGGGGTAGGGATGCCTTGGCCTGGAGTCCCTGAGGCACTCCCTTCCCCCACAACTCCCCAAACCCTGCCAGTACATATTCTTATATCTCTTTATCTTTTTATGATTGTAACAGGCCTCATGTTCCTGGTGAACTATACTGAAACATGGAAAATGTGTAAGTGTGTGAGGGGATGTGGAGAGTCATGAACTCCAGAGTGGTGACTGGGAGCCTTCTTGCTGTGCTGAGGATAGTGTGTCCTGCAAGTCCTATAGAAACTCTGTCTGTAATCTGCAACCTGTTTTCACATATACAGTTAGTAAAAATGGCAGTCAGATGTAGGGAAGCCCTCTCTCAAAGTTAAATACATGTCCCGTCTTTGCTGTATTACTAACTATCCTCATTCTTTTATTCTATCCCCCTTGCTAAGAGTGTCCTTTGTGGAATTTAGCTGTGATGAGATGGGCACCTGAGCAGCCTCCTACAGAAATGACACCAGCTGGTTTGGAAAGACTGGCAAACCCTCCAGTCTCCCTCTATCTACCAAGTAAGAGATTGACTTTATTATCTGATGGAGTGCCATGGCACGCCTAGCCCAGTCTCCAAAGGCCTGAGATGCAGTCATGGAGTACAGCCCCATTCTCCGTGTCACTCACTTAGATTTAGTCATAAGTTCAGGAATTGCTTTTTAACAACAACTACAAAAAGAGTGAGGGTCATCCACTTCTAATGTTGGAAACCTTGGGCTAATCTGTCCCATGCATTCAAATGAAAATATAACTTCTTGGCAGAGAATAGCATTATAATGTAAAATCCCATATGCTGTTATACAGTATGTTGCAATCTGTTTTATGGCTGCCTCTACTCTAACGAGTGAATACTGCCAATAAAGCAATTGAAGATAACACTAATTGCTTATTTCTGTGATTCATAATTTTTATGGCTGCCTTATAGCTCTTTAGTCAAATAGATGCTTTTTGGCCTTTAAGATCTAGAACTCATGTACTGCAGCAGTGAAACTGGAAATGCACATGCTGGCCTGAGATGCTTTACTGTCCTTGATGAATAGGAAGAAGCAGAAAAATAGGAGAAAGATGAAAAAGAAACACACCAGTGTTAAGTCAGCTTTAGAAGACAAACCTTAGATTTGAACAATATTTGGGTAATTTTAAACACATACATAAATATATGTCTGTGTATAAAACTAAAGCTGTCAGCTCCCCTTGGATTCCCCAGATTTGGAGAAAAAACAATGCGAGCAATGGTGACCATGGAAATCATGGAGTTTGATTACAGGCATTCAGAGGTGAGGATTGAGCAGGCTCCCTAGTGAGCGAATGAATCTGAGTTTTAGAGTCAGATTCCTCTTCAACATTCTCTACTGACTAAATGGGCACAAAGATCTTTGCCTATTGTGAAGGGTTGTATACATGTTCATCACAGTGCTAGATCCTTATTTGAGGACACCTGGTATTCCTTCTCATGGATAATAGCGTTGAAATGTCAAATTATACGTCAGTTATCTTCTAACTTATCCCATCCCTTGCTAGTTGTTATGTGGCCTGTGGAATAGTTGCAGGGTATCCTGGGAGCTTGTTGCAAGCTCAGGATTTAGGCTCTTTCCTAGGCTCACAGATCACAAACTTTTTTTTTTTAATCAAAATCTTTTGGTGATTAGAATTCTCATGAAAGACTCACCAAAAATGCATCACTCACAAGAGGCCGCAGTGAGCCAGAATGAAAGCTGAGTGTTATACCATGAGCCTAATCCATGCTGTCCACATCACAGAACATGGAGGATTTCATTAACAGGTGACACACAGCCTCAAAACATGGGACATATATTTGAAGTTTAAAATAACATAACTCAGGAAAGTCTTGTTTCTTTTTTGTCAGGGGGTGAAAATAAAATTCAGAGCAAGTGGCCAGTAGGTTATAGCGCAGAACTTAAACTGTATGCAAAAAGTTTTGAAAACACCCATGATTTCTGTTCATGAGGTTCAGAAACTGTATTGTTAAATGGAGGAATTAAGACACTGAAATTCAAGGTTTATGTGCAAAGACTACAGGAATCTAGTATTCATTTTTTTGTTTGTATCCAGCTTTCTGAATATTATGAGTGTTCTGTAAGAAAAAGAGGTGACGTCTATGGTTTGTTTTTTGTTTTGTTTTGTTTTGTTTTGTTTTGTTTTTTTCCCATGTTCAAACAGGAATACAAAAAAGCACCGAGTCCAAAGAAGAGAGATCAAAAGGTCTCATTAGTCAGAGGATTAAAATGCTTACAAATCCCCTACAAAGTATAGACACAAGACACAGTTTAGAGAGACATGACTAAATTGGTTTCATTATCAAACTCACATATCAGTGCATATTGGATACTTGCTTTTGGGTAGACTAGTATTATTGATTATATTTACTAATAACTGAACATGATTCATAGATGCATTATTTCATTTAATCTTAACCAAAATTCTGTGGGTTGCTATTATTTTCCCCATTTAATGTATAAATTCATTTGGCTGGTCTTAAAAACAAACCAACAAAGAAACAAACAAACAGAAAAACTCACCTGTGACACAAAGTCAGTAAAGTAAGAGCATAGGGGTAAACTGAGTCACTAGGGGTTGAAAGCAGCCTTGTAAATTAATGTGGCTTGGAATGAGGTGTTTGATTCAACCCCTAAAGATCTGACTTTCCTAACCCTCTGCTCTGGATTGAATCTTGCTTACTTGCTTCAGTGTGGAGGCTGTGCTTCCTTCTGTATAAAACACACAGAGCCCATGAGAACACAGAAAACTTTTATTTGTAGAGCTGTGATGTGTTAAAGGTGGAACCAAGTGTAGGAGATACTACCCTTATGAAGGCTCCATCAAGATTTTATTGCTGAGCTGTTCAACAAAAAGCTGATTTAAAATGATTTAAAATGCCAACTTATTGAGCATATTCTTCTTGAGATCAGCTGTACTGAACTTTTGTAAAACTGTGTTGCAGGACAAGTGGTAGGATAGAGCACCCCGAAAGGGTTCTGGTTCTTAGGTGTGCTGCTATGATTAGAACTGCAGAGTTGACAAAAATACTTAGATAAAAAGTAAAATGGATCAAAGAACAAGAACCCACATTAGAAACTGCATAGATAGCTTAAGATTTAGACCCTAAGCAAAAGGGAAACTGACAAATATTCCAAAAAATGATGAATCATGCACAAAAAGAGAAGTTGCAATGTTCACCCCATTGTACACAGTACACCCTCCTCCTTGCAGTAGAAGCACACAGGCTTTGTCTTGCCTAAAGTTAAGTGTCAGTCCATGCTCAGAACTAATCATTAAATGAGAGTGATCAATGCAAGACTAATGCACTAGCTGTAACCCACAGCATTCAAGTGGCTACTTAATATGAGACAAGTCTTGATTACTTCATTTTAATGCTTTGTGACACATCAGAGGGCAGAAATGCCCAGCCCTCTCTAGGACTCTCTTCTTAGGCTAGGTGGTTGGTGTGATTGGACTCCATGCTATTCACAACTTCAAATTTGACTAGAAGATTTCCTTTTAGTCCTGGTTAAAGCACTAATTTCACCACATCCAGTTCTCATATGCTGTCCTTTGGAGACAGTGCAGTGTTTATGAAGCTTTGTCTATACTACTGAGATTTCTTATTTAGAAAAGAAAAGAGGTATATTATTTCCTGGAGGAGAGAAAAAGGGGGGGAGG